>NC_090650.1:436039874-436371124 GCF_040937935.1 Hyperolius riggenbachi
TATCGTACTGCCAGTGAACTGGGAGCAGGGTGAGCCAAATCCCAGGGGGAATATTATTTAATGCTACGTTAAAGAGACACTGAAGGAAAAAAAAATATGATATAGTGAATTGGTTGTGTACTATGAATAATTACTAGAAGATTAGCAGCAAAGAAAATATTCTCATACTTTTATTTTCAGGTATATAGTGTTTTTTCTAACATTGCATCATTCTATAATATGTGCAGATTACACAACACTCAGCATTCAAAATGATTCTTTCAGAGCAGTCTGTGAAGTAATGACCACTCCTCTAGCAGAGGAAAAGTAAACAGTTAACTTACAGTTGAGATAATAAAAGTCAGATAACAGCCCTCTCCACGACTAACTTAGTCGGAGAGCTTAATGGCTTGTTTGCATAGAGATAACAACTGGAGTTTCTCAACTCTTCCTGTACTGGAAACAATTAGACTGATGTATCTGATCTTAATGTTTTATTTCTTAGCTGTACTACACATACAAATCATAATATCATAATTTTTTTTCCGCTTCAGTGTCTCTTTAAATACTATTCCTCCTTTGAGTTGTGGCACCCCCGAAGGAGATGTACGTTGGTGTCTGGCGATCCTCAAATTACTCTAGTGCTATGATGGTGCCCAGGTTTGGTGCTGGGCGCCGAAATAACCTGCTTCCTCTGGTTGCTGTTAGCAGGGCTGTGGAGCCGGTACAAAAATCCACCGACTCCGACTCCTCAGTTTAGGATTCCCTCGACTCCCGACTCCTCTAATTTGCATATTACAATCTTGTTGATTGAAAGTATGTAACATGAAATTTGTCTCTTAACTGCCAACGCTTAGGAATTTTAAAAGACAACTGAAGTGAGAAGGATATGGAGACTGCTATATTTATTCTCTTTAGTCACAGACTAAAACTAGAGTACATGTAGAAGGTACAGACCGGAACAAAGAACATCTATCAGGCCCTAGGCAATGTAACTGTGGGTACATGTAAGAGTGATGTGCAGGTACTCTGCAGGGGAATAAGGAGATTCTTCCTATTACACATTCCTCATGCACAATCTGAACCAGGTTAATGGGTGATAGACAGCACCTCTGTGTTCACTGTGCACAACATTCTCAGTGGATTCCCTGCAGCTCTGTGGAGAGTGCATATGTAGATTATAGTACTACTGTGTAACAAAGTAAACCTGAGACAGATGAAATTAAAGTTTTATACATACCTGGGGCTTCCTCCAGCCCCCTTCAGGCTAATCAGTCCCTTGCTGTCCTCCTCCGCCACCTGGATCTTCTGCTATGAGTCCAGGTACTTGAGCCAGTCGGGCATAGTGCGCATGCACACACTCCGCCGCTGGGAGCGTACTACACCTGCGCAGCACTATTTCGCAGGTGCAGAACGCTCCTAACTGTGGAAGCGGCGCGCGGCCGGACTGCGCTGACTGGCTGAATTACCAGGACTCATAGCAGAAGATCCAGGTGGTGGAGGTGGACAGCGAGGGACTGAATGGCCTGAAGGGGGCTGGAGGAAGCCCCAGGTATGTATAAAACTTTACTTTTCATCCGTCTCAGTTACCCTTTAATTCGTAGTCACCAAACCAAATTTTAACAACATATCAAATGATTTGATTTCATGAGCAAAGGGAGTGCATAAATTTGCATAAATCAGAATCAACGCAGAATTATTTCCATCTCATTGACCATCTCTATTAGTGACACAGCTACACATCAGGCTTTATACTTACAGCATAGATGTTATTTACTATATATAAGAGATTCCTGTGTACACATCATATATACAGTCACAATCAGATATGTATATCTGACTTTAAAAACTTTATTATAGCAGCACAAGTAACTAATTTTGATTGGTTTATTTCATTTTTGTGGACTGAGCACAGCTATTACTATATGTATAAATTATTTATGATGACTATTATCTGAGAAATAGAACATTTTATCATATTTTCTATTTTAATTACAGTTTAAATATATTAGGAGTCGGTGCATTTTTTTCCCGACTCCGACTCCAGGCACCCAAAATTGCTCCGACTCCGACTCCACAGCTCTGGCTGTTAGGGCACCGAAATAACCTGCTTCGGGCCCGTTCACACTGCACGCGTTTCCAGCCGCGTTTTGGAAACGCGTGCAGGTGGCCAAAACGCACGACATCAGACATTGCATAGAGTGCAATGTCTGATGTTCACACTGCATGCGTTCCGGACCTGTGCGGTCCGGGAACGCATGCTGCACGCAGATTTTGCAAAAACGCGTGGCTGTCCCATTCACTTTCAGTGACGGGATCAGCCACGCAACGTACACAAACGCGGATGGCCATGCGTTCGTACGCGTTGCGGTCCGCACGCGTTCCGCACGCATGGCCATCCGCATTTCTGATCTGAACGGGCCCTAACTCTGGTTGCTATCAGGGATGCTCAATCCGATTCCGCGGGAATGTAATTTCCACATTTCCAATCATTTCAGATCAGAACATGGAAACCAGATTTCTGCGGAAATACCACATTACTGCAACTCGGTAATTTAAGCTCAGTCACAAAACTCAGAAGCATTGGGCCAATCAGAGAATGAAGAGTCAACTCAGAAGTATTTAGGCAAACAGAGAATGCAAAAAATTACTCAAAAAAAACTCCTCAGAAATCGGAAAATCGTATTTCTGCAGAGTTACCACATTATTGTAGCTCGGTAAGAGCCAAATTACAGAACTGAAATAATTGGACAATCAGAGAATACAGACAACTACCTCCCCTCCCTCCCCCCCCCCCCCCCCCCCAAAAAAAAAGACTCAGAAATCGGAAAATAGGAATCTGAAATCTGTGGAATCGGAAATCGGCAATGGCGGAAATCGAGATTCCCGTAGAATCGGAAATCGGCATATCCGACCATCGTCACTCGAGTTTTGGAAGATTTTTGCCAAAATACTCATCGGCCCACGAGAATCTTGCTAATCTGTTTCTCCAAACTGGCACATGCGATAATCTATAGAAGTAAAGACTCTGTTAAAGTGGGATGAAACTTGATTGATAAAATATTGACAAAAACAATGGACACCCCCAAAACTGTATTACTTAAAATTTCAAGCATTCTAAAAAGTGCTCATTACCTTAGTAGTCAGGAAAACGTTTTCTGTACGTTTTTTCAATGATTGCGATCTTGGGTGCAATTTCGTAGCTAGAAGATGGAGGCTCGCCGAGGATAAATATAAAGAAAAGTATTTACAATGGTGTCAAGCTTGAGACAAAGGAAAAGGTGTTACAAAGAATGCATTTTTAAAATTTGTAATTTATAAGCCTTGATTCACTAACCGGCACTAAGCCAGTTAGTGTGCCTTATCACTTAGTGGGCACAAATTACAGCGCTAACCTTATCTGAGGTTAGTGTGCCTTATCTGAGGTTAGTGTGCCTTATCTGAGGCTAGTGTGCCTTATCTGAGGTTAGTGTGCCTTATCTGAGGTTAGTGTGCCTTATCTGAGGCTAGTGTGCCTTATCTGAGGCTAGTGTGCCTTATCTGAGGTTAGTGTGCCTTATCTGAGGTTAGTGTGCCTTATCTGAGGTTAGTGTGCCTTATCTGAGGTTAGTGTGCCTTATCTGAGCTTAGTGTGCATTATCTGAGCTTAGTGTGCCTTACCTGAGGTTAGCGTGCCTTATCTGAGGTTAGCGTGCCTTATCTGAGCTTAGTGTGCCTTATCTGAGCTTAGTGTGCCTTATCTGAGGTTAGTGTGCCTTATCTGGGGTTAGTGTGCCTTATCTGAGTTAGTGTGCCTTATCTGAGGTAGTGTGCCTTATCTGAGGTTAGTGTGCCTTATCTGAGGTTAGTGTGCCTTATCTGAGGTTAGTGCGCCTTATCTGAGGTTAGTGTGCCTTATCTGAGTTAGTGTGCCTTATCTGAGGCTAGTGTGCCTTATCTGAGGCTAGTGTGCCTTATCTGAGGTTAGTGTGCCTTATCAGAGGTTAGTGTGCCTTATCTGAGTTAGTGTGCCTTATCTGAGTTAGTGTGCCTTATCTGAGTTAGTGTGCCTTATCTGAGGTTAGTATGCCTTATCTGAGTTAGTGTGCCTTATCTGAGGTTAGTGTGCCTTATCTGAGTTAGTGTGCCTTATCTGAGGTTAGTGTGCCTTATCTGAGGCTAGTGTGCCTTATCTGAGGCTAGTGTGCCTTATCTGAGGTTAGTGTGCCTTATCTGAGGTTAGTGTGCCTTATCTGAGTTAGTGTACCTTATCTGAGGTTAGTGTGCCTTATCTGAGTTAGTGTACCTTATCAGAGGTTAGTGTGCCTTATCTGAGTTAGTGTGCCTTATCTGAGGCTAGTGTGCCTTATCTGAGGCTAGTGTGCCTTATCTGAGGTTAGTGTGCCTTATCTGAGTTAGTGTGCCTTATCTGAGGTTAGTGTGCCTTATCTGAGGTTAGTGTGCCTTATCTGAGGTTAGTGTGCCTTATCTGAGTTAGTGTACCTTATCTGAGGTTAGTGTGCCTTATCTGAGTTAGTGTACCTTATCAGAGGTTAGTGTGCCTTATCTGAGTTAGTGTGCCTTATCTGAGGCTAGTGTGCCTTATCTGAGGTTAGTGTGCCTTATCTGAGTTAGTGTGCCTTATCTGAGGTTAGTGTGCCTTATCTGAGGTTAGTGCGCCTTATCTGAGGTTAGTGTGCCTTATCTGAGTTAGTGTGCCTTATCTGAGGTTAGTGTGCCTTATCTGAGGCTAGTGTGCCTTATCTGAGGCTAGTGTGCCTTATCTGAGGTTAGTGTGCCTTATCTGAGGTTAGTGTGCCTTATCTGAGTTAGTGTACCTTATCTGAGGTTAGTGTGCCTTATCTGAGTTAGTGTACCTTATCAGAGGTTAGTGTGCCTTATCTGAGTTAGTGTGCCTTATCTGAGGCTAGTGTGCCTTATCTGAGGTTAGTGTGCCTTATCTGAGTTAGTGTGCCTTATCTGAGGTTAGTGTGCCTTATCTGAGGTTAGTGTGCCTTATCTGAGGTTAGTGTGCCTTATCTGAGTTAGTGTACCTTATCTGAGGTTAGTGTGCCTTATCTGAGTTAGTGTACCTTATCAGAGGTTAGTGTGCCTTATCTGAGTTAGTGTGCCTTATCTGAGGCTAGTGTGCCTTATCTGAGGTTAGTGTGCCTTATCTGAGTTAGTGTGCCTTATCTGAGGTTAGTGTGCCTTATCTGAGGTTAGTGCGCCTTATCTGAGGTTAGTGTGCCTTATCTGAGTTAGTGTGCCTTATCTGAGGCTAGTGTGCCTTATCTGAGGTTAGTGTGCCTTATCTGAGGCTAGTGTGCCTTATCTGAGGTTAGTGTGCCTTATCTGAGGTTAGTGTGCCTTATCTGAGGTTAGTGTGCCTTATCTGAGGTTAGTGTGCCTTATCTGAGCTTAGTGTGCCTTATCTGAGCTTAGTGTGCCTTATCTGAGGTTAGTTTGCCTTATCTGAGGTTAGTGTGCCTTATCTGAGCTTAGTGTGCCTTATCTGAGGTTAGTGTGCCTTATCTGAGGTTAGTGTGCCTTATCTGGGGTTAGTGTGCCTTATCTGAGTTAGTGTGCCTTATCTGAGGTAGTGTGCCTTATCTGAGGTTAGTGTGCCTTATCTGAGGTTAGTGTGCCTTATCTGAGGTTAGTGCGCCTTATCTGAGGTTAGTGTGCCTTATCTGAGTTAGTGTGCCTTATCTGAGGCTAGTGTGCCTTATCTGAGGCTAGTGTGCCTTATCTGAGGTTAGTGTGCCTTATCAGAGGTTAGTGTGCCTTATCTGAGTTAGTGTGCCTTATCTGAGTTAGTGTGCCTTATCTGAGTTAGTGTGCCTTATCTGAGTTAGTGTGCCTTATCTGAGGTTAGTGTGCCTTATCTGAGTTAGTGTGCCTTATCTGAGGTTAGTGTGCCTTATCTGAGTTAGTGTGCCTTATCTGAGGTTAGTGTGCCTTATCTGAGTTAGTGTGCCTTATCTGAGGCTTTCGGGAAATATACAAACTGGGGTTTTCTTTTAAATGATGATTTTATTTTGCAAAATAAAATCATCATTTAAAAGAAAACCCCAGTTTGTATATTTCCCGAAAGGGGACATCTAGAAGGTAGGACCACACCATTTCAATATTGAATGCTGTATCTACCTTAGAGTGAATTTATACTTCCTTGTTACCGGGCGCCTCCTACTCCCTCCTCTATTTTATCTGAGGCTAGTGTGCCTTATCTGAGGCTAGTGTGCCTTATCTGAGGTTAGTGTGCCTTATCTGAGGTTAGTGTGCCTTATCTGAGTTAGTGTACCTTATCTGAGGTTAGTGTGCCTTATCTGAGTTAGTGTGCCTTATCTGAGGCTAGTGTGCCTTATCTGAGGTTAGTGTGCCTTATCTGAGTTAGTGTGCCTTATCTGAGGTTAGTGTGCCTTATCTGAGGTTAGTGTGCCTTATCTGAGTTAGTGTGCCTTATCTGAGGCTATTGCGCCTTATCTGAGGTTAGTATGCCTTATCTGAGGTTAGTGTGCCTTATCTGAGGTTAGTGCGCCTTATCTGAACTTAGTGCCCCTTATCTGAACTTAGTGCCCCTTAAGTAGCTTTGTGCACACTAAAAGATGCACAAAGCTACATCGCGCACTGCACCGCCCACAGCGCACTCAGAGTAATGTGTCGATCTTTGCGCACGGTGCGACGATAACATCGCACCCGCTATACTGTATATGATGCAGCCATAAGGTCGCATAGGATGCGACGATAACGGTGCACTGATGCGCCGTTTAGGTCACATCCTATGTGCATGTACAGTATAGCGGGTGAGACGTTATCGTGCAGTGCGCGATGTAGCTTTGTGCATCTTTTAGTGTGCACAAAGCTACTTAAGGGGCACTAAGTTCAGATAAGGCGCACTAACCTCAGATAAGGCACACTAACTCAGATAAGGCACACTAACTCAGATAAGGCACACTAACCTCAGATAAGGCACACTACCTCAGATATGGCACACTAACCTCAGATAAAGCATACTAACCTCAGATAAGGCACACTAGCCTCAGATAAGGCACACTAACCTCAGATAAGGCACACTAACCTCAGATAAGGCACACTAACTTCAGATAAGGCACACTAACCTCAGATAAGGCACACTAACCTCAGATAAGGCACACTAACTCAGATAAGGCACACTAACCTCAGATAAGGCACACTAACTCAGATAAGGCACACTAACCTCAGATAAGGCACACTAACTCAGATAAGGCACACTAACCTCAGATAAGGCATACTAACCTCAGATAAGGCACACTAACCTCAGATAAGGCACACTAACCTCATAAGGCACACTAACTCAGATAAGGCACACTAACTCAGATAAGGCACACTAACCTCAGATAAGGCACACTAACCTCAGATAAGGCACACTAACCTCAGATAGGGCACACTAACTCAGATAAGGCACACTAACCTCAGATAAGGCACACTACCTCAGATATAACACACTAACCTCAGATAAGGCACACTAACCTCAGATAAGGCACACTAACCTCAGATAAGGCACACTAACCTCAGATAAGGCACTTTAACTCAGATAAGGCACACTAACCTCAGATAAGGCACACTAACCTCAGATAAGGCACACTAACTCAGATAAGGCACACTAACCTCAGATAAGGCACACTAACCTCAGATAAGGCACACTAACCTAAGATAAGGCACACTAACTCAGATAAGGCACACTAACCTCAGATAAGGCACACTACCTCAGATATGGCACACTAACCTCAGATAAGGCACACTAACCTCAGATAAGGCACACTAACCTCAGATAAGGCACACTAACTCAGATAAGGCACACTAACCTCAGATAAAGCACACTAACCTCAGATAAGGCACACTGACCTCAGATAAAGCACACTGACCTCAGATAAGGCACACTAACCTCAGATAAGGCACACTAACCTCAGATAAGGCACACTAACCTCAGATAGGGCACAGTAACCTCAGATAAGGCACACTAACCCAGATAAGGCACACTAACTCAGATAAGGCACCCTAACCTCAGATAAGGCACACTAACCTCAGATAAGGCACACTAACTCAGATAAGGCACACTAACCTCAGATAAGGCACACTAACCTCAGATAAGGCACACTAACCTCAGATAAGGCACACTGACCTCAGATAAAGCACACTGACCTCAGAAAAGGCACACTAAACTCAGATAAGGCACACTAACCTCAGATAAGGCACACTAACCTCAGATAGGCACAGTAACCTCAGATAAGGCACACTAACCCAGATAAGGCACACTAACTCAGATAAGGCACACTAACCTCAGATAAGGCACACTAACCTCAGATAAGGCACACTAACTCAGATAAGGCACACTAACCTCAGATAAGGCAAACTAACCTCAGATAAGGCACACTAACTCAGATAAGGCACACTAACCTCAGATAAGGCACACTAACCTCAGATAAGGCACAGTAACCTCAGATAAGGCACACTAACCCAGATAAGGCACACTAACTCAGATAAGGCACACTAACCTCAGATAAGGCACACTAACCTCAGATAGGGCACACTAACTCAGATAAGGCACACTAACCTCAGATAAGGCACACTACCTCAGATATAACACACTAACCTCAGATAAGGCACACTAACCTCAGATAAGGCACACTAACCTCAGATAAGGCACACTAACCTCAGATAAGGCACTTTAACTCAGATAAGGCACACTAACCTCAGATAAGGCACACTAACCTCAGATAAGGCACACTAACTCAGATAAGGCACACTAACCTCAGATAAGGCACACTAACCTCAGATAAGGCACACTAACCTAAGATAAGGCACACTAACTCAGATAAGGCACACTAACCTCAGATAAGGCACACTACCTCAGATATGGCACACTAACCTCAGATAAGGCACACTAACCTCAGATAAGGCACACTAACTCAGATAAGGCACACTAACCTCAGATAAAGCACACTAACCTCAGATAAGGCACACTGACCTCAGATAAAGCACACTGACCTCAGATAAGGCACACTAACCTCAGATAAGGCACACTAACCTCAGATAAGGCACACTAACTCAGATAAGGCACACTAACCTCAGATAAGGCACACTAACCTCAGATAAGGCACACTAACCTAAGATAAGGCACACTAACTCAGATAAGGCACACTAACCTCAGATAAGGCACACTAACCTCAGATATGGCACACTAACCTCAGATAAGGCACACTAACCTCAGATAAGGCACACTAACTCAGATAAGGCACACTAACCTCAGATAAAGCACACTAACCTCAGATAAGGCACACTGACCTCAGATAAAGCACACTGACCTCAGATAAGGCACACTAACCTCAGATAAGGCACACTAACCTCAGATAAGGCACACTAACCTCAGATAGGGCACAGTAACCTCAGATAAGGCACACTAACCCAGATAAGGCACACTAACTCAGATAAGGCACACTAACCTCAGATAAGGCACACTAACCTCAGATAAGGCACACTAACTCAGATAAGGCACACTAACCTCAGATAAGGCACACTAACCTCAGATAAGGCACACTAACCTCAGATAAGGCACACTGACCTCAGATAAAGCACACTGACCTCAGATAAGGCACACTAAACTCAGATAAGGCACACTAACCTCAGATAAGGCACACTAACCTCAGATAGGGCACAGTAACCTCAGATAAGGCACACTAACCCAGATAAGGCACACTAACTCAGATAAGGCACACTAACCTCAGATAAGGCACACTAACCTCAGATAAGGCACACTAACTCAGATAAGGCACACTAACCTCAGATAAGGCAAACTAACCTCAGATAAGGCACACTAACTCAGATAAGGCACACTAACCTCAGATAAGGCACACTAACCTCAGATAAGGCACACTAACCTCAGATAAGGCACAGTAACCTCAGATAAGGCACACTAACCCAGATAAGGCACACTAACTCAGATAAGGCACACTAACCTCAGATAAGGCACACTAACCTCAGATAAGGCACACTAACCTAAGATAAGGCACACTAACTCAGATAAGGCACACTAACCTCAGATAAGGCACACTACCTCAGATATGGCACACTAACCTCAGATAAGGCACACTAACCTCAGATAAGGCACACTAACCTCAGATAAGGCACACTAACTCAGATAAGGCACACTAACCTCAGATAAAGCACACTAACCTCAGATAAGGCACACTGACCTCAGATAAAGCACACTGACCTCAGATAAGGCACACTAACCTCAGATAAGGCACACTAACCTCAGATAAGGCACACTAACCTCAGATAGGGCACAGTAACCTCAGATAAGGCACACTAACCCAGATAAGGCACACTAACGCAGATAAGGCACACTAACCTCAGATAAGGCACACTAACCTCAGATAAGGCACACTAACTCAGATAAGGCACACTAACCTCAGATAAGGCACACTAACCTCAGATAAGGCACACTAACCTCAGATAAGGCACACTGACCTCAGATAAAGCACACTGACCTCAGATAAGGCACACTAAACTCAGATAAGGCACACTAACCTCAGATAAGGCACACTAACCTCAGATAGGGCACAGTAACCTCAGATAAGGCACACTAACCCAGATAAGGCACACTAACTCAGATAAGGCACACTAACCTCAGATAAGGCACACTAACCTCAGATAAGGCACACTAACTCAGATAAGGCACACTAACCTCAGATAAGGCAAACTAACCTCAGATAAGGCACACTAACTCAGATAAGGCACACTAACCTCAGATAAGGCACACTAACCTCAGATAAGGCACAGTAACCTCAGATAAGGCACACTAACCCAGATAAGGCACACTAACTCAGATAAGGCACACTAACCTCAGATAAGGCACACTAACCTCAGATAAGGCACAGTAACCTCAGATAAGGCACACTAACCTCAGATAGGGCACAGTAACCTCAGATAAGGCACACTAACCCAGATAAGGCACACTAACTCAGATAAGGCACACTAACCTCAGATAAGGCACACTAACCTCAGATAAGGCACACTAACTCAGATAAGGCACACTAACCTCAGATAAGGCAAACTAACCTCAGATAAGGCACACTAACTCAGATAAGGCACACTAACCTCAGATAAGGCACACTAACCTCAGATAAGGCACACTAACCTCAGATAAGGCACACTAACCCAGATAAGGCACACTAACTCAGATAAGGCACACTAACCTCAGATAAGGCACACTAACCTCAGATAAGGCACAGTAACCTCAGATAAGGCACACTAACCTCAGATAAGGCACACTAACCTCAGATAAGGCACACTAACCTCAGATAGGGCACAGTAACCTCAGATAAGGCACACTAACCCAGATAAGGCACACTAACTCAGATAAGGCACACTAACCTCAGATAAGGCACACTAACCTCAGATAAGGCACACTAACTCAGATAAGGCACACTAACCTCAGATAAGGCACACTAACCTCAGATAAGGCACACTAACCTCAGATAAGGCACACTAACCTCAGATAAGGCACACTAACCTAAGATAAGGCACACTAACTCAGATAAGGCACACTAACCTCAGATAATGCACACTACCTCAGATATGGCACACTAACCTCAGATAAGGCACACTAACCTCAGATAAGGCACACTAACCTCAGATAAGGCACACTAACCTTAGATAAGGCACACTAACCCAGATAAGGCACACTAACCTCAGATAAAGCACACTAACCTCAGATAAGGCACACTGACCTCAGATAAAGCACACTGACCTCAGATAAGGCACACCAAACTCAGATAAGGCACACTAACCTCAGATAAGGCACACTAACCTCAGATAGGGCACAGTAACCTCAGATAAGGCACACTAACCCAGATAAGGCACACTAACTCAGATAAGGCACACTAACCTCAGATAAGGCACACTAACCTCAGATAAGGCACACTAACTCAGATAAGGCACACTAACCTCAGATAAGGCACACTAACCTCAGATAAGGCACACTAACTCAGATAAGGCACACTAACCTCAGATAAGGCACACTAACCTCAGATAAGGCACACTAACCTCAGATAAGGCACAGTAACCTCAGATAAGGCACACTAACCCAGATAAGGCACACTAACTCAGATAAGGCACACTAACCTTAGATAAGGCACACTAACCTCAGATAAGGCACAGTAACCTCAGATAAGGCACACTAACCTCAGATAAGGCCCACTAACCTCAGATAAAGCACACTAACCTCAGATAAGGCACACTAACCTCAGGTAAGGCACACTGACCTCAGATAAGGTACACTAACCTCAGATAAGGCACACTAACCTCAGATAAGGCACACTAACCTCAGATAAGGCACACTAACCGTCTTAGCGCCGGTTAGTGAATCAAGCCCATAGAGTTTATTCCCTGCATTAACTATTGTTTTTATAGAAGTGTATTTGCCAGGGATGACTATAAAGTCCTATTGTGGCCCAAGGCGTATCTAAAGGGGTGCACGTATGGCATGTGCCATGGACACCTCTTACTGGGGGCGCTGCTCTACAGCATCCCTGGTGTCCTCCATACAGATTCTAGTTTTTATCTGGGGGGGGGGGCATTTTGCTGCCCAATTACATCTTTTAGGGGAACAAGCTGCCTAACCTTTATTTGGGGGATATTGACAGGCTGACCTATCGTAACACTCCATTCTTACAGGCCATCCTTCACCTCAACTTGGACAAGGCCAATTCAACTGAGGCTACATGTTAAAATATTTGGAGGGTGAGCCCCTTTTTCGTGGGACTGATTTCAGTGTTTGCCATAGGCACAGTTTTCCCTAGATACGCCTCTGATTGTGGCTGTACAGCGATGCATGGCAAAAGCAAAGAAGTTTCCCCTGGCGACAGAGCAATGACAGAACAGGAAACCCTGACGGCAAATTCATAGCTTTTGCCAGGGATATAGGTACAGCTGCAAAACCGATGGTGAGGAAACATTGGGCTTGATTCACAAAGCGGTGCTAACAGTTAGCACGCTGGTGAAAAGCCCTTTATCATGCCTAAACTCAGGTCTGCCTCACCGTGGCGCAAGTGTCTAGTATAATATACTTTGCATGCAAACCATACTGAAAGCTAAAGTTCCTCCTAACGTAATATATGCGTTCCTAGCCGTTTTCAGGGAACGCGTACTGGAACAAAAAACGCATAGAAACGGCTCCTAATGCTTTTGAATGGGCTAGTTCACATGTATGCGTATGAGACGCATACGTTTCTCATCCGCATTGCTGCACGCAGTTCTGTGCGATACGCATAGAAACGGACGCAATGAAAGTCTATGGACGCGTATCAAAAACGCGTACTATTGCGTTTTTAGCGTCCGTTTTCCTCTGCGGTTCCCATAATTCTTTTTTTTCCCCTGGGTCACGTGTTTGTGCAAAACGCAATAGAAAACGCATTCAAACGCAAGAAAAACGCATGCGTTTTTCAACTTGCGTTTCTTTGAATTTATACGCGTTCTACAAACGCAGCAAGTATGAACAGGCCCTTAGCATTGTTTTGGATGCAGGGCATGCATTTTCCAGTCTAATAGAGGCGGTGTATGCCTGTGCGATTAACCATTCCATTGCAGCATTTGTCTTCTGAGCCTTCTGAGTTTCCTGTTTGCATAATAAGTAGTAGCAGATTTGCATATGATTTGCATCTGAATTAAATGCGAAGTGTGCAGAGAGCCTATATAGGTGCTGCACACTGAGCTGGTGGTCATTTCAGATGCAGCCTTAGTGGTATGCGCTGGCGTTCTCCTCGCTCTCCAACAAAATGTAAGTTACACGGTTTTTTTGCTTAGCTGCTCCCAAGGTTTTAAATTTAGGTTAGGTCACTTGCCCGGATGTCTGCCTCACCGTGGCGCAAGTGTCTAGTATAATATACTTTGCATGCAAACCATACTGGAAGCTAAAGTTCCTCCTAGTGTAATAAATGTTAGCATTGTTTTGGATGCAGGGCATGCATTTTTCAGTCTAGCAGAGGCGGTGTATGCCTGTGCGATTAACCATTCCATTGCAGCATGTGTCTAGGGATGCGCAGCCTTCCCCCCACTTTTTCTTAACTTTGTAACTGTATAACTATCAGGTTAGCTGCTCCCAGCCCCTCCTCCTGAGTTTCCTGTTTGCATAATAAGTAGTAGCAGATTTGCATATGATTTGCATCTGCATTGAATGCGAAGTGTGCAGAAAATCTATTTAGGTGCTGCACACTGAGCTGGTGGTCATTTTAGATGCAGCCTTAGTGGTATGCGCTGGCGTTCTCCTCGCTGTCCAACAAAGTGATAAGTTTAGGTGTGATAGGTTTAGGCATGATAACTATAGCACCAACTGGTTAGCACTGCAGTGCACAGGTGATTAAATGTTTTGCGCTAGCAAAGTCTGGTGCACGTCGCATAGAGTTTAATGGCGCTGCTTTGCGTACAGACTTTGCGCATAATCTAAACTTATCACACCTAAACTGGCTTTTCACCAGCATGGTGCAATGGTTATCACACCTAAAGTCTCTAACTGGGTTAGCACCGCTTTGTGAATCAAGCCCATTGCATATAAACGCTTTTAAAACTTTTAAACAATATTGAAGGGCTAAAATTGATCAAAAGATCATAGTAACATTTTTCTTATCATTTACAATCCTTCTTCATGGCAAGAATTGGCTACCAAACTCGTGAGAACCGCGATGAGCGAGATCGGGGCTGATTCACTACAAGACTGAACTTGAACATTTTGTTCGCCCTTCCCTATCAGTCACGTGACCAGTCTCTGCTGTAATGAAGAGGGAGTTAAAGCGGAACATGCTGTAGTCCGCAAATCCATATTATTAATCCAGAAAATGTAAAGCCCTGTACACAGTCAAGATGATACTCGGAGTCAGTCGGGGTGGCCAATTAGGGCGGCCTATACAGAGAAACTGGCATGTGTGCAAAAGACTTTGATCCCCTCAGATGCATTGGAAGAGAAATCTGGATTGTCAGATCATCTCATCCCTGCACCAGATGACGTGCGGTGCAAGTCTCCATAGTAACTGAATGCTTTGCTAGTCAAGAGGCTAGCAATGTGTCTGTACAGCATTGGGCCCAACAGAACATGTGCATATGAATGCACCTCAATGAGACCCTGTAGAGACATATAGTAGAAAGCAGTACACTGTTCAAGATACCCTCTTTTATGGTAATTATCCTGGTTTCCACATCAGAGGCACTTCCTATAGTATGATATGTAGCCCCCATCCCCCAGTGGTACGTAGCCTAGAATGATTAGATATGAGGAATGCAACTCCCCAGTGAATTCTGAGAGACCAGGCAGTATTTTCACTGGTTTTGGAACTCTTAGTAAACCAACATTCTGCAGAGCTGCACCTGCCAGCAGTAAAGATGTCACCACCAATTCCTGGTGCTCACCACAGAAGTCTGACTGACCTCATGGCCATTTCATATCCCGCATGTCCTGGGCAGGTGTGGCTAGTCATAGCTCTCAACGAATTTCTGTTTAGTAAAGATCTCAGAGAACACGCCTTCTGCATCTATGGAGGGGTGTGATTCTGACTGTAACTACTAATACAAAAACAACAAAACAGAGTCGCTCTCAACTACCAATATTCTTTATTCAATGACTAGTTGGCCTAAGCCCGTTTAAAAAAGGGGTCTAGGTCTGTCACCACCGCCACACGTCCGCCCCCTGGCCCATCCTGCTCCTGTCCCAATGGCTGTCCATGCGCAGTACGCAGTACATGTGCAGTAGCGCAAATGCATGGACACAGGGACAGGATGACGCAGGGACACTTAGGCTTTATTACAAAGGATTATGCACAATAGACAAACACAAACCCTCAAGTCTCCAGACCGCTAAAAACTATTCTACCGGTTCTACAGTGAAGTGCTTCACTGTACCACACCAAACAATTACACACAAATAGTGATGGCCCTGCCTAGGAGAATTCATGGAGAAGCATGTGATCAGTTTGATCAGCTGATACATTTGTAAGGTTCTGATTTGCTGTGATGACTTCCTGGTGTAACACATGAACATGACCAGCAAATCAGAGCCTTACAAATCTATCAGCTGATGAAACTGATCACATGCTTCTCTGTGAGTTCTCCTGGACATGACCATCACTACACACAAACAATCCATGTTACCACACATAGGGCTAGTGCAGCTTAATGTGAGGGAGCGCTCCTTAAAAAGAAGGGGCGGCCGCTATGCACTCCTTACACTGGCGCACGGAAGGGGGTGTTCCGGGTGTCTGGAACCACCCCCTCGCACCGGGACCGCAAGTGCCTCCTGAATCTGAGCAGCGGCAGCCACGGATGTAATAGCGCAGCTGCCGCCTGCTCATGTGTCTGCGCGGGGATACAACCCCATCGGGCCGCACGGGGGCCCGCCAGCTGTGTGGGGGGGGGGGAGCGCTGACGTCCTCCCTAATGCTGGACCCCAGGTGTAGAACTTCTTCCCAGCAGCCTCTCCCGGGAGGCAGAGCAGGGCTACGGCAAGATGGCTGCCGAAGCCCTGCACTGGAGACTATTTGTGTCTCCAGTACAGGGCTTCGGGAGCCATCTTGCCGTAGCCCTGCACGCTGCCTGTCAGCGGCTCAGCGCGGGAGATGTGCTGCTGGAGGAGGATCGTCGGGGAGCTGTGTGCCAGATGCCAGGAGAGGAGAAGACTTCTGTCAGGTAAGTGATTTGTTTTTTTTTTCACAGGTGCATTTTTTTTTCTGGTGTCTGCTGCCCACATTACGATTTTCTGGTGACTGCTGCCCACATTGTGATTTTCTGGTGACTGCTGCCCACATTGTGATTTTCTGGTGTCTGCTGCCCACATTGCGATTTTCTGGTGTCTGCTGCCCACATTGCGATTATTTTCTGGTGTCTGCTGCCCACATTGCGATTTTCTGGTGACTGCTGCCCACATTACGATTTTCTGGTAACTGCTGCCCACATTCCAATTTTCTGGTGTCTGCTGCCCACATTATGATTATTTTATGGTGACTGCTGCCCACATTACAATTTTCTGGTGACTGCTGCCCACATTGCGATTATTTTCTGGTGTCTGCTGCCCACATTGCGATTTTCTGGTGTCTGCTGCACACATTACGATTTTCTGGTAACTACTGCCCACATTGCCATTATTTTCTGGTGACTGCTGCCCACATTGCGATTTTCTGGTAACTGCTGCCCACATTACGATTTTCTGGTGACTGTTGCCCACATTACGATTTTCTGGTGACTGCTACCCACATTGCGATTATTTTCTGGTGTCTGCTGCCCACATTATGATTTTCTGGTGACTGCTGCCCACATTGCAATTTTCTGGTGACTGCTGCCCACATTGCGATTTTCTGGTGACTGCTGCCCACATTGTGATTTTCTGGTGTCTGCTGCCCACATTACGATTTTCTGGTGTCTGCTGCCCACATTACGATTTTCTGGTGACTGCTGCCCACATTACGATTTTCTGGTGACTGCTGCCCACATTACGATTTTCTGGTGTCTGCTGCCCACATTACGATTTTCTGGTGTCTGCTGCTCACATTACGATTTTCTGGTGACTGCTGCCCACATTACGATTTTCTGGTGACTGCTGCCCACATTACGATTTTCTGGTGACTGCTGCCCACATTACGATTTTCTGGTGCCTGCTGCCCACATTGCGATTTTTCTGGTGACTGATGCCCACATTGCGATTTTCTGGTGACTGCTGCCCACATTACGATTTTCTGGTGACTGCTGCCCACATTAAGATTTTATGGTGACTGCTGCCCACATTGCGATTTTTCTGGTGGCTGCTGCCCACTTTACGATTATTTTCTGGTGACTTCTGCCCACATTGCGATTTTCTGGTGACTGCTGCCCACATTACAATTTTCTGGTGACTGCTGCCCACATTGCGATTTTCTGGTGTCTGCTGCCCACATTACAATTTTCTGGTGACTGCTGCCCACATTGCAATTTTCTGGTGTCTGCTGCCCACATTACGATTATTTTCTGATGGCTGCTGCCCACATTACGATTATTTTCTGATGGCTGCTGCCCACATTACGATTATTTTCTGATGACTACTGCCCACATTACGATTATTTTCTCATGAAATGCTGCCGACTTTACGATTATTTTATGGTGAAATGCTGCTCAATTTATGATTAATTTCTGGTGAAATGCTGCCCAATTTACGATTCATTTCTGGTGAAATGCTGCCCATTTTACGATTCATTTCTGGTGAAATGCTGCCCAATTTATGATTCATTTCTGGTGAAATGCTGCCCATTTTACGATTCATTTCTGGTGAAATGCTGCCCAATTTATGATTCATTTCTGGTGAAACATTGCTGCATTAGGATTATTTTATAGTGAAACATTGCTGCATTAGGATTATTTTATAGTGAAATGCTGGCCCATTACGATTATTTGGTGCCTATGGGGAGGGCCCCATCCTCATTTTTACGCCCCTGCGGGATGGTCTCTCTGACTGGCGGTATGAGAGCAGGGTTACTAGGGGGGATCTGACTATATACACTGGCTATATGCAGGGGGATCTGACTATATACACTGGCTATATGCAGGGGAATCTGGCTATACACACTGGATATATGCAGGGGGATCTGGCTATATACACTGGCTATATGCAGGGGGTTCTGGCTATATACACTGGCTATATGCAGGGGCATCTGGCTATATACACTGGATATATGCAGGGGGATCTGGCTATATACACTGGCTATATGCAGGGGGATCTGGCTATACACACTGGCTATATGCAGGGGGATCTGGCTATACACACTGGCTATATGCAGGGGCATCTGGCTATATACACTGGCTATATGCAGGGGATCTGGCTATATACACTGGCTATATGCAGGGGGATCTGGCTATATACACTGGCTATATGCAGGGGGATCTGGCTATATACACTGGCTATATGCAGGGGGATCTGGCTATATACACTGGCTATATGCAGGGGGATCTGGCTATACACACTGGCTAAATGCAGGGGGATCTGGCTATACACACTGGCTGTATGCAGGGGGTGGCTACATACAGTGGGTATATGGCTATATACAGGGGGGATCTCTGGCTATATATACAGGGGATCTGACTATATACACTGGCTATATGCAGGGGGATCTGGCTATATACACTGGCTATATGCAGGGGGGTCTGGCTATACACACTGGCTAAATGCAGGGGGATCTGGCTATACACACTGGCTGTATGCAGGGGGATCTGGCTACATACAGTGGGTATATGGCTATATACAGGGGGGATCTCTGGCTATATATACAGGGGATCTGACTATATACACTGACTGTATGCAGGGGGATCTGGCTATATACACTGGCTATATGCAGGGGGAGGCATCTGGCTACATACAGTGGGTATATGGCTATATACAGGGGGATACACTGGCTATATATACAAGGGGGATCTGGCGAAATACAAGGGGGAATGTACTGAACGGGGAGTCATTTGGCTATATACTTTAAATGGGGATCATGTGGTTACTTATACTAACTGGGGGGGGGGCCTCATCTGGCTACCTGTGTGATAAATGGGGGTCATCTGGTCACCTATACTAAAGAGGGGTGGGGTAATTTCGTTATCCATAATAAAGGGGGGTTATCTGGCTACTTAATCACTGCCACATTATATATATTTTGGCGAAACACTACTGCATCATGTGTATTTTGTAGGGAAACACTGCGCATTGTGTGTATTTTGTGGAGAAATGCTGTGCATCATGTGGATTTTGTGGGCAAACGCATGCGCGGTAGTGTGCGGCTTGCCAAAAGAGACCTATCAGGAATCCCCCCCTTGAAAATCCTGGATTTGCCCCTGCCTTACATGGCACCGTGCGTTACTATGTAAGGAGCGGGCCTTTCTTAGTTACGCGCTTTGCTTACATAGCAACGCGCGTAACTTTAAATGCCGGTGTTCCTGTGAAGTACCGCAACCGCGATACTTCACTAGCAGCCGCTACTATGTTAATTAACATAGTTACTATACATAGAGCGGCTGCTCCTTCTTTTTATCGAGTGCAACTTCACATTAATAGCTTAATGAATCAAGGCCCTATTGCCAAACTACAAGAATCCTCTCATTTCACAGAATACCTCAGCGGTAATCAGCTAGCAGATTGACGCGTCTGTCTGATTTCTGCTGCTTCGCAGTAAAACCTTCGCAGTAGGGCTCAAGTCCGCAAGGCATATGGGAATTTCCACCATTTCACAATTCAGCTGTGTTATGAGTTATGCATCTACGGCCAAAACAGCCTCCTCAAAGTTGTTAAACAAGTTGTTACATTTGTTCTTCCGCTTCAGCATTCAACACCCCTATTCACACACCTAGTATAGATGGCCAAATGTGCCCCCCAGTATAAGGTAGCTCCCACCCATGTATAGCTATATGGCATTGGCCGCCAGTGCTAAGTAGCCTTCCCCCCAATATGAATAGCCATATGTAGCCCCAGTGTTAGGTAGCCTCCCTCCCAGTGCAGTATAGATAGCCACATGTGCCCCCCCCCCCCCAGTGTTAAGTAGTCTTCCGCTCCTAGTATAGATAGCCAGAAATGCCCCTCAGGATTCGATAGCCCCCCCCCCCCCCCCCATATGCAAAGCAGCGTGTCTGGGTACAACTCACCTGTCAGCACTGCAGGGAACTTCAGCTTGTTGCTCTGTCACAGCATCTCTTTTCTGACTCCTTCAGCGGCACAATAATGAGAGACTCCACTAGGGGGCTTCAAAGAGAGGAGATACTGAACTGTGCAACATGGTAAAGACACCGACTGGTGAGCTGTACATGCATGCTCCGCACCACTCTGCATATGGCTAGGCGAAGGGGGGGGGGGTCACTAATTACCACTGATGCATCTGCGCCCAGACGCTGGTGGCTCCCCAGCCTCTGCCTTGGACCAACCCTGCAATCTGAGTGGGAGAAATTTAAAAAACTTACGACAGCTGGAAGATTTTTAAAGGGGGACTCTAACCTCTAATGCGATTAGACTTTATGATGTGTCGGCTATAATTGTGGTAAGCCTCTTACAGTTTGTAGATTTGGAGACGGGATCTTAAGGGCCGGATCTGGAAAGGAAGTTATCACCACTGTAATAAATCTCATCATCTTTTTTACAATCAGGACATTCAGATTTCAGAACATTGAGGGAAAAAATGTGATTTTGTTTTGCTCCGCCCTTTTCTGTAAATAGGCCCTGATCACTTCCGGAATCTGCTTACTGTAAATTGTCACAGAACCGGTCAGGCAACAACCTTGGAATTGAACTCGGTCACGTAAGAAACATTCTCGCCATAGCTGACTTCTATACAAGGAATCCATTCATTATTAAGCAGCGCTTGTGCCGTTCTCTATGGATAATATGCAGCTATGTTAATTGTTTATTGGACCAATTAAGCTCAATGCTCCTCGGGGAACGCTGTGTGGATTTTAATTGAGAAGATCCATCAATGCATATAAATGAGACGTGCTTAACGGATATTACATGTTGCCTTCACACCGGGAGTGTGTCCTGATGAACGCGCTAAACACACGTGTTACACGCTGCTGCCGGCACCTGTTGTGTGCCGTGATTATTACTGAGGGCGGAGGCAGAACTTTGAAATGGAAGCACTCCTCAAATGGCAAAATGCATGAAATCGGGATTGCTAATCTGGCTTAAAGCGAAAAAAAAAATGATGATATAATGAATTGGTTGTGTAGTACGGATAATTAATAGACCATTAGTAGCAAAGAAAATATTCTCATATTTTTATTTTCAGTTATATATATATATATATTTTTTTTTTATAACATTGCATCATTGTCTAATATTTGCACTTTACACACTACACTCAGCATTCTAAATGATTTCACAGAGCAGGCTAATGAACTTTTGAACTTTCCTCTGCAGAAAAAAACAAAATACAGTGACAGACTGTCATGATATGACATGAGGATTGTCCATAAACAGTGAGCAGAGATGGAATCCAATGACAAACACATTATTCTGATCCATACATCAGAGAACTTCCATCAATACAGGAGCATACAGCTTTCACCTAGCTGACTCACACCCAACTGACCCTCTCTCTCTTTCTACCAGACAGTATATAAAGCTTAAAGAGAATCTGTATTGTTAAAATCGCACAAAAGTAAACATACCAGTGCGTTAGGGGACATCTCCTATTACCCTCTGTCACAATTTTGCCGCTCCTCGCCGCATTAAAAGTGGTTAAAAACAGTTTTAAAAAGTTTGTTTATAAACAAACAAAATGGCCACCAAAACAGGAAGTAGATTGATGTACAGTATGTCCACACATAGAAAATACATCCATACACAAGCAGGCTGTATACACCCTTCCTTTTGAATCTCAAGAGATCATTTGTATGTTTCTTTCCCCCTGCAGCTATCTTCCACTGAAGTGTCAGGCTATTTATTCCTGCAGAGTGCAGACAGCTCTGCCTGTATGTAATTCCTCAGTATGTGAAAGCCCAGCCAGCTCAGAGGAGGATTTATCCAGCTTGTAAAAGATAAGAGAGAAGAGAGAAGCTGCCCTAATCTAAATATCACACAGGCAGTGTGCAGAGAGGGGCCTGGATGGGGGAGTTCATAGCAGAACCACAACACTGAAGAACTTGGCAGCCTTCCAGACACAGGCTGACAAGTCTGACAAGAGAGAGATAAGTTGATTTATTACAGAGATGGTGATAGTACAAAGTGCTGCAGTAAGCCAGAACACATTAGAATAGCTTTTGGAACTTGTAGGATGATAAAAAACAGGATGCAATTTTTGTTACGGAGTCTCTTTAACAGACACCAAAGGTTAGCAGTTGCTAAGAGCAAGGGCAGTCTGCTAACAGACAATAGAACAATGGCACATGCCCCACCTGACTCCAGTAACTTACAATCAATGCAGAGGCATAGCTTAATCACAGCAAACAAACAATGCAGGAATAAAATACAATTCGTAAAAATACAGTCCTAACATATACCGTACATCACACAGACTCTTGAGATAATAAGCTTCAGAAGACAGCGCTCTCTGCGACTTTAAAAGTCGTGGAGCTCAAAGGCTCTTTTGCATGGATAACAACTGGAGTTTCTTAACTCTTCCTGTACTGGAAACAATATGAGACTCATGTCTCTGCTCCTAATGTTTTATTTCTTAGCTGTACTACACTATTCATTTTATCATAAGTTTATTTTCACTTCAGAATCCCTTTAAAACAGAAATCCAGCAGCTTTCAGGGCCTAGCCACCAAAAATCCTGGCAAGGGCCTGAGTGCAGGAAGAGCCCTTAAAGAGGACCTGATCACTTGCACAGGACACAAGGAAAACAGAGAGAAATCCACCCTGTGTGTTTTAAGAAAGAATAGCCTAATTCCCCCCTTATCTGTAAGTAATCAGTGTGCAATTTGATCTCTGAGCTGTGTCAGCTCAGAAATTCGTCAGACACAGGATCGCTGAGGATCGGTGGGCTGCAGGTGGGTCAGAGAAGTCTAGAGATGGCTAAACGGTTGGAGGAGATTTTAAACTAGGATCTGGGGGGAGGCGGGAGGATAAAGTCTCAATACGTAGACAAGATGAGGTAAAAAGACAGTGGGAACCTATCATTATGGGGGGTGGAGAGGGGGGTGGGGACAGTGTAAAGATTAAGGAGGTTGGTAAAACTTCAAGTAGCCAATTTCATGTAAACAAAATTGGTAAATGTGGTGGTAAAAATATAAAGTGCATGGTAACCAATGCTCGGAGCCTTGCAAATAAAATAGACGAACTAGAGTTCATTCTGAATGACAAAGGCTATGACATTGTGGGAATAACCGAGACATGGATGGATGAAAGCCATGACTGGATAGCTAATTTAAAAGGATACAATGTGTTTAGGAGGGATAGAACAGGGAAAAAAGTGGAGGGGTTTGTCTCTTTGTTAAGAATTCTCTTACAGCTGTCCTCAACGATGAGATGGAGGAAGATTGCGAAGATGTGGAGTCCGTTTGGGTAAATATTCATGGTGGAAATAAAAGTTGCCAATTGCTTATTGGGGTATGCTACAGGCCACCTCTTATTAATGAAGCTGCAGAACTGCAATTACTACAGCAGATTGAAAAAGCTGCAAGTAAAAATGAGGTCATAATTATGGGCGACTTCAACTTTCCAGACATTGACTGGAGTATTGAGGCTACCCATTCTGGTAAAAGCAGCAGATTTCTGGCAGCACTACAGGACAATTACTTGACTCAAATGGGAACTGAACCAACTAGGGGGCATGCGTTACTGGATCTGATCATTTCTAATAGACCAGATAATGTATCAAATGTGCAGGTTCAAGAACGATTGGGAAATAGTGATCACAACATGATAACGTTTGATCTGGTGACTGATAGGCCACGGGGCAGCGGGACCACTAAAACTATGAATTTTAGAAAAGCAAAGTTCACTCAAATTAGGCAGGCACTAAGTTTGGTGAACTGGGATAATGTACTACAAGGGGAAGACACTGAAGGGAAATGGCAAGCTTTTAAACTTATACTCAATCAATACTGTAGTATGTATATCCCATATGGAAACAAAATGTCTAGGAATAAAAAAAGGCCTCTATGGATGAATAGAAAGGTTAAAGATAAAATGAAGAGGAAAAAGAATGCCTATAAGGTCTTAAAACAGGAGGGGACCGAGGCTGCACTAAGCAATTATAAGGAGTGCAATAAAAATTGTAAAAAAGAAATTAGGCAGGCAAAGATTGAAGCTGAAAAACAAATCGCTAAGGATATCAAATCTAACCCAAAAAAGTTTTACAAGTACATTCACTCTAAAAAAAGAAAGGTTGACTGTATAGGACTCCTAAAGGATGAGGATGGGAACTCAATGGTGGATGACCAAGGTAAGGCAGAGTTATTAAATGCTTTCTTTGCTTCTGTTTTCACAAAAGAAACAGCACTGTTGCAAACTACAGAGGCAGAAGAGTCTCAATCTTCTAACTGTAATATTAAATACTTAACGCAGGAAGAAGTGAAGGCAAGACTAAATAAATTAAAAATAGACAAGGCACCTGGCCCGGATGGCATGCATCCTCGGGTCCTAAGGGAATTAAGTTCAGTTATAGATAAACCCCTTTATCTTATCTTTTGTGACTCTCTTGCAACTGGCAGAGTCCCAGTGGATTGGCGTACAGCCCACGTTTTCCCATTATTTAAGAAGGGCAAAAAATCTGATCCAGGAAATTATAGACCTGTAAGTTTAACATCAGTTGTATGCAAACTATTTGAGGGGTTACTAAGAGATACTATACATGACTTCATAGTAGAAAATAATCTTATTTCTCAGCATCAACATGGGTTTACTAAAGACAGGTCCTGTTTGACTAACATGCTCAGCTTTTATGAGGTAGTGAATGCTAATATGGATATTGGGAATGCTGTAGATGTGATATACTTGGACTTTGCAAAGGCCTTCGACACTGTTCCCCACAAAAGTCTGGTGCAAAAGTTGAGGATGCAAGGACTGGGGAAGAGTCTGTGTTCATGGATAGGGAACTGGCTAATGGACAGAAAACAAAGAGTTGTGGTCAATGGATCGTACTCAAAATGGGAGACTGTTAGCAGTGGGGTCCCACAGGGGTCTGTTCTGGGTCCAGTGCTCTTCAATTTATTTATTAATGACCTAGTAGATGCAGTAGTGAGCAATGTTGCTATTTTTGCAGATGATACAAAATTGTGCAGAATCATCAACTCTCAGGAAGATAGTGTCATATTGCAACAGGATCTGGATAGGATGGCTATATGGGCACATACATGGCAGATGAAATTCAATGTTGACAAATGTAAGGTCATGCATTTTGGACGTACTAATGGTCTAGCACCATACAAAATAAATGGGATACAGTTGGGCACATCAAACTTGGAGAAGGACTTAGGAGTACTCATTGACAACAAGTTAAATAATCGTACTCAATGCCAAGCAGCTGCAGCTAAAGCTAACAAAATTTTGGGATGCATTAAAAGGGAAATAAAAACTCGAGATGCTAGCATAATATTGCCCCTGTTTAACTCTCTAGTAAGGCCACATCTGGAATATGGAATTCAGTTCTGGGCACCACATTACAAAAAAGATATTGCAGTTTTAGAGCAGGTGCAGAGACGAGCAACAAAATTGATGCGTGGGATGGAAGGTCTCACTTATCGAGAAAGGTTAGATAAACTGGGTTTATTTAGTCTAGAGAAAAGACGCCTTAGAGGGGATCTAATTAACATGTATAAATACATCAGAGGGCAATATAATACCTTGGCGGATGAGCTTTTTGTCCCTAGGCCTTCTCAAAGGACTAGAGGACATGATCTGCGCATGGAGGAAAAACGTTTTAACCATTTATTTAGGAAAGGGTTCTTTACAGTAAGAGTGATTAAGATGTGGAATGCATTGCCACAGGAAGTCGTTATGGCAAACTCTATACCTGCATTTAAAGGGGGCTTAGATGCTTTCCTTGCGTTGAAAGACATCCATGGCTACAATTACTAGGTAATGCCTAATGATGTTGATCCAGGGATTTTATCTGATTGCCATCTGGAGTCGGGAAGGAATTTTTCCCTTTAGGGGCTAATTGGACCATGCCTTGTAAGGGTTTTTTCGCCTTCCTCTGGATCAACAGGGATATGTGAGGGAGCAGGATGGTGTTGTACTTGTTGAACTCGATGGACGTATGTCTTTTTTCAACCAAAATAACTATGTAACTATGTAACTATGTAACTAGATGCTGCAGAGATGCGCTCTCTAGATGCTGCAGAGACTCTTGCAGAGGTGCGCTCTCTAGCTGCTGCAGTCTTGCAGAGACGCGCTCTCTAGATGCTGCAGTCTTGCAGAGGTGCGCTCTCTAGATGCTGCAGAGACTTTTGCAGAGGTGCGCTCTCTAGCTGCTGCAGTCTTGCAGAGATGCGCTCTCTAGATGCTGCAGAGACTCTTGCAGAGGTGCGCTCTCAAGCTGCTGCAGTCTTGCAGAGACGCGCTCTCTAGATGCTGCAGTCTTGCAGAGGTGCGCTCTCTAGATGCTGCAGAGACTTTTGCAGAGGTGCGCTCTCTAGCTGATGCAGTCTTGCAGAGATGCGCTCTCTAGATGCTGCAGAGACTCTTGCAGAGGTGCGCTCTCTAGCTGCTGCAGTCTTGCAGAGACGCGCTCTCTAGATGCTGCAGTCTTGCAGAGGTGCGCTCTCTAGCTGCTGCAGTCTTGCAGAGACGCGCTCTCTAGATGCTGCAGTCTTGCAGAGGTGCGCTCTCTAGCTGCTGCAGTCTTGCAGAGACGCGCTCTCTAGATGCTGCAGTCTTGCAGAGGTGCGCTCTCTAGCTGCTGCAGTCTTGCAGATGTGCGCTCTCTAGATGCTGCAGAGACTTTTGCAGAGGTGCGCTCTCTAGCTGCTGCAGTCTTGCAGAGATGCGCTCTCTAGATGCTGCAGAGACTTTTGCAGAGATGCGCTCTCTAGCTGCTGCAGTCTTGCAGAGATGCGCTCTCTAGCTGCTGCAGTCTTGCAGAGGTGCGCTCTCTAGCTGCTGCAGTCTTGCAGAGATGCACTCTCTAGATGCTGCAGAGACTTTTGCAGAGATGCACTCTCTAGCTGCTGCAGTCTTGCAGAGATGCGCTCTCTAGATGCTGCAGAGACTCTTGCAGAGGTGCGCTCTCTAGCTGCTGCAGTCTTGCAGAGACGCGCTCTCTAGATGCTGCAGTCTTGCAGAGATGCTCTCTCTAGCTGCTGCAGTCTTGCAGAGATGCGTTCTCTAGATGCTGCAGTCTTGCAGAGATGCGCTCTCTAGATGCTGCAGTTTTGCAGAGATGTGCTCTCTCTATGCTGCAGAGACTCTTGCAGAGATGCCCTCTCTAGATGCTGCAGTCTTGCAGAGGTGTGCTCTCTATCTGCTGCAGTCTTGCAGAGATGCGCTCTCTAGATGCTGCAGTTTTGCAGAGATGTGCTCTCTCAATGCTGCAGAGACTCTTGCAGAGATGCTTTCTCTAGCTGCTGCAGTCTTGCAGAGGTGTGCTCTCTAGATGCTGCAGTCTTGCACAGGTGCGCTCTCTAGCTGCTGCAGTCTTGCAGAGATGTGCTCTCTCGATGCTGCAGAGACTCTTGCAGAGATGCTCTCTCTAGCTGCTGCAGTCTTGCAGAGGTGTGCTCTCTAGATGCTGCAGTCTTGCACAGGTGTGCTCTCTAGCTGCTGCAGTCTTGCAGAGATGTGCTCTCTCGATGCTGCAGAGACTCTTGCAGAGATGCGCTCTCTAGATGCTGCAGTTTTGCAGAGATGCGCTCTCTAGATGCTGCAGTTTTGCAGAGATGTGCTCTCTCGATGCTGCAGAGACTCTTGCAGAGATGCGCTCTCTAGCTGCTGCAGTCTTGCAGAGGTGTGCTCTCTAGCTGCTGCAGTTTTGCAGAGATGCGCTCTCTAGATGCTGCAGAGACTCTTGCAGAGATGCGCTCTCTAGATGCTGCAGTTTTGCAGAGATGCGCTCTCTAGATGCTGCAGTTTTGCAGAGATGTGCTCTCTCGATGCTGCAGAGACTCTTGCAGAGGTGCACTCTCTAGCTGCTGCAGTCTTGCAGAGAGGCGCTCTCTAGATGCTGCAGAGACACTTGCAGAGATGCGCTCTCTAGATGCTGCAGTTTTCCAGAGGTGCGCTCTCTAGATGCTGCAGAGACTCTTGCAGAGGTGCGCTCTCCAGATGCTGCAGAGACTCTTGCAGAGATGCGCTCTCTAGCTGCTGCAGTCTTGCAGAGGTGTGCTCTCTAGCTGCTGCAGTTTTGCAGAGATGTGCTCTCTAGATGCTGCAGAGACTCTTGCAGAGATGTGCTCTCTAGCTGCTGCAGTTTTGCAGAGATGTGCTCTCTAGATGTTGCAGAGACACTTGCAGAGATGCGCTCTCTAGATGTTGCAGTTTTGCAGAGATGTGCTCTCTAGATGCTGCAGAGACTCTTGCAGAGATGTGCTCTCTAGCTGCTGCAGTTTTGCAGAGATGTGCTCTCTAGATGTTGCAGAGACACTTGCAGAGATGCGCTCTCTAGATGTTGCAGTTTTGCAGAGATGCGCTCTCTAGATGCTGCAGAGACTCTTGCAGAGGTGCGCTCTCTAGCTGCTGCAGTCTTGCAGAGAGGCGCTCTCTAGATGCTGCAGTCTTGCAGAGAGGCGCTCCCTAGATGCTGCAGAGACACTTGCAGAGATGCGCTCTCTAGATGCTGCAGAGACACTTGCAGAGATGCGCTCTCTAGATGCTGCAGTTTTGCAGAGGTGCGCTCTCTAGATGCTGCAGAGACTCTTGCTGAGACTGAAGAATCTCCAAGCTATGGTTATGTGAAACATTGGATTTTAATGGAGAATTAAAAAAGAATTTCAACCTTCAGAAGGATGTGTCTGATTCATGTGGATGGAATATACTGTAAGGCAGACATGCTCTCAGCGGGGATCACTCGGGTTAGCCAGGGACCATTTTTTAAATAAAAAGACCATTAGCGCAATTGCTGGAGATGCAACATATGACTGTGGAGTCCCATGAAAGCTCCGATTCTTTTAAATGGAATGAGGCAGATAATTATTTTAGTGGAAATTAATAGAATTAGATTTATGAAATAAAAGGCAGTGGCTGATTAATGTTCACACAAGATTACTTTTTTTAAAAAATTTAAAGTAGTTAAAGGGAACCCAAGGTGAGAGGTATATAGAGGCTGCCATATTTTTTTCCTTAGTAATACCAGTTGCCTGGCAGTTCTACTGATCCTCTGCCTCTAATACTCTTAGCCATAGACCCTGAACAAGACAGACACAGAACATTTATATCGCGCTTTTCTCCTGGCGGACTCAAAGCGCCAGAGCTGCAGCCACTAGGACGCGCTCTATAGGCAGTAGCAGTGTTAGGGAGACTTGCCTAAGGTCTCCTACTAAATAGGTGCTGGCTTACTGAACAGGCAAAGCTGAGATTCGAACTCTGGTCTCCTGTGTCAGCCCCTTAACCATTACACTATCCAGCCACTATTACACTATCCAGCCACTATTACACTGTCCAGCCACTATTACACTATCCAGCCACTATTACACTATCCAGACACTATTACACTATCCAGCCACTATTACACTGTCCAGCCACTATTACACTATCCAGCCACTATTACACTTTCCAGCCACCATTACACTATCCAGCCACTATTACACTATCCAGCCACTATTACACTGTCCAGCCACTATTACACTATCCAGCCACTATTACAATGTCCAGCCACTATTACACTGTCCAGCCACTATTACACTTTCCAGCCACCATTACACTATCCAGCCACTATTACACTATCCAGCCACTATTACACTGTCCAGCCACTATTACACTATCCAGCCACTATTACACTATCCAGCCACTATTACACTGTCCAGCAACTATTACACTATCCAGCCACTATTACACTGTCCAGCCACTATTACACTATCCAGCCACTATTACACTATCCAGCCACTATTACACTGTCCAGCCACTATTACACTATCCAGCCACTATTACACTGTCTAGCCACTATTACACTGTCCAGCCACTATTACACTATCCAGCCACTATTACACTATCCAGCCACTATTACACTGTCCAGCCACTATTACACTGTCCAGCCACTATTACACTATCCAGCCACTATTACACTATCCAGCCACTATTACAATGTCCAGCCACTATTACACTGTCCAGCCACTATTACACTATCCAGCCACTATTACACTATCCAGCCACTATTACACTGTCCAGCCACTATTACACTGTCCAGCCACTATTACACTGTCCAGCCACTATTACACTATCCAGCCACTATTACACTATCCAGCCACGATTACACTATCCAGCCACTATTACACTTTCCACTATTACACTATCCAGCCACTATTACACTATCCAGCCACTATTACACTATCCAGCCACTACAAGCTTGCAGCAGATCAGGTACTCTGACGCAGCTGACTCAGGTTTTACTGGATCAGCCACATGCTTGTTCCAGGGTTTTGACTCAGACACTACTTATGCCAGAAGATCAACAGGGCTGCCAGGCAACTGGCATTGTTTACAAGGAAATAAATATGGCAGCCTCCATATCCCTCTCACCTCGGGTTCCCTTTAACATAGAACTGAACTTCACATTTTTTAATTTCAGTTAGCCATGACAGTCTGATGTAAAATCTACTTTATTTGCTGTGTTCAGCTGCAAGACAAACAGAAATAACGACCCTTTGAACTTTTTGGAACTAAATGTTTTCAGTAGTGTTTTCTCAGCCAGATAAAAGTATTTTGGCTTCTATTTACTTTTCAAGACAACAGGGCTTTATTGGCTTATTTGCATAGATAACAGAACTGGTGTAAAGGGGCCCATACACTGGTCGATTTCAGCCATCGATCGATCGATTCTATAGAATTGATCGATCGAAAATCGATTCTATCAAATCTATCGATCGATTTGCGGCTGATTTCAATCGATTTGATCTATCTGATGCTGGGCACACACGATATGTTTTTCTGCTCGATGTTCCACCCGATTGTTTTTTCCACTCCATTCTCCACTCCATTCTGCACTCGATTCTCTTGTTTTCTGCTCATTTTTTTATGTTTTTCCATTCACTTCTATGAGAAATCAAGCCAAAAAATGATCGGAAGGACTTTCGGAAATTATCTATCGAACCATCTATTGGGGTAAAAACGTATGGTGTATTCCCAGCATTACAGGATGGAAGATCTAGGTTGATCAGCTGCTGGCAGCAGTTCAATGGCCCATAGAGTTGCATTGGATCTAATGGTCCAATAATGCCTTTAGATCGATTTTCAATAGATTTCCAATAGATTTTATTCTGAAATCTATTGGAAATCTGTTCCTAGTGTGTGGCACACATCAGATAGATTCCTGTCGGATTCGGCCTGACAGGCATCTGATAGAAATCTATCTAATGGTCGAATCTGCTGCAAATCTATCAGTGTATGGCCATCTTTACACTTGCTATACTGGAATACAGAAAAAGACTTCAGACAATTTCTTAGTAGAGCTAGTACTATATGTATCTATGTTTATCTCATGATGTCACATTCAGGCCAGGTAGATTTTAAGGAATGAAAACAAAGGTGAGATATCTTATTTAGGTCCATGTTCCAAGACCCTTGTAGTGAATAGCTGTGCCTCATGCAAATCATTTCCAGCTTTCATGCTAACTTTATCCCCACTTGTGACACCAAAATGATCTATACATCATTTCTTTCATTATTACGCTTTCTTTGGGTGATATTTTTTTAATTATATTATTTTAGCTGCATTTTAAAGGGAATAATAAGAAAAAAATGAAAAACATAATTCTTTCTTAGTTATTTCTTAGCCATTATAGTTTTAAAGTAAAACTAGCCGACCCGCAGCGTATCATACGCCGCATAAGGGGGTAGAGGGCAGGAAAGGGGTCGGACCCCCCCCTCAACTGGGTCCCCCATGTGTGCTCCCCCTCCAGCTTAAGCTCAGCAGGAACCCCCCTCCCTCACCTGGGTCCCCCATGTGCACTCCCCCTCCAGCTTAAGCTCAGCAGGAACCCCCCCTCCCTCACCTGGGTCCCCCATGTGCGCTCCCTCTCCTGCTTAAGCTCAGCAGGACCCCCCTCCCTCACCTGGGTCCCCCATGTGCACTCCCCCTCCAGCTTAAGCTCAGCAGGAACCCCCCCTCACCTGGGTCCCCCATGTGCATTCTCCCTGCAGCTTAAGCTCAGCAGGAACCCCCCCTGCCTCACCTGTGTCCCCCATGTGCGCTCCCCTCCTGCTTAAGCACAGTAGCAGCCGCCACTATTAGTAAGAGGCAGCGGGCGGGATGCCTCACCTCTTCCGTGTTCCAGCGTGCGATCCACTGTTGTCACTTCCTGCAATGCTCCCCACTGTATTGGTGTAATTTGCCTTTTTAAAACAGAAGGAAATCTGCAATAATTCAGCTATAAGTGAACATTTTTAAATATGCAATTTATCCCTTTTCAACCTTACTAATCCAAGCAAGCATCCAGAACCACTGGTGTATAGCAAGCTTATAACTTTAAATTTTACACAGCTATATCAAACCCACATGTGACAGCCTGTTTCAGACTTTTGGTCCTCATCAGTACATAGCAGAGATTGATATGGCAGTATGAGATGGGGCTTGGACCAGTACAACAGAGTAACCAAGCAGCTCAGGGTGACCCAAACCACTCGGAATGTATAGGGGGATAAAAGGAACCAAAAAGACCTTCTACTAAAAACAATCAAAGCTTGGTGTAATTTGGCTTCTTAAAACAGAAGAAAATCTGCAATAATTCAGCTATAAGTGAACATTTGTGGTTACCCACAATGCACCGCTACTAAATATGCAAACTATTCCTTTTCACTCTTGGTAAGTCAAGCAAGCCTATGGGCCGGATTCACAAAGCGGTGCAAACTGTTTAGCACGGTTGTGCTAAACAGTTAGCACGTGAAGTGCCGTTCACGGACTTTTGCGCGCACGAAGTGCTGCGATTTGCAGGATTGCGGTCTTTTGCGCGCGCAATTTGCCACAAATCGCGGTACTTTACACACGCAAAAGTCCGCGATTGCGCGATTCACAGCACTTTCCACGCACAAAAGTCCACAAATGGCACTTCACGTGCTAACTGTTTAGCACACCCATGCTTAACAGTTTGCACCATTTTGTGAATCAGGCCCTATAGCTTTAAATTTTACACAGTCATATCAAAACCAAATGTGACAACCTATTTCAGACTTTTAGTCCTCATCAGTTCACAGCAGAGATTGATATGGCTGTATGAGATAGGGCTTGGACCAGTACAACAGAGTAACCAAGCAGCTCAGGGTGACCCAAATTACTAAGAATGTATAGGGGGATAAAAGGGACCAAAAAGCCCTCCTACTAAAAAAAAGCAAAGCTTGGTGTAATTTTCCTTCTTAAAACATAAGCAAATCTGCAATAATTCAGCTATAAGTGAACATTTGTGGTTACGCACAATGCACTGCTACTGAATATGCAAATTATCCCTCTTTGCCCTTGGTTTGATATGACACTACTTCTTCTTGTTTGGACCAGCCCCTTCTTCTTGCTTGGACCGGCCCTGGGGGCAGGGCACTACTTCTTCTTCTTGTTTGAAGTTTGAGGCACTTACTCTATTATATATAGAGATTCCCCCTCCAGGCCGCCATGGATAGTGGGGGAATGATATAATTCGGCTTCCAGCGATTGCTGGAGGTCGAATTATTGTGTTTTTTAAGCAACTTCGGCTCCGTCTTCTGACGGCGCTGACGTTACTCACTGAGCGCAGCTATAGACTGATTCCCATTACAGTCTATGGCGGCACTCGCTGCGCCTAAATCTAGCAGTGCTGTAAAGCACTGCTCCACGACCGCTTTGCAGTATTGGTTTTTTGACCCTGCATAGTTTGACATGCGAAAGCAAATGCATATTTGCATGAGCATTGCCTCATGAATAGTCAATTAGGCCAGATTTGCAAAGCCAGACTTGCTAGGGTTAAGCCTCCTTTCCACAGACTGTTGATAGGCAGTGAAATGCCTCTCAAACTCTCTCAACTGCTCACTGCTGCCTAGTAACTGCTTGTTGCTGCCTGATAACTGCTTGTTGCTGCCTGATAACTTCTTACCTGTGCCTGGTAACTGCTTGCTGAGCACACAGCTCAACAGTCCGTGGAAAGGAGGCCTCAAACTTGGTCTTTGAGCACGCATAAATTTTCTCATGCAAAGTACTTCCTCTTCTTGCTGGAAGGTTGAGGCCCTTATTCAATTATGAATAGCAAATTAGGCCAGATTTGCAAACCCAGACTTGCTAGGGTTAAGCCTCCTTTCCACAGACTGTTGATAGGCAGTGAAATGCCTCTCAAACTCTCTCAACTGCTCACTGCTGCCTAGTAACTGCTCACTGCTGCCTAGTAACTGCTTGTTGCTGCCTGATAACTGCTTGTTGCTGCCTGATAACTTCTTACCTGTGCCTGGTAACTGCTTGCTGAGCACACAGCTCAACAGTCCGTGGAAAGGAGGCCTCAAACTTGGTCTTTGAGCACGCATAAATTTTCTCATGCAAAGTACTTCTTCTTCTTGCTGGACGGTTGAGGCACTTACTGAATTATATATATAGATGTGCAACAACAGATAAAACAGACACGTTTTATTTGCCCATTTGTCCCGGTTATTACAACATTATAATTGTGTCCCTCCCTAGTACAATGTATTGTGACAAAATTTTGTTTGGAAATAAAGGTGTATTTTTTCCATTTCTGTTTCTTTATACTAGATCAATAATTACAAGCCTTAATTTGCAAAAGTAATAGTGATATACCCTAATGACATACATATTAAAAACCCCTATAGTATAGTCCCTATGATAACTATTAATGATTTCTCTTTTTTCTTTATGCCTTCACGTGTTTTTTTTTTATTATTTTTAACAAGGTAACTATAGTTAATTAGATAGGAGGGGGAAATAAGGGGTTAAAATTCGTGATTTTGGTGATTTTGGGCAAGCCACCAATTAGGCTGCAGCTGCTGCTGAGCTTGGGGTGGGTCATGACAGCATTAGTGGGGGTGGCCAGAGCCTTGGCAGAGGTTTGGGGGAAATAAAAACATGGCTACAATTCTAGGAGGGAAGCCATCACAAGCCAGGAGAAATGACATCTGATCATGTAAGTATTTCACCCTGAGATCCACCAGTCCTGTATCAACAAGGTCTTCGCACAACAGACTCTCTTTTCTTACTTTAGGTACTCTTTAAAGGACAACTGAAGAGAGTGTTATGGAGGCTGCCATGTTTATTTCCTCTTAAGCAATACCAGTTGCCCGGCAGCCCTGACCTTCTGCCTCTAATACTTTTAGCCAAGCATGCAGCAGCTCAGGTGTTTCTGACATCATTGTCAGATCTGACAGATTGGCTGCATGCTTGTTTCTGGTGTGATTCGGGCACTTCTGCAGCCAAATGGACCTGCAGGGCTGCCAGGCAACTGGTATTGTTTAAAAGGAAATAAACATGGCAGCCTCCATAGTCTTCTCACTTCAGTTGTCCTTTAAGTCAAAAACTTGATCTGCATGCTTGTTCAGGATCTATGGCTAAAAGTATTAGAGACAGAGGAACAGCAGGACAGCCAGGCAATGTGCATTGTTTAAATAGAAATAAATATGTCAGCCTCCATATCGCTCTCAGATCAGGTGTTCATTAAGCAGAAAGTCAGGTGGTTTATCTACTAAAGTCTGCATGGTGACTAATTATACTAGGTCAGTGTTCTTTAGGGTAGGAGCACACTAGGCAGAATCGCATATGCGTTTTCCACTATGTGCTATGGAAAACTCATGTGATTCTGCCTAGTGTGTTCCTACCCTCAACCAAAGTAACTTTACTACAAAGACGTAAACAAGGATCAATTCAAATCAGACAATGGACTAAAAAAAAATATTAACTTGTGTCAATTCATATTTTTATTATTTAAAATCTACTTTTTTTTATCCACTTTGAAAAAAAATCAACTTTATAAATTCTCATTCTAAAAAACCTAAAAGTGATATCTATATATATAAAATCGGATGTATGTACAGTGTGTGTGTGTGTGTGTGTGTGTGTGTGTGTGTGGTGTGTGTGTGTGGTGTGTGTGTGTGTGTGTGTGTGGTGTGTGTGTGTGTGTGTGTGGTGTGTGTGTGTGGTGTGTGTGTGTGGTGTGTGTGTGTGGTGTGTGTGGTGTGTGTGGTGTGTGTGGTGTGTGTGGTGTGTGTGGTGTGTGTGTGTGGTGTGTGTGGTGTGTGTGGTGTGTGTGGTGTGTGTGGTGTGTGTGTGTGGTGTGTGTGTGGTGTGTGTGTGGTGTGTGTGTGGTGTGTGTGTGGTGTGTGTGTGGTGTGTGTGTGGTGTGTGTGTGTGGTGTGTGTGTGGTGTGTGTGTGGTGTGTGTGTGGTGTGTGTGTGGTGTGTGTGTGGTGTGTGTGTGGTGTGTGTGTGGTGTGTGTGGTGTGTGTGGTGTGTGTGGTGTGTGTGGTGTGTGTGGTGTGTGCCGCGATCACGCGAGAACGGCTTGACCGATTTGAACGAAACTTGGTGCACAGATCCCTTACTACCTGGGATGATATGTTCTGGGGGTCTCGCGTCCCCCCTGCACACCTGGGCGGAGCTACAAACAGCAAATCAGATTCCACCCATTCAAGTCAATGGAAAAAATGTAAAAGGCTGCCATTCTCACAGTAATCAAGCCAGAGTCCCCACACATGGCACAGTTGGTCACTTGGTGACCGAGGTTACAAATCCAGGAAAAGTGGGCGGAGCATAAAACAGCCAATCAAATTTCAGCCGTTCATTTTAAATGGGAAAATGTAAACTGCAGCCATTCTTAGACTGTTAATCGCAGGGTTCTCAAACTTGCTACAGTTGGTCACTGGGTGAATGCGATTAAGATTCAAGAAAATTGGTGGAGCCTACAACAGCCAATCAAAATTCACCTATTGATTTTGAAGGGGAATATTTAAACTGCTGCCATTTTTACTCTTTTAATGGCAGAGGCTTCAAACTTGCTACAGTCGGTCATTGGGTGACTGGGGTCAAAATTCACTAAAGGGGCGGGGCCACATACAGCCAATCAGATTTCCTTGGTGGATAAACTGCTTCAATTCACACATTTTTGATGCCAGGAACCTGACAGTTTACAAACTTGGTCATTGAGTGACTGTGTGTCAAGGTTACAAAAAGTGGGCGGAGCAAAAACAACTTTTACTGGGAAAATATAAACTGCAGCCATTCTTACACCGTTAATGGCAGGGTTCTCAAACTTTGCACAGTTGGTCATTGGATGACAGATTAAGATTTTGGAAGGTGGGTGGAGCCTACAACAGCCAATAAAAATTCACCTTTTGATTTTCAAAGGGAATATTTCATCTGCTACCATTCTCTTATACTGGTAAAAGCAGATGCCTCAAACCTGGTACAGTTGGTCACTGGGTGACTAGGGTCCAAATTCAGGAAGGGGGCGGAGCCACAAACAGCCAGATTTGTTTATTTTTCAATGGGAATATACAAAGTATTGATACCAAGGACCCCAAAGCTGATAAACTTGATAATTGAGTGACTGTATGTCAAGGTTAGACTTCATTTTCTACATTGCAGGGTTCCCAAACTTTACACAATTGGCCACTGGGTGACTGGGATGAATATTCAGAAATGTGGGTGAAGCCTACAACAGCCAATCAAAATGTACCTATTGATTTTCAAGGGGAATATTCACATTGCTACCATTCTTACACTGTTAGTGGCAGAGGCCTCAAACCTGATACAGTCAGTCATTGAGTGACTGGGGTCCAAATTCACTAAAGGGGTGGAGCCACAAACAGCCAATCAGATTTGTTAGATTGATTTCAGCCATTCTGTTATTGGCAGGGTTCTCAAACATGACACAGTTGGCCACTGGGTGACTGGGACTAATATTCAGAAAAGTGGGTGGAGCCTACAGCAGCCAATCAAAATTCACCTTTTGATTTTCAAGGGGAATATTTACATTGCTGCCATTCATGCACTCTTAATGGCAGAGGCCTAACATCTGCTACAGACAGTCACTGGGAGACTGGGGCTTAAATTCTGAAGGGAGCGGGCCAAAAACAGCCAATCAGATTTGTTTAATTTCAATGGTAAAATGCAACTTATTGATGCCAAGGACCCCAAAGCTCATAAACTTGGTCATTAAGTGACTGTATGTCAAGATTAGAAATAGTGGGCGGAGCCAAAAACAACTCACTTTTTACATGGGGAAATGTAAACTGCAGCTTTTCTTACACTGTTAATGGCAGGGTTCTCAAACTTCACACAGTTGGTCACTGGGTGACTAGGATTAATATTTGGAAAAGTAGGTGGAGCCTACAAGAGCCAATCAAATTTCACCTATTGATTTTCAAGGGAAATATTGAAACTGCAGCCATTCTCACATTGTTAATAGCAGAGGCCTCAAACCTGCTACAGTCGGTCGTTAAGTGTTTGGGGGTTCAAATTCAGTAAAGGGGCGGAGCCAAAAACAGCCAGATTTCTTTGCTGGATAAACTGCTTCCTTTAGCACAATTTTGATGCCAGGAACCCAAAAGCTCACAAACTTGGTCATTGAGTAGTGACTGTGTGTCAAGGTTACAAAAAGTGGGTGGAGTTAAAAACAGATTTTTCTGGGAAATTGTAAACTGCAGCCCTTCTTCACTGTTAATGGCAGGGTTCTCAAACTTAGCATAGCTGGTTACTGGGTGACTGGGATTAATAATCAGAAAAGTGGGTGGAGCCTAAAAATGCCAATCAAAAATCACATGTCGCTTTTCAAGGAGAATATTAAAATTGCTGCAAATCTTGCACTGTTAATGGCACAAGCCTCAAACCTGGTACAGTTGGTCATTGGGTCACTGGGGTTCAAATTCAGAAAAGGGGACAGAGCCACAACAGAATCAGATTTGTTTCATTTCATGGGAAAATACAAATTATTGATGCCAAGGACCCCAAAACTCACAAACTTGGGCATTGAGTAGTGACTTTGTGTCCAGGTTACAAAAAGTGGGTGGAGCCAAAAACAAATTTCACTGGGAAAGTGTAAACTGCAGCCCTTCTTACACTGTTTATTTCAGGGTTCCCAATCTTTGCCCAGATGGTCACTGAATGACTGAGATTAATATTCAGGGAAGTGGGTGGAGCCTATAGTAGCCAATCAAAATTCACCTGTTGATTTACAAGTGGAATATTTAAATTGCTGCCATTTTTACACTGTTAATAGCAGGTGTCTCAAACCTGCTGCAGTTGGTCATTGGGTGACTGGGGTTTAAATGCTGGAGAGGGGTGGAGCCACAAACAGCCTATCTGATTTGTTTAATTTCTATGGGAATATACAAATTATTGATGCCAAGGACCCCAAAGCTCACAAACTCGGTCATTAAGTGTTTGTGTGTTAGGGTTGGAAAGTGGGCGGAGCCAACACAGTCAAATACATACCCGAGCAACGCCGGGTCATCAGTGGGTGGAGACAAATACAAATTTCACTGGAAAAATGTAAACTGCAGCCATTCTTACACTGTTAATGGCAGGGTTTTTAAACTTTGCACAGTTGGTCACTGGGTGACTGGGATTAATATTCAGAAAAGTGGGTGGAGCCTACAAAAGTGAATGAAACTTCACCTGTTGCTTTTCAAGGGGAATATTTAATTGCTACCATTCTTGCACTGTTAATGGCACAGGCCTCAAACCTGGTACAGTTGGTTATTGGGTGACTGGGGTTCAAATTCAAAAAAGGGGGTGGAGTCACACACAGCCAATCAGATTTGTTTAATTTCAATGCAGATTATTGATACCAAAGACCGCAAAGCTCACAAACTTGGTCAGTGAGTAATTGTGTGTTAGGGTTAGAAAAAGTAGGAGGAGCCAACACCAGCCAAATACATACCTGGGCAATGCCGGGCAATCAGCTAGTGGATTAATATAAATACTACTACTACTACTAGTAATAATAATAATAATAAATAACCACTGTTTGGCACATTGCAGTATATTTTATCTAAAATATTATTTTGCTGTTGTTAATGTTTGTTTGAAATATCTGTTATTTTTTATTTATTTTTTTTCTGTTTACCTGAATTTTTCATTCTTTTGTTATTTATTTTATAAAGTTAGCTATTTTCTTTATGTTGAAACTATAATAAAACATTTTTAAAAATCTTGGAGAAAGTCATTCCAATACTTTTCCCGTCAGCCCTAGAGCGCACATCCCTGTTACATAAATTAGTAGGTAGCTGGAGCCACTCCTGGGAGAAAACATTATATATACGCTCATAGTAATAATGATGACACCGATGTATCAATCCCCGAGGTTTATGCAAGAAAAAGAGGATGTCATTTACTCTGTACATAATACTATGTATGTCTGATTTATGTCCCGTGTGGAATCACTCTCTAACTTTGTTAGAGCAATATATTATAAGAATTTTCAGTGTGTGTGTATATACAGTACAGACCAAAAGTTTGGACACACCTTCTCATTCAGAGTTTTCTTTATTTTCATGACTATGAACATTGTACATTCACACTGAAGGCATCCAAACTATGAATTAACACATGTGGAAGTATAGTGCATAACCATAAAGTGTGAAACAATGGAAATTATGTCACATTCTAGGTTCTTCAAAGTAGCCACCTTTTCCTTTGATTACTGCTTTGCACACGCTTGGCATTCTGTTGATGAGCTTCAAGAAGTAGTCACCTGAAATGGTCTTTCAACAGTCTTGAAGGAGATCCCAGAGATGCTTAGCACTTGTTGGCCCTTTTGCCTTCACTCTGCGGTCCAGCTCACCCCAAACGATCTCAATTGGGTTCAGGTCTGGTGACTGTGGAGGCCAGGTCATCTGGCGCAGCACCCCATCACTCTCCTTCCTGGTCAAATAGCCCTTACACAACCTGGAGGTGGGTTTGGGGTCATTGTCCTGTTGAAAAATAAATGATGGTCCAACTAAACGCAAACAGGATGGAATAGCAAGCCGCTGCAATATGCTATGGTAGCCATGCTGGTTCAGTTTGCCTTCAATTTTGAATAAATCCCCAACAGTGTCACCAGCAAAGCACATCCACACCATCACACCACCTCCTCCATGCTTCACAGTGGGAACCAGGCATGTAGAGACCATCCGTTCACCTTTTCTGAGTCGCACAAAGACACGGTGGTTGGAACCAAAAATCTCAAATTTGGACTCATCAGACCAAAGCACAGATTTCCACTGGTCTAATGTCCATTCCTTGTGTTCTTTAGCCCAAACAAGTCTCTTCTGCTTGTTGCCTGTCCTTAGCAGTGGTTTCCTAGCAGATATTCTACCATGAAGGCCTGATTCACACAGTCTCCTCTTAACAGTTGTTCTGGAGATGTGTCTGCCGCTAGAACTCTGTGTGGCATTGACCTGGTCTCTAATCTGAGCTGCTGTTAATCTGCGATTTCTGAGGCTGGTGACTCGGTTTAACTTATCCTCCTCAGCAGAGGTGACTCTTGGTCTTCCTTTCCTGGGGCGGTCCGCATGTGAGCCAGTTTCTTTGTAGCGTAGCGTTTGATGGTTTTTGAGACTGCACTTGGGGACACTTTTTCAAAGTTTTCCCAATTTTTCAGACTGACTGACCTTCATTTCTTAAAGTAATGATGGCCACTCGTTTTTCTTTACTTAGCTGCTTTTTTCTTGTCATAATACAAATTCTAACAGTCTATTCAGTAGGACTATCATCTGTGTATCCACCTGACTTTGCCACAACCCAACTGATGGTCCCGACCCCATTTATAAGGCAAGAAATCCCACTTATTATACCTGACAGGTAGTGTTGGGCGAACAGTGTTCGCCACTGTTCGGGTTCTGCAGAACATCACCCTGTTCGGGTGATGTTCGAGTTCGGCCGAACACCTGGTGGTGTTCGGCCAAACTGTTCGGGGTTCGCCGAACTACTGAATGCATGGCCGAACAGGGCCCCTGTTCGGCCGAACAGGGCCCTGTTCGGCCGAATACTGCCCCCCATGGGGTCGCAGGCATAAGGGGGGAGCATGCCCCGATCGCGGGGGGGTCGGAAATTCCCCCCACCCCCTCCGCTAGCGCTCCCCCCTCTGCCCGCTTCCCCATACAAAAAGTTTGAAACAAGTTCAATAGTACCTGGGCTGGTGGCACTGGCTGGCAGTGGAGTGAGGAGGAGGAGGAGTCCGAGTAGCAGAGTGACGTTGAGGCCGGGCAGCGGGCGGTTCAGCGCTAGTACCCTTGTGGTACTTCCGCCCTTTCTCTGACCTCACGTCCTCTGCATACGAGGGTACGCATCACGCGTACCCTCGTATGCGTCATCACGCAGAGGACGTGAGGTCAGAGAAAGGGCGGAAGTACCACAAGGGTACTAGCGCTGAACCGCTGGCTGCCCGGCCTCAACGTCACTCTGCTACTCGGACTCCTCCTCCTCCTCACTCCACTGCCAGCCAGTGCCACCAGCCCAGGTACTATTGAACTTGTTTCAAACTTTTTGTATGGGGAAGCGGGCAGAGGGGGGAGCGCTAGCGGAGGGGGTGGGGGGAATTTCCGACCCCCCCCCCCCCGCGACCGGGGCATGCTCCCCCCTTATGCCTGCGACCCCATGGGGCCCCCAAAATGGGCATGTTCGGGGGTCCCATTGACTCCCATTGAGTTCGGCGTTCGGGCCGAACATGCCGAACATCTGGCCCATGTTCGGCCTGTTCGGCCCGAACCCGAACATCCAGGTGTTCGCCCAACACTACTGACAGGGCACACCTGTGAAGTGAAAACCATTTCCGGTGACTACTTCTTGAAGCTCATCAAGAGAATGCCAAGAGTGTGCAAAGCAGTAATCAAAGCAAAAGGTGGCTACTTTGCAGAATCTAGAATATGACATATTTTCAGTTGTTTCACACTATTTGGTTATGCACTATACTTCCACATGTGTTAATTCATAGTTCGGATGCCTTCAGTGTGAATCTACAATGTTCCTAGTCATGAAAATAAAGAAAACTCTTTGAATGAGAAGGTGTATCCAAACTTTTGGTCTGTACTGTATATATATATATAGCCGAGGTGATTTTAACTACAATGTATGCCTATTTGTTTGACTCTTGGGCCTTGGAGATTATTCCTATAGTGCTTTTGTGATCGGCAAAATGACTGCGATCGACGGATCGCAGCCATTTTGCCGATCACAAAAGCCCTGCAATTTACGTTTAAATTGCAGCCTCATTTTCGACTAGCAGGCATCATTTTATTCCATGAATGCAATTCGCTGACTCTCGCCACAACTGCACTCCATTCCCGAAGCATACAGTGCAAATGCGGCAAGTGGAAATTGAGGTTTGCATGGTCGCAACACAGCGCAATTGTGCTCGCAATCATGCTTAGCAGTGGAAAAGAGTCCTCAATCGAGACGCAGAGGACAGTAATTGTACACAGATTTTGATGTGTTTTACTGCATTTTTCTATAAGAAAATATTGAAAAATGCAATCGCACCAAAAACATGAATAAACACACAAAAATGCTCCGAAAAATTAAAAAATGCACAGTGCAGAAAACGCATGGTTTTCTGCACTGCTTAGTATGTTCCCAGGCTCAAGATTGTGCTTGTTTCCTCAACACGTGTTAATTAGTCCATTTGTGCAATTGAATCATCTATAGTGAATGGACAGTTTTTCAATGCCACATCTGCTGTATGCAGGGCCGGCCCGCTCATGAGGCGGGGTGAAACATTTGCCTCAGGCAGCAGATCTGGGGGGGGGGCAGCACCAGCCTGTCCTTGGATGCTGGGGGCCGCCCGCCCAGCTGGAGGGGTAGCTGGCAGAAAGGGGGTATTGGGCCTAGCGGTGGGGAGGGGGGGTCGGACCCCCCCCCCTCCCTTGCCTGGGTCCCCCAAACTGCGCTGCTCCTCCAGCGTTAAACCAGCGTGCATATCATTAAGAGGCAACGGGCGGGGGAATCGCTCACTTCTTCCGCGTTCCATCGTGTGCTCCACTGATGTCACTTCCGGCAACGCCGCCCACTGTATTGTAAGTGGACGGCCTTGCAGAAAGTGACATCAGTGGAACGCATGATGGAACGCAGAAGAGGTGAGTGATTCCCCCGCCCGTTGCCTCTTAATGATATGCACGCTGGTTTAACGCTGGAGGAGCAGCGCAGATCGGGGGACCAAGGCGAGGGAGGGGGGGTCCGACCCCCCTCCCCACCGCTAGGCCAATACCCCCTTTCTGCCCGATACCCCTCCAGCTCGGCGCCCCCCCCCCCCACGTCTGGGGGGGGGGGGGCAGTGATTTTTTCTAATTTTGCCTCAGGCGGCAAAAAGTCTAGGGCCGGCCCTGGCTGTATGCAAAAAATTACAGAACTTTGATGGTTCCAGTGCAATCAGAAGGATTTTTCAATGCATCATATATACAATCCCTTTTGCCCAGCAACATATATTAAAGTAAACCAGAGACAGGAGATATAAAAAAAGTATGCATACCTGGGGCTTCCACCAGCCCCCTCAAGGCTGATCGCTCCCTTGCCACTGGCCCCCCCTGCCTGTAGCCTCCGCAACTGGCCCCGGTAAGTTGTCCAGTCAGGGACAGTTGACGCAGGCGCAGTCTTGTTGTGCGCTCTCCCCGTCATGCTCCCATTAATGAGAGCATTCTGTGCAGTCGGTGCAGGACAGAATGTTCCGGGCCACAGCAGCGCGATGGGGTGTGTGCTCGGTGCGGTCCGTACATGCGCAGTATGCTGTGGACAGGAGGACTTTCCGGGGCAATTTGGGGAGGTTGCAGGCAGCGGACGACAGTGGCAAGGGAGCAATCAGGCCAGAGGAAGCCCCAAGTATGTATACATTTTTTATATCCCCTGTCTCAGGTTTACTTTTACATAGTCTGGTGGGGGGGGCTATAAATTGGTTAAGTATAGGAAAGTGGAAAATTGCTCTAAAAAGCGCTAGATCAGAGCGATTTTCCAAAACACAAAAACGCTCCAAAAATGTCTAGGTATAAATAGAAAATCGCTAGGCACATGCCTAGAATCGCCTTGAAAAATCACTTCTAAAAGCGCTGAACGTTTGCGATTACGCTAGCGCTTTTAGGTGTGCTTACCGGCCCTTACACGGTTTTGTAGTAATTTGAGCTCTGTCTTTTGATGGCGCCCAAATCACTCACTGAACGCTGCTGTAGCCGTATTTCCTATTACGGCCTATTGTGGCGCCGGCTGCGTCAAACTCTCTTGCGCTGTTTTCACAGCGTTCAAGTCTGCCTAGATAGGGTTCATTTTGAACTGCACACTGCGGCAGCAGAAGAAGAGAGCTGCTTAGGCCTTTTTCATTTTGCGCTGGTGTAGAAGGGGTTTTTTTATTAGGTGTGTGTTTTGTACTCTGAATAGGTAGTATATTAAATTTATTTTTTGCATCATAAATCATACTCTATTGCTTTTTTTCCTACCTGGGGGGGATTTAAAGGACGACTGAACTGAGAGGGATATGGAGGCTGCCATATTTATTTGCTTTTAAACAATACCAGTTACCTGGCAGCCCTGCTGGTCTATTTGGCTGCAGTAGTGGCTAAATCACACCAGAAACTAGCATGCAGCTAATCTTGTCAGATATGACAATAATGTCAGAGCACCTGATCTGCTGCATGCTTGTTCGGGGGCTATGGCTGATAGTATTAGAGGTAGAGGATCAGCAGGGCTGCCAGGCAACTGGAATTGTTTACAAGGAAATAAATACGGCAGCCTCCATGTACCCCTCAGGCCTGGAACCCACTACAAGACGCTATTGCTAATCGCAATCGCTAGCGTTTTGTATGAGCGTTTTGTAAGCAATTTCATAAGCGTTTTCTGGTGCGATTTTAAAAAGTGTAATCAATTTTCCAGCGGTTGTGTAGCGATTAGCGATTAGTGTTTTAAATTCTGATTGGTCCTTTCAATTGATTTTAATTTTGTTACAGTGTGCAGTAACTTTAAAACGCTAGCGAAATCGATTTGTATAGCGATTCATGAGCGATTACGCTAGCGTTTATATACTTTACATTACAGAAACGCTAACGCTAATCGCTGACGCTAAACACGAAAAATGCTGCATGTTCTGTGTTTTTTTTTTTTTGGTAATCGCAATCGCTCCAGTGGTATTTGGCCCATCCATTAACATCAGCTGAGCGTTTAGGGAAATCGCTAGCGGTTTGAATCGCTTCCTAAACGCTCAGAAAATCGCTGTAGTGGTTTTGAGTAGAGATGTCGCGAACCTCCAATTTTTCGGTTCAAAGTTCGCGAACCGCAATAGACTTCAATGGGGAGGCGAACTTTGAAAATTTGAAAAAATTCTACCAGCTGGAAAAATGATAGAAAACATGTTTCAAGAGCTCTGATACCTGGAGGCACACCTGATTGAGTGAAATACACATCACTGCTGGAGGACCCACCCACCTCCAAGCTAGGTCCTTATACCATTTGGGCCCGTTCAGACTGCAAAATGCGGACGGCCACGCATGCGGACCGCAACGCGTACGAACGCATGGCCATCCGCGTTCGTATGCGTTGCGTGGCTGATCCCATCACTGAAAAGTGAATGGGACAGCCGCGCGTTTTTGTAAAATCTGCGTGCAGCATGCGTTCCCGGACCGCACAGGTCCGGAACGCATGCAGTGTGAACATCAGACAACGCGGCTGGAAATGCGTGCAGTGTGAACAGCCCCTTTGACTCAGTTGTCTGCCTACACTAATTAGTTATGGGACAGCTGCTACACACTCTGCTAGGGAGATTTTAATTAGCCTCTTATGGGCTCCCACCTCCCTCCTACCCTTCTACCTATTCCCTCCTACCGGAGGGAGGAGGGTCTCTTCTGCCAGGGAATTATACTATTTTAAAAACCAGTATGCATCATACCATAGCTGGGAATCAAACACAGATCTCACTGTGTGATAGGCAAGTCACCCTAACCACTGTACCACTACAGTAGTAAGTGAAGCTGGCCTAAAATTGACCATTTATGCTCAATGCAATAGAAACATTAGGTTGCTTAAAGGAGAACTGTAGTGAGAGGTATATGGAGGCTGCCATATTGATTTCCTTTTAAGCTATACCAGTTGCCTGGCAGCCCTGCTGATCTATTTGGCTGCAGTAGTGTGAATCACACCAGAAACAAGCATGCAGCTAATCTTGTCAGATCTTACAAAAATGTCAAACACCAGATCTGCTGCATGCTTGTTCAGGGTCTAGGGCTAAAAGTATTGGAGGCAGAGGATCTGCAGGGTAGCCAGGTAACTGGTATTGCTTGGGCAGCACGGTGGCGTAGTGGTTAGCTCTCTCGCCTTGCAGCGCAGGGTCCCTGGTTCGAATCCCAGCCAGGGCACTATCTGCAAAGAGTTTGTATGTTCTCTCCGTGTCTGCGTGGGTTTCCTCTGGACACTCCGGTTTCCTCCCACATTCCAAAAAAAAAAAAACATACAGATAAGTTAATTGGCTCCCTCTAAAATTGGCCCTAGACTACAGTACTTACACTAAATAATATAGACATATGGCAAGGGATTAGATTGTGAGCTCCTTTGAGGGACAGTTAGTGAAAAGATATATATATATATATATACGCTGTACAGCGCTGCGTAATATGTCGGCGCTATATAAATACTAAATAATAATAATTGCTTAAAAGGAAATCAATATGGTAGCCTCCATATACCTTTCACTACAGTTCTCCTTTAAAGGGAACCTTAACTGAGAGTGATATGGATGTTTCCTGTAAACAATACCAGTTGCCTGGCAGTCCAGCTGATCTTTGTGACTGCAATAGTGGCTGAATCACACCCTGAAACAAGCATGCAGCTAATCCAGTCTGACTTCAGTCAGAGCACCTGATCTGCATGCTTGTTCAGGGGCTGTGGCTAAAAGTATTAGAGACACAGGATCAGCAGGCGATTCAGGCAACTGGTATTATTTTAAAAGGAAAAATCCATATCCTTCTCCATTTAGGTTCCCTTTAAGGATTTGTAGCATAAAAGCCAACTCATATTGGCTGGGATTTGAACCTGGGTCTCACTGTGTGGTAGGCAAGCAAGCTAACCACTGTACCACTTCAGTAGTAACTGAAACTGGCCTAAAATTTACCATTTATGCTCAATGCACCTGGGTCTCACTGTACTACCATTATGTATGGTTTATGCTAGGCCAGCTTTAGCATGTAGTGTGGTTCATGGTCTAGAGGGTAAGACAGATACCTACTACACACTGAGTCCTTGGTTCAAATCCCAGCTATGGTATATAAGCATGCTTTTCGAAAAGTACAAATCCTTAATCATGCTACTTTTTCTATCGAATTGATCATAATGGTAGTATGGTTTATGCTAGGCCAGCTTTAGCATGTAGTGTGGTTCATGGTCTAGAGGGTAAGATAGATACCTACTACACACTGAGTCCTTGGTTCAAATCCCAGCTATGGTATATAAGCATGCTTTTCGAAAAGTACAAATCCTTAATCATGCTACTTTTTCTATCGAATTGATCATAATGGTAGTATGGTTTATGCTAGGCCAGCTTTAGCATGTAGTGTGGTTCATGGTCTAGAGGGTAAGATAGATACCTACTACACACTGCATCCTGGGTTCAAATCCCAGCTATGGTATATAAGCATGCTTTTCAAAAAGTACAAAGTATTGCAGTCACAAAGATCAGCTGGACTGCCAGGCAACTGGTATTGTTTACAGGAAACATCCATATCACTCTCAGTTAAGGTTCCCTTTAAAGGAGAACTGTAGTGAAAGGTATATGGAGGCTACCATATTGATTTCCTTTTAAGCAATACCAGTTACCTGGCTATCCTGCAGATCCTCTGCCTCCAATACTTTTAGCCCTAGACCCTGAACAAGCATGCAGCAGATCTGGTGTTTGACATTTTTGTAAGATCTGACAAGATTAGCTGTATGCTTGTTTCTGGTGTGATTCACACTACTGCAGCCAAATAGATCAGCAGGGCTGCCAGGCAACTGGTATAGCTTAAAAGGAAATCAATATGGCAGCCTCCATATAACTGTTACATAAAAGAACATGCACACCAGACAAAAGATGCTTTTAAATGCAATGCTTATTATTGAAAACTTGTACATGAACCCCGATAAACGGGCAGGATACAAACATAAACATATTAGCACAATTTTAACTGAACAATCAGCAATGACACAATGTTACAATATCCTGACAAACACAGAGATGGAGGAAAGTCAGAATTTACCCAACAGCAGCGCTGTTTCCAGGCAATTTCAGCCTCTTGATCACGGGCAATAAAAGTCCAAACAGGCAAACAGCAGATAGGCAACAGATGCGATCATGCAGGGCGGCGTCCTCTTCATGCTGTGTCCAAACTCAGTTTAAATACATGTCATCTAACAGCTCATTGGCCCAAAGCACCGGGGCCGGCCCAAGTGACGCATGCGTACACGCGGCAAATTGCCGCTATACGCATTGACGTCACATCCGCTTCCGCCATGTTCCGTAATGCAAAAGTCATTGCGTACAAACGTACGCGTGTAATGCGGAAAAATCAATGCGTCCATGCGGATTTTATGCCATATGGAATTTAGACTCTGCATATATGAACGGAGCAAAGCGGAGCGTTACCCTGGCTACAGAAAACCGCTTCCTGGTGCATTTAACGGTGCTTTTCCGGGCAAAATCTACAAGAAAACACAAACAGACATATTTAGAACAAGACACTATATATAAAATTGTTAAATAGCAACAATGCCATAAAATATAAAACTATCCTACTTGACAGTAACCAACAGTCTACAAAACTGACAGGTCTACCTCCTCATTAAGACCAAATGGAACTTTGGTCCTTAGTTTATAAATCCAAAAAAGTTCTCTACTTTTCAATTTCTGCTCCATATCACCACCTCTCCATGGTTTTTTAACTATCTCCACTACCCTAAAGCGTAACTGTGATATACAGTGACCAGCAGTGTAGAAATGGCGCGCCAACGGAGAATCTGCGTCACCGCAGCGAATATTGCTGCGGTGTTCACAGATACGTGTGCGAATGTCCCTGCCGGTTTGCCCAACATAGAGCATCCCACATGGACATATAATAATATAAACAACCCCTATAGAGGAACAATTAGCAAACTCATCAAGATATATGCGAGAGCCAGTTCTAGGATGCGAGAAATACGGTCCTCTCGCAACATAACCACACTGTACACAGTGGCCACATGGATACATCCCTTTCAAGGCTGGTAACCCTGAGAGCCAATTACCTGTATTTCTCTTTTCAGACACTGGCATATTCCTGGCATGAACAAGAGTATCTCGCACACTTCTCGACCGCTTGAATGCACACATAGGGGGTTCTTTAAACACCGGGGCCAATCTCTGGTCACTGCTGATGACCGACCAGTGCTTACGCACAATTTCAAAAGCCTGTTTCGAGAGAGGAGAATAAGTCAGAATCAGCGGTATTCTTTTCGACAGTTCTTTAGGTTTATATTGCAACAGAGATGACCTGCTCTTACCGGCAGCCCTGGACAAAGCATCAGATAGTATTTCCTCACTGTAACCTCTTTGCCTAAAATCAGTGTACATCCTGCCCGCCTCATTAAAAAAAGCCTCATCAGTAGACGCAATACGGCGAATTCTCAGAAATTGACTGAATGGGAGACTTTTCTTCAGACTCAACGGGTGGTAACTACGGGCATCCAGATAAGTATTTTTATCAGTTGGCTTCTTATAGGGCACAGTTTGTAACATGCCCCTTTCCAGGATGACACTGACATCCAGGAAATGAACTTCCCGGGAATCAAATTCCAACGTGAACTTGATAGAGGGTACACAGCTGTCCAGGACCACCTTAAAGGACTCCAGGGCATCTACGGGGCCATCCCAGATAAAGAAGATGTCATCTATGTACCTCAGCCAGCATAAAACATGGCCGAGGTACATAGAATTGGAATATACATATTCCCTCTCAAAAGCATCCATGACCAAATTTGCATATGTGGGGGCTACATTGCTCCCCATTGCAGTACCTTGTGCTTATAGAAGGAACCCTCAAAATTAAAGTAATTTTCAGTGAGCACAATTTCCAAGAGCGCCATCAAAAAATGCTTTAAATCCTCACTCATATCGATAGAGTTCAGTACTTCCCGTATCACCTGTAGACCCCAATGATGTGGGATGGATGTGTACAGACTGCACACATCCATAGTACATAATATACAATTGGGAGGAAAACTCCCAAAGTTAGTCAATTTGGACAAAAACTGTGTAGTATCCATCAAATAAGAGCGCATATTCGCCACACTGGGTCGCAACATTTGATCCAAAAAAATTGCTAGCGGCTGAAAAACTGAGTTTGTCCCGGCCACTATGGGTCTTCCAGGTGGATTAACAAGGGTCTTATGTATTTTGGGTAAAACATAAAATAGTGGCGTCAGAGGAAAATCGGTAATCAGAAAGTCGAAGGTTCTCTTGTCTATTGTGCCCACCTCATGCGCTCCTTTTACCAATTCATCAATCTTATATTTAATCACTGGGAGGGGATCAGATCTCAATTTGCAATACACCATATGGTCACCCAATTGTCTATATACCTCTCTGCAGTAATCAGACCTGTCCATCAAAACAATGGCACCACCCTTGTCGGCACTTTTAATAATCAACTCAGGGTCCAAACGTAACCCTTCCAATGCCTCATGTTCTACTTTAGTCAAATTACTTCTTACAGGGCTTACTGCAGGTAGGGAAGACAAATCTCTCTGGACCAAATTGATAAATGTCTCAATCGTATGAGCTGTGGCAGGAGGCTGCCATTTACTTTTTGCTCGACACATACTTAAATCAACGTTTGGAGGAAAAGGTGAAGACACCTGGGTACTACCCAACTGAGGGGGTTGAGTGTGAAAGAAGGCTTTAATTCTAAGGGTACGAAAAAAATTGTACAAATCGGTATCCAATTCTAATTGGTTTCCCTTGTGTGTAGGAACAAAACCCAAGCCTTTCTTAAGTACCCGATGTTCAATTACAGACAATGGGCGGGAGGAAAGATTAACCACTAGGTCGTCCTCTGTGTTTGACTGCGGGTCACACGGGAATCGGTTTGTACGTCTTTTACCCCTCCTCGTCTTCTTCCTCGTCCTCTCTGGCCTTGGCCTAAAAAAGGTTGATTGGAAGTGGAAGAACCCTCTCCAGAACTACTGTCACTAATAGGTTGACCAGGGGGCCCTGCTTGCATACGTCTACCAGGACGGCGTGATTCTCTCCACGAATACACACGATCCTCTTGGTAGTCCAAGATATCCCTTCTAAATTTATCCAATTTAGTAGACAGTGTTTGGGTTCTATAAGCTTCAACGTTTGCAGACAATAACTCCAAAAAAGAATTATACTCCTCTGCAGGCAAAATGGAGGACAATTTACTCTTTAATTGGGTGGTGATAGCTTCCAATTTACCAATTTCACTCTGTATCCATTGGATCGTAAGAGCTATTAGATCCAGGCTGCACTTATTCAAAATGCGAAACCAATTTTCACAAAAGGTTTTATCGCTTCTGCAAAAAGTAGGCCTAATATTCAGTCTAAGGCCTCGTGGAATGCGTTTGGACTTTAAATATTCAATTAATGTATCAGAGTGTAATTTATATTGGATAACTCTTTTTGCATTCAACTCAAGTTGTTTCTTCAAATAAGGAGTATCGGTAGTAAAATTACTGTCAGGATTAGTAAACTGCTGTATAATACTGTCAATCTCACTCTGGTTGAAAACCAGGGTTTCGGCAAATCTGCTGCTAAGCCCACTAATATCAGCAAAAGACATAGTAAGACAGAAAAGACAGTAATAGGGTGCAAAAACCTGGAAAACAGAAGTATATGTACATTAGGGTCGGCACACCCATATAAATAGACCATCAAACTATATAGACCAATGCTTAATCACGCAGGGTGCAATGTTATAAAAATACATAACTGTTACATAAAAGAACATGCACACCAGACAAAAGATGCTTTTAAATGCAATGCTTATTATTGAAAACTTGTACAAAAACCCCGATAAACGGGCAGGATACAAACATAAACATATTAGCACAATTTTAACTGAACAATCAGCAATGACACAATGTTACAATATCCTGACAAACACAGAGATGGAGGAAAGTCAGAATTTACCCAACAGCAGCGCTGTTTCCAGGCAATTTCAGCCTCTTGATCACGGGCAATAAAAGTCCAAACAGGCAAACAGCAGATAGGCAACAGATGCGATCATGCAGGGCGGCGTCCTCTTCATGCTGTGTCCAAACTCAGTTTAAATACATGCCATCTAACAGCTCATTGGCCCAAAGCACCGGGGCCGGCCTAAGTGACGCATGCGTACACGCGGCAAATTGCCGCTATACGCATTGACGTCACATCCGCTTCCGCCATGTTCCGTAATGCAAAAGTCATTGCGTACAAACGTACGCGTGTAATGCGGAAAAATCAATGCGTCCATGCGGATTTTATGCCATATGGAATTTAGACTCTGCATATATGAACGGAGCAAAGCGGAGCGTTACCCTGGCTACAGAAAACCGCTTCCTGGTGCATTTAACGGTGCTTTTCCGGGCAAAATCTACAAGAAAACACAAACAGACATGTTTAGAACAAGACACTATATATAAAATTGTTAAATAGCAACAATGCCATCTATATATATAATTCAGTAAGTGCCTCAACCGTCCAGCAAGAAGAAGAAGTACTTTGCATGAGAAAATTTATGCGTGCTCAAAGACCAAGTTTGAGGCCTCCTTTCCACGGACTGTTGAGCTGTGTGCTCAGCAAGCAGTTACCAGGCACAGGTAAGAAGTTATCAGGCAGCAACAAGCAGTTATCAGGCAGCAACAAGCAGTTACTAGGCAGCAGTGAGCAGTTACTAGGCAGCAGTGAGCAGTTGAGAGAGTTTGAGAGGCATTTCACTGCCTATCAACAGTCTGTGGAAAGGAGGCTTAACCCTAGCAAGTCTGGCTTTGCAAATCTGGCCTAATTGACTATTCATGAGGCAATGCTCATGCAAATATGCATTTGCTTTCGCATGTCAAACTATGCAGGGTCAAAAAACCAATACTGCAAAGCGGTCGTGGAGCAGTGCTTTACAGCACTGCTAGATTTAGGCGCAGCGAGTGCCGCCATAGACTGTAATGGGAATCAGTCTATAGCTGCGCTCAGTGAGTAACGTCAGCGCCGTCAGAAGACGGAGCCGAAGTTGCTTAAAAAACACAATAATTCGACCTCCAGCAATCGCTGGAAGCCGAATTATATCATTCCCCCACTATCCATGGCGGCCTGGAGGGGGAATCTCTATATATAATAGAGTAAGTGCCTCAAACTTCAAACAAGAAGAAGAAGTAGTGCCCTGCCCCCAGGGCCGGTCCAAGCAAGAAGAAGGGGCTGGTCCAAACAAGAAGAAGTAGTGTCATATCAAACCAAGGGCAAAGAGGGATAATTTGCATATTCAGTAGCAGTGCATTGTGCGTAACCACAAATGTTCACTTATAGCTGAATTATTGCAGATTTGCTTATGTTTTAAGAAGGAAAATTACACCAAGCTTTGCTTTTTTTTAGTAGGAGGGCTTTTTGGTCCCTTTTATCCCCCTATACATTCTTAGTAATTTGGGTCACCCTGAGCTGCTTGGTTACTCTGTTGTACTGGTCCAAGCCCTATCTCATACAGCCATATCAATCTCTGCTGTGAACTGATGAGGACTAAAAGTCTGAAATAGGTTGTCACATTTGGTTTTGATATGACTGTGTAAAATTTAAAGCTATAGGGCCTGATTCACAAAATGGTGCAAACTGTTAAGCATGGGTGTGCTAAACAGTTAGCACGTGAAGTGCCATTTGTGGACTTTTGTGCGTGGAAAGTGCTGTGAATCGCGCAATCGCGGACTTTTGCGTGTGTAAAGTACCGCGATTTGTGGCAAATTGCGCGCGCAAAAGACCGCAATCCTGCAAATCGCAGCACTTTGTGCGCGCAAAAGTCCGTGAACGGCACTTCACGTGCTAACTGTTTAGCACAACCGTGCTAAACAGTTTGCACCGCTTTGTGAATCCGGCCCATAGGCTTGCTTGACTTACCAAGAGTGAAAAGGAATAGTTTGCATATTTAGTAGCGGTGCATTGTGGGTAACCACAAATGTTCACTTATAGCTGAATTATTGCAGATTTTCTTCTGTTTTAAGAAGCCAAATTACACCAAGCTTTGATTGTTTTTAGTAGAAGGTCTTTTTGGTTCCTTTTATCCCCCTATACATTCCGAGTGGTTTGGGTCACCCTGAGCTGCTTGGTTACTCTGTTGTACTGGTCCAAGCCCCATCTCATACTGCCATATCAATCTCTGCTATGTACTGATGAGGACCAAAAGTCTGAAACAGGCTGTCACATGTGGGTTTGATATAGCTGTGTAAAATTTAAAGTTATAAGCTTGCTATACACCAGTGGTTCTGGATGCTTGCTTGGATTAGTAAGGTTGAAAAGGGATAAATTGCATATTTAAAAATGTTCACTTATAGCTGAATTATTGCAGATTTCCTTCTGTTTTAAAAAGGCAAATTACACCAATACAGTGGGGAGCATTGCAGGAAGTGACAACAGTGGATCGCACGCTGGAACACGGAAGAGGTGAGGCATCCCGCCCGCTGCCTCTTACTAATAGTGGCGGCTGCTACTGTGCTTAAGCAGGAGGGGAGCGCACATGGGGGACACAGGTGAGGCAGGGGGGGTTCCTGCTGAGCTTAAGCTGCAGGGAGAATGCACATGGGGGACCCAGGTGAGGGGGGGTTCCTGCTGAGCTTAAGCTGGAGGGGGAGTGCACATGGGGGACCCAGGTGAGGGAGGGGGGTCCTGCTGAACTTAAGCAGGAGAGGGAGCGCACATGGGGGACCCAGGTGAGGGAGGGGGGGTTCCTGCTGAGCTTAAGCTGGAGGGGGAGTGCACATGGGGGACCCAGGTGAGGGAGGGGGGTTCCTGCTGAGCTTAAGCTGGAGGGGGAGCACACATGGGGGACCCAGTTGAGGGGGGGGTCCGACCCCTTTCCTGCCCTCTACCCCCTTATGCGGCGTATGATACGCTGCGGGTCGGCTAGTAAAATATAAAACTATCCTACTTGACAGTAACCAACAGTCTACAAAACTGACAGGTCTACCTCCTCATTAAGACCAAATGGAACTTTGGTCCTTAGTTTATAAATCCAAAAAAGTTCTCTACTTTTCAATTTCTGCTCCATATCACCACCTCTCCATGGTTTTTTAACTATCTCCACTACCCTAAAGCGTAACTGTGATATACAGTGACCAGCAGTGTAGAAATGGCGCGCCAACGGAGAATCTGCGTCACCGCAGCGAATATTGCTGCGGTGTTCACAGATACGTGTGCGAATGTCCCTGCCGGTTTGCCCAACATAGAGCATCCCACATGGACATATAATAATATAAACAACCCCTATAGAGGAACAATTAGCAAACTCATCAAGATATATGCGAGAGCCAGTTCTAGGATGCGAGAAATACGGTCCTCTCGCAACATAACCACACTGTACACAGTGGCCACATGGATACATCCCTTTCAAGGCTGGTAACCCTGAGAGCCAATTACCTGTATTTCTCTTTTCAGACACTGGCATATTCCTGGCATGAACAAGAGTATCTCGCACACTTCTCGACCGCTTGAATGCACACATAGGGGGTTCTTTAAACACCTGGGCCAATCTCTGGTCTATAGGGGTTGTTTATATTATTATATGTCCATGTGGGATGCTCTATGTTGGGCAAACCGGCAGGGACATTCGCACACGTATCTGTGAACACCGCAGCAATATTCGCTGCGGTGACGCAGATTCTCCGTTGGCGCGCCATTTCTACACTGCTGGTCACTGTATATCACAGTTACGCTTTAGGGTAGTGGAGATAGTTAAAAAACCATGGAGAGGTGGTGATATGGAGCAGAAATTGAAAAGTAGAGAACTTTTTTGGATTTATAAACTAAGGACCAAAGTTCCATTTGGTCTTAATGAGGAGGTAGACCTGTCAGTTTTGTAGACTGTTGGTTACTGTCAAGTAGGATAGTTTTATATTTTATGGCATTGTTGCTATTTAACAATTTTATATATAGTGTCTTGTTCTAAACATGTCTGTTTGTGTTTTCTTGTAGATTTTGCCCGGAAAAGCACCGTTAAATGCACCAGGAAGCGGTTTTCTGTAGCCAGGGTAACGCTCCGCTTTGCTCCGTTCATATATGCAGAGTCTAAATTCCATATGGCATAAAATCCGCATGGACGCATTGATTTTTCCGCATTACACGCGTACGTTTGTACGCAATGACTTTTGCATTACGGAACATGGCGGAAGCGGATGTGACGTCAATGCGTATAGCGGCAATTTGCCGCGTGTACGCATGCGTCACTTGGGCCGGCCCCGGTGCTTTGGGCCAATGAGCTGTTAGATGGCATGTATTTAAACTGAGTTTGGACACAGCATGAAGAGGACGCCGCCCTGCATGATCGCATCTGTTGCCTATCTGCTGTTTGCCTGTTTGGACTTTTATTGCCCGTGATCAAGAGGCTGAAATTGCCTGGAAACAGCGCTGCTGTTGGGTAAATTCTGACTTTCCTCCATCTCTGTGTTTGTCAGGATATTGTAACATTGTGTCATTGCTGATTGTTCAGTTAAAATTGTGCTAATATGTTTATGTTTGTATCCTGCCCGTTTATCGGGGTTTTTGTACAAGTTTTCAATAATAAGCATTGCATTTAAAAGCATCTTTTGTCTGGTGTGCATGTTCTTTTATGTAACAGTTATGTATTTTTATAACATTGCACCCTGCGTGATTAAGCATTGGTCTATATAGTTTGATGGTCTATTTATATGGGTGTGCAGACCCTAATGTACATATACTTCTGTTTTCCAGGTTTTTGCACCCTATTACTGTCTTTTCTGTCTTACTATGTCTTTTGCTGATATTAGTGGGCTTAGCAGCAGATTTGCCGAAACCCTGGTTTTCAACCAGAGTGAGATTGACAGTATTATACAACAGTTTACTAATCCTGACAGTAATTTTACCACCGATACTCCTTATTTGAAGAAACAACTTGAGTTGAATGCAAAAAGAGTTATCCAATATAAATTACACTCTGATACATTAATTGAATATTTAAAGTCCAAACGCATTCCACGAGGCCTTAGACTGAATATTAGGCCTACTTTTTGCAGAAGCGATAAAACCTTTTGTGAAAATTGGTTTCGCATTTTGAATAAGTGCAGCCTGGATCTAATAGCTCTTACGATCCAAGGGATACAGAGTGAAATTGGTAAATTGGAAGCTATCACCACCCAATTAAAGAGTAAATTGTCCTCCATTTTGCCTGCAGAGGAGTATAATTCTTTTTTGGAGTTATTGTCTGCAAACGTTGAAGCTTATAGAACCCAAACACTGTCTACTAAATTGGATAAATTTAGAAGGGATATCTTGGACTACCAAGAGGATCGTGTGTATTCGTGGAGAGAATCACGCCGTCCTGGTAGACGTATGCAAGCAGGGCCTCCTGGTCAACCTATTAGTGACAGTAGTTCTGGAGAGGGTTCTTCCACTTCCAATCAACCTTTTTTAGGCCAAGGCCAGAGAGGACGAGGAAGAAGACGAGGAGGGGTAAAAGACGTACAAACCGATTCCCGTGTGACCCGCAGTCAAACACAGAGGACGACCTAGTGGTTAATCTTTCCTCCCGCCCATTGTCTGTTATTGAACATCAGGTACTTAAGAAAGGCTTGGGTTTTGTTCCTACACACAAGGGAAACCAATTAGAATTGGATACCGATTTGTACAATTTTTTTCGTACCCTTAGAATTAAAGCCTTCTTTCACACTCAACCCCCTCAGTTGGGTAGTACCCAGGTGTCTTCACCTTTTCCTCCAAACGTTGATTTAAGTATGTGTCGAGCAAAAAGTAAATGGCAGCCTCCTGCCACAGCTCATACGATTGAGACATTTATCAATTTGGTCCAGAGAGATTTGTCTTCCCTACCTGCAGTAAGCCCTGTAAGAAGTAATTTGACTAAAGTAGAACATGAGGCATTGGAAGGGTTACGTTTGGACCCTGAGTTGATTATTAAAAGTGCCGACAAGGGTGGTGCCATTGTTTTGATGGACAGGTCTGATTACTGCAGAGAGGTATATAGACAATTGGGTGACCATATGGTGTATTGCAAATTGAGATCTGATCCCCTCCCAGTGATTAAATATAAGATTGATGAATTGGTAAAAGGAGCGCATGAGGTGGGCACAATAGACAAGAGAACCTTCGACTTTCTGATTACCGATTTTCCTCTGACGCCACTATTTTATGTTTTACCCAAAATACATAAGACCCTTGTTAATCCACCTGGAAGACCCATAGTGGCCGGGACAAACTCAGTTTTTCAGCCGCTAGCAATTTTTTTGGATCAAATGTTGCGACCCAGTGTGGCGAATATGCGCTCTTATTTGATGGATACTACACAGTTTTTGTCCAAATTGACTAACTTTGGGAGTTTTCCTCCCAATTGTATATTATGTACTATGGATGTGTGCAGTCTGTACACATCCATCCCACATCATTGGGGTCTACAGGTGATACGGGAAGTACTGAACTCTATCGATATGAGTGAGGATTTAAAGCATTTTTTGATGGCGCTCTTGGAAATTGTGCTCACTGAAAATTACTTTAATTTTGAGGGTTCCTTCTATAAGCAATTACAAGGTACTGCAATGGGGAGCAATGTAGCCCCCACATATGCAAATTTGGTCATGGATGCTTTTGAGAGGGAATATGTATATTCCAATTCTATGTACCTCGGCCATGTTTTATGCTGGCTGAGGTACATAGATGACATCTTCTTTATCTGGGATGGCCCCGTAGATGCCCTGGAGTCCTTTAAGGTGGTCCTGGACAGCTGTGTACCCTCTATCAAGTTCACGTTGGAATTTGATTCCCGGGAAGTTCATTTCCTGGATGTCAGTGTCATCCTGGAAAGGGGCATGTTACAAACTGTGCCCTATAAGAAGCCAACTGATAAAAATACTTATCTGGATGCCCGTAGTTACCACCCGTTGAGTCTGAAGAAAAGTCTCCCATTCAGTCAATTTCTGAGAATTCGCCGTATTGCGTCTACTGATGAGGCTTTTTTTAATGAGGCGGGCAGGATGTACACTGATTTTAGGCAAAGAGGTTACAGTGAGGAAATACTATCTGATGCTTTGTCCAGGGCTGCCGGTAAGAGCAGGTCATCTCTGTTGCAATATAAACCTAAAGAACTGTCGAAAAGAATACCGCTGATTCTGACTTATTCTCCTCTCTCGAAACAGGCTTTTGAAATTGTGCGTAAGCACTGGTCGGTCATCAGCAGTGACCAGAGATTGGCCCCGGTGTTTAAAGAACCCCCTATGTGTGCATTCAAGCGGTCGAGAAGTGTGCGAGATACTCTTGTTCATGCCAGGAATATGCCAGTGTCTGAAAAGAGAAATACAGGTAATTGGCTCTCAGGGTTACCAGCCTTGAAAGGGATGTATCCATGTGGCCACTGTGTACAGTGTGGTTATGTTGCGAGAGGACCGTATTTCTCGCATCCTAGAACTGGCTCTCGCATATATCTTGATGAGTTTGCTAATTGTTCCTCTATAGGGGTTGTTTATATTATTATATGTCCATGTGGGATGCTCTATGTTGGACTAACCGGCAGGGACATTCGCACACGTATCTGTGAACACCGCAGCAATATTCGCTGCGGTGACGCAGATTCTCCGTTGGCGCGCCATTTCTACACTGCTGGTCACTGTATATCACAGTTACGCTTTAGGGTAGTGGAGATAGTTAAAAAACCATGGAGAGGTGGTGATATGGAGCAGAAATTGAAAAGTAGAGAACTTTTTTGGATTTATAAACTAAGGACCAAAGTTCCATTTGGTCTTAATGAGGAGGTAGACCTGTCAGTTTTGTAGACTGTTGGTTACTGTCAAGTAGGATAGTTTTATATTTTATGGCATTGTTGCTATTTAACAATTTTATATATAGTGTCTTGTTCTAAACATGTCTGTTTTTGTTTTCTTGTAGATTTTGCCCGGAAAAGCACCGTTAAATGCACCAGGAAGCGGTTTTCTGTAGCCAGGGTAACGCTCCGCTTTGCTCCGTTCATATATGCAGAGTCTAAATTCCATATGGCATAAAATCCGCATGGACGCATTGATTTTTCCGCATTACACGCGTACGTTTGTACGCAATGACTTTTGCATTACGGAACATGGCGGAAGCGGATGTGACGTCAATGCGTATAGCGGCAATTTGCCGCGTGTACGCATGCGTCACTTGGGCCGGCCCCGGTGCTTTGGGCCAATGAGCTGTTAGATGACATGTATTTAAACTGAGTTTGGACACAGCATGAAGAGGACGCCGCCCTGCATGATCGCATCTGTTGCCTATCTGCTGTTTGCCTGTTTGGACTTTTATTGCCCGTGATCAAGAGGCTGAAATTGCCTGGAAACAGCGCTGCTGTTGGGTAAATTCTGACTTTCCTCCATCTCTGTGTTTGTCAGGATATTGTAACATTGTGTCATTGCTGATTGTTCAGTTAAAATTGTGCTAATATGTTTATGTTTGTATCCTGCCCGTTTATCGGGGTTCATGTACAAGTTTTCAATAATAAGCATTGCATTTAAAAGCATCTTTTGTCTGGTGTGCATGTTCTTTTATGTAACATTCATGTATTTTTATAACATTGCACCCTGCGTGATTAAGCATTGGTCTATATAGTTTGATGGTCTATTTATATGGGTGTGCAGACCCTAATGTACATATAGCCTCCATATAACTCTCACTACAGTTCTCCTTTAAGCAACCTAATGTTTCTATTGCATTGAGCATAAATGGTCAATTTTAGGCCAGCTTCACTTACTACTGTAGTGGTACAGTGGTTAGGGTGACTTGCCTATCACACAGTGAGATCTGTGTTCGATTCCCAGCTATGGTATGATGTATACTCATGTATGTATCCCCAGCTATGGTATGATGCATACTGGTTTTTAAAATAGTATAATTCCCTGGCAGAAGAGACCCTCCTCCCTCCGGTAGGAGGGAATAGGTAGAAGGGTAGGAGGGAGGTGGGAGCCCACAAGAGGCTAATTAAAATCTCCCTAGCAGAGTGTGTAGCAGCTGTCCCATAACTAATTAGTGTAGGCAGACAACTGAGTCAAATGGTATAAGGACCTAGCTTGGAGGAGGGAGGGTGGGCGGGTCCTCCAGCAGTGTGTTTGGCAATAACATGTCTGCTGACAGTGATACGTGGCTCAAAGTTTTGCTCAATAGAGCATTATGGGGCGAATCGAACTTCCGCAAAAGTTTGCCTGATTTAGGCATCTCTAGTTTTGAGCCCTCACTTTGGTTTAAAACTTCTGTTATGGGAACTGTGTGTAGTCCGTTACTCTGCCTGCTAGTTTGTTTTATTCCCACATTCACACAGCAGTGTGAATCATCTCATTAACTGCGATGCTTGTGAATTTTTGCCAAAATCATTCGAAAATGCTATTTTTTTTTTTTAGAAAATTTTCCCCGAAAATAGCTTGTATTTTTTGCATTTTGATGGTTTTCATGGAAATCGATATTTTAACACAAAAATTTGCAAAAAGCAAAAAAACACAGAAAATCTATATTTTTTACAGTTTTTTTTTCACTTTGGCACAAAAAAACTAGAAAATTGAATACTTACCTCCAGTAATTTTCTTTTCTTGTATGAACAATGGCGGCATACATATGGGTTAGGCCACGCCCCCCTGACCCCATAGGACAGATTTCTCTTTAAGACTGGAGAATCTCCCCCCCCTCCGCCATTCTTGGTATAAATCAGTCCTCGAATGGACAGAAGGGTGGGATTCGTATGCCGCCATTGTTTATACAAGAAAAGAAAATTACTGGAGGTAAGTATTCAATTTTCTAGTTTCTTGTATAAACATGGCGGCATACATATGGGATGTACCAAATCAATAAGACGGGAGGGAACTTGCAATAAACTCACAATTTTTATTTAACAGTTTGCAGACAGTACAGCTTTTCCAAAATTCAAGGATGACCAGAAAGCAGGGTCAACTCTATAGTGGGACATAAACGTATTTGCTGATGACTAGCTGGCCGCCTTACAAATGGTGTCTAATGATACTTTTGAAAAATGGGCATATGAGGCTGCCATACCCCTGGTGGAGTGTGCTCTAACTTCTTGAGGTATTGGTAAATCTTTTACTTGGTATCCTTTTTGAATAGCTTTCACTAACCACGTAGATAAGGTTCTAGCAGATACTTTTTTACCCTTATTCACCCCCTGTGAATTAATGAATAAATGTTCTGATGTTCTAAAAGAAGCTGTTGCTGTAAGATAGGCTTTTATTGACCTACCCACGTCTAAGGGATGATCTTCACCTTTACTTGAAAAGGTAGGGAGTGTCAGCTCCTGATTAATATGAAAGGTAGAAGCAACTTTTGGAAAAGACAGTACTGGTCTTATTATTACTCTGTCTGGGTAAAACTCAAGCAAATTCTCTGAACATCCTAATGCTTGAAGATCTGAGACTCTTTTCGCTGAAGATATTGCTGTAAGAAAAAGGGTTTTTAAAGTTATGTCCTGTAAGGAAGCTGTCTCTACTGGATGAAATGGTGGTAAAGACATTGCATCAAGAACTACACACAGGTCCCATTTTGGGAAAAAGGGTTTTCTTGGTGGACGGATTTTGAGAACTGCCTTCTGAAACTGTATTACCAACGGATGTAGTGCTCACTTGGTGCCTGTTAATGCCAATAGGGCTGATATTTGGACTTTAAGTGCCGAGAGACTTAGTAATTTGTCGACTCCCGATTGGAGAAAGTCTAGGATATTCCCCACAGTAGGAGACATTCTGTTAAAGGATCTTTCTAATGCAAAGGTAGCGAATTTCTCCCAAATTCTGTAATACGTAGAATTGGTTGAGGATTTTCTAGCTTTCAGGAGAGTCTCTACTACAGGATCGGAACAGCCCTGATTCAAGTATGCCTGCCTTTCAGTTTCCAGGCTGTCAAATATAATGTTTGTACGTTTGGACAAAGAAGCTTTCCCTGGAACAGAAGATTGTGCCACTGTGGGAGTTTCTTCGGTTCCTCCACACTCAACTCTATTGCTAAGGCAAACCAGGGTCTCCGAGGCCAGTACGGCATTATAGCTATGATCATGCAGGAAGACCTTGACACTTTCTGAAGGAACCTGGGTATCATTGGAAATGGAGGAAAGGCATACCCCCTGTTGAAGGTCCATTCCTGCGTCAGGCAGTCTGTTCCCATCGCATCCGGATGAGGATATCTTGTTAGGAATTTCATTATCTTTGCATTCTGCGGAGTCGCCCAGAGATCTACCTCTGGCATACCCTATTGCTCCGTAATCCATCTGAATATTTGGTCGTTCAGCTGCCACTCGTTTTGATCCGCAAAGGTCCTGCTCAAACGATCTGCTACATGATTGTTGATTCCTGGTAGGTAGGTTGCTGATAGATTGGACAGATTTTTCTGTGCCCAAATCATTATTTTGCTTGTTTCCCGTAGAAGAGCTAGGCTCCGAGTCCCCCCCTGCCTCTTTATGTAAGTAACTGCAGTTATATTGTCTATCCTCAATAGTACATTCTTGTTGTGGACTAGGAAGTAAAAGGATTTCAGGGCCATAAAGGCTGCTCTCAGTTCGAGAATGTTCGAAGGGACATGGCTCTCCCGGTGCAACCATTTCCCCTGCATGTGGATGCCGTTGCAGTGAGCTCCCCAACCTGTTATGCTCGCATTGGATGTAATCAGTAGAGGGGTTGGGGGCTGGATTTGATGACAGTTCAAGAGATGTTTCTTGCATGTCCACCATCTCAAGGATGACATCACTTCCTCCTGAAGGAATAACATTTGATTTAGACTTTTCCTGATCCACTTCCTTAGAAAGAAATTCTGCAGAATTCTTAAGTGCCAATGGGCCCACTTGACCATCGGGATTGTCGATGATAATGTACCTAAAAGGCTCATACACTGTCTTACAGATAAACGTTGAGTCTGGAGAACCTGTAACACTTTTTCCTGGATCAAATAAATTTTTTGCTGTGGTAAAAGGACCTTGTTCTCTGTTGTTATGAACCTGGCCCCTAGGAATATCATGTCCTGTGATGGAATTAAGTGACTTTTTCCCTGGTTCACTAACCACCCCAAGTCTTTTAGTGTCAATAGTAATTTTTTTCTGATGAGAAAGAAGAACGTCTCTGTTCTGATTGAGAAGAAGTATATCGTCTAGATAATGGAAAATTTTTAATCTTTGCGTTCTGAGAAAAGCTATCACTGGTAGTAGGACCTTTGTGAAACATCTTGGGGCCGTAGAGATGCCGAATGGAAGTGCCTGGAACTGATAATGTTTCCCTTGGATAGCGAAACGAAGAAACTTCTGGTAACCTTGATTGATAGGGACATGGAGGTATGCATCTGCCAGATCTATGGATGACATCCAATCGTTCTTCTGAATCATGGGAATTATCGATTGTAAAGATTCCATCTTGAAATGGTTTACTACTATATGACAATTCAGAAACTTTAAATCTAAGACCGGTCTCCAATCGCCTGTCGCTTTTGGTACTAAGAATAGTGGTGAATAGATTTCTTTGTATCTATCTTCCATAGGTACCGGAACTATTGCTCTCGACTTTTCCAAGGATTGGACATAATCTATCAGGATCTGAAATTTCCGTCTGTCTTGTGGAATCTTTGGTATGATGAAATGACTTATAGGAGGGATTTTCTTGAACTTCCACATATGGCCTCTTTTTAGTGTCTTCAATACCCACGGGTCTTGTATGGTCTCCACCCAAGACCTCCAAAAGAGGCGCAGTCTTGCCCCTACAGGAGTTTCTTGAGTGGACGCACCCTCAAAAGGATTTTTTAGTTTGCTGCGTAGGAGGAGCTATCTTACTTTTATTATTTCTTAGAAACGACGATTGGGTGCCTCTCCAGTTTCTATTAAACTGCTTCCCTGGTCTGTATGATCGTGCCTGTTGGAATCTATTTGTAAAGAATCTCCTTGAACTTTGCTGTCTGTACTCTTTTGGTTTTCTGTCTTGAGGTATTAAGCCTGTTTTTCCTCCTGTCACTGTAAGGCTTGGTGGTGTATTCTCCACAGTCAGCATGCAACGCATGAGCTGGCGTGGAGGAGGTACACACACCAGCACAAGGAAACAGGCTATCCCTAGTATAGTGGAGGGGAGGACTGACTCCAATAGGAGATTGTGGCGCACAGAGCCGGTGCAGATCTGACAGCCACAAACAATGCTTTCGTTATAACGTCTCAGCGCAAAGTAGCGCTGAGCGCATAAACCAGAACTGAGGAGATCAGGACAAGTAGACAGAATGAACGCTTGCTAGCTAGCGGCTACTTAGCGACAGCAAGCGTCCAAAACAAGACAGACTGGAATGAGGCAGCCAATGCGATTGCAGCGATGGCTTGCCTCACAAAGACAGGACAGGATAGTCAGGAAATAGCAGGATCAAGATAGATGAACGTAACACAGACAAATATACAATAAGCATGTTTTCCTAGCGTATTACAATTACAGCTATCAATGAAACTATTTGTAACGTCTGACTAACATATGTATATATCGGCAATGAACCGATATATGACATAAGCAGGAACGCTGACTAGGACTGGAGTAATACAGGGAACAGGACTCAGAAGGATTTGCTATCTCTTCGCAGAGATGAACGCAATCCACAAACGGTAACAGAACAGGATTCAGAAGGATTCGTTATCTCTTCGCAGAGATGAACGCAATCCACAAACAGTAACAGAACAGGATTCAGAAGGATTCGTTATCTCTTCGCAGAGATGAACGCAATCCACAAACAGTAACAGAACAGGATTCAGAAGGATTTGTTATCTCTTCGCAGAGATGAACGCAATCCACAAACGGTAACAGAACAGGATTCAGAAGGATTCGTTATCTCTTCGCAGAGATGAACGCAATCCACCAACAGTAACAGAACAGGATTCAGAAGTATTCATTATCTCTTCGCAGAGATGAACGCAATCCACAAACAGTAACAGAACAGGATTCAGAAGGATTCGTTATCTCTCTGCAGAGATGAACGCAATCCACAAACAGTAACAGAACAGGATTCAGAAGGATTCGTTATCTCTTCGCAGAGATGAACGCAATCCACAAACGGTAACAGGACAGGATTCAGAAGGATTCGTTATCTCCTCGCAGAGATGAACGCAATCCACGAACAGGACCAGGAGCAGGATACTAGCTCAGCACGGGTGCTCACGATACGCGCAAACTACCAAAACGTGCTGGATAGCTGACTAACTGCACACAGGATATAAACAGTTCGTGTACGTATACATCAGCGACACTGATGTATCAACGTAACACGAATACAAGGAAAATAATAAACGTGCTGGTATGCATATATATGGGCAATGAACCAATATATGATGCAAAACCAGCAAAGTATCTTTAGAACAAGAAACACGATCGGGGGCTGAAGCGACAGCAAGACAGGCTTAAACTGAAGCTATGAAAACCCGAGGAGTCCTGCAGGAAGCAGATCTTTATACTGAGGTCATCCAATGGGAGCAGACATGCAGATTCCCACACAGGTGAATAATAATCAGTCACAAGCTGACAGCAGGGAAAGGCAGACAAAGCTATGCAGCTTGCATGGAAAGAGATCAGAACTGCCTGAGCTGCAGCACTACTACTTCCAGCAACACCTGCTGCAGCAGCGATCATTACAGTACCCCCGACCTTAAAAGCGGATTCCAGACGCTTTTCAAAACTGAAATTCCCAACAAAACAGTCTGACTGATAATTCATGATGACTGGGACAGCCCGGCAAGACCGAATTCCAGAATCAGTCCCCACAAGACTGGACCCATCGGAACCAGAACCTACAGAACCATGCCCATCATACTACAAGCCCCAGTGTGACACCCATCAGAACCATGATTTCCAGAAGAAAGCCCTCCGAAACTCCCTGAGCGATACCCACCGCCTTCCAGGAACCGTTCAAAAACGCCAAAGCCTTTGCAATGCCCACCGGGACTGTCTTTACCAACACAAAACCCACTGTTGAACCAGTCCAAGGCACCAGGACAAGTTTTCTCAGAGACCTCCCAGAACACCTTGAAGCTCCAAAGAGATCCCCATAGGTCAGAACGCCCCTTAGGCTCACATGGAGAACTATCAAGAACCCCTATGGAACCTAGGGCAATTCCCGAGTCAGGGCCACAAGGACAAACATCAAGATCAGGGCTTTCAGGGACCAGAACCATCTCTGGGCATGCAGGCAGACTGGCAACATCAGAACATGTTCCCACTAAGGAAGCATCAGAGCACGCTAACACCTTAGACACACTTGGGCATTCTGGCACACAAAGAACATCTGGGCACACTGGCACAAGAGAAACCTCTGGGCATGTCAAGGAACTGTGAGCCTAAGGGTCAGCCAAGACAGGACCAAAACCAGGACTGGGCAAAAAAAATCATCATGACTAGACTTCGCAACTACTGGACTTTTACACGAGAATGCAGGATCAGACTTAGATGTCGCTGATTCCAGCAAAGTCAGTAACAAATCAGATTCAGGGGCACTAACAAGACAGGACAAATCTTCTGATGTATGCACTGAACCAGATATGGACTCCACAACTACCTCTGGACTGGACAGAGACTTATCTAATACACTGGATTGGAGCTCATGAGGCGCTGCAGAACAAGTCAGTATTGCAGCAGCCCCCACTGGACTAGGCAAAACTGAGGAATTCCCTGGACAGGAAGGGGACTCTGGAACCTCTGCCACAGCGGCCAGAGAACCAGAATCTTTCAGGATACAGGGCTGGGTTTCAGGAACACCTCATCAGACCGGACTGAAATTCTGAGATTTCTATTATTTTGACCAGAGAATCAGAATTATCCATGTTACAGGGCAAGACTTCTGAAACATTCAGAGGACAGGGCTGGAGTTCCTCGGCTGTTACAACACTGGAGAGGGACTCAACAACATTGGTTAAATCAGACTGTGTACAGGGCAAGGTATCTAACACACTTGCTGACGAGGACAATATTTCAATGGCTTCTGCTTTGCTGGGCAGAAATTCATCAAGTTTTATTAGAGCAGACTGTAATTCCAAAACAGCTGCTAGACAAGTGAATATTACTGCAACACCAACTGAGGTAAGCAGTGCCTCAGACTCCTCTGCTAGAGGGTTTGAAGTATCCAAAGTACTGGGTGAAGCATAAGACTCTGCGACCACAGCTTCACTGGACAGGATCACTGAACAGTCCATATTGCAGGGCAAAACCATGGAAGCACCTACTGGACAGCATAATGATTCTGTGACCTGAGTTTCATTGGAGAGATCTACTGCACAATTCATGGTACAGGGCAAATTTACTGGAACATTTTCTGAACAAGGTAATAATTCTGCGATTTCAGGTTCACATAGCAGATGCTCTGAGCTATTCACGATACAGGGCAAATTTACTGGAATATTTTCTGAACAAGGTAATAATTCTGCGATTTCAGGTTCACATAGCAGATGCTCTGAGCTATTCACGAAACTAGAGCGAGGTGTAGAAACAGGAAGATCAAGACACAATGTTTGCGCATCTGAATCACCATTCATTTGTAAAATTGGAAAATTCAGATGCTGGGGTTCTGAGGTTTCTAGACAGGATTGCTGGGACTCGGAAACTGATGTAGTGCATCTATTGGCATCTGCTGGATCAGACAGGAGTTGAACTTTATTAACACAGGTAATTTCTGCAGAAGTGTTTGCAGAGGCAGGCAAGATTTTTCTGGTGTCTGTTTCACTGAACAAAGAGTCATGAGTACTGGCTAGGCTGGACTCAGAAGTCAGCAGGACCTCTGGATTCTCTGCTGAGAAATTTGCGCAGGGCAAGGTTAAGAATGTATCAGTGGCTTCTGTTTTACTGGTAAGTAACACTGAGTTATCCATGGTACAGGGTGGAATTGCAGGAACTTCAATTTCACACAAAAAGAGCTCCGAATCACCTGCTGAATCAGCCAAAGGTGCTGAAGCAGGCGGGTCAGAACGCCAAATTTGCGAATTCGGAGTCACATAAAAATCATCCAAAATCAGTTCCCACACATCAATCAATGGAGCCACAAAGTCATACCCACACACACCAGTTTTTATTAGGTTATAGGCAGACTTAATGCATGCATTCAATACTAATTCACTTTTTGCACTGTAAAATTGACAAAATGAACTTGAATCATTCTTCCATTCATTGACCAGAGCTTCCATCTCTCCTTTCTCAAATGGAGGATTCCAAGCATACTTAACAGGCAGATCATGGTTTGCAGATATGATTGTGGCAGGGACATATATTGGGTTAATTAGCAGGTGATTGGCAGATTCCTTATTCCTAAGAATCTCCAATACCTGTAGCAAGTGCTGAACTGTAGTGTATGCAAACTTTCCTTGCTTCACAAATAAGTTGATTTGTTCAATACTCTGTAATATCTCCTCATAATCATACTCAGATAATTCTTTTAAACAAAAATCTTTATTTTCCCTAGCCAGGGAGGAAAGTTCATTAGTAGTTTCATAAGTCCATTTAACTCCCCTGAAAGACAATTGCATTTCATTATCTGTTAATGGCAGAATCTCATTATAGGTCTCAGTCGCTAAGGATAACGACTCTGCAGATCGGACACGTTTCTTAGAACGTTTGCGTTTTGCCTTAGACCCTGCTGTTTTTGGTGATTTATTCAAGGCTGCAGGAAAATTATCAGTAACACTTTCTGCTTGAGAACATTTTTGCAAGCAATTGAAGGAGTAGCTGATTGGCCTGCTGCCAGGAGTTCATTAAGAGGAAAAGGCAATGGATCTATGCGCAACCAGTTATGGATCACAAACGCTAGAAATTCCAGCGGTCTCTCTTTCAAATCGGAATGATTGAGAACATCAAATGCCCACTGGAATAATTCCCCTTTAAACAAAATATAACTTAGTTGGAGTGCGCAGGTTGAAACAGGAGTCGCTTGGAGATCAGGATTGGCCAGGAACCTGGCACATTCAGAGAAAAACTCATTTTCTGTTTCAGAGCTAAGTTCTTCAAATTTCTTAAAGGAACAGGAACCATAATTAACAGTGTCATACTTTCTGGGAATCCCCCCCACAATGGGGATTGGTAATGGGGTTTTCATAATGTAAGGCTTGGTGGTGTATTCTCCACAGTCAGCATGCAACGCATGAGCTGGCGTGGAGGAGGTACACACACCAGCACAAGGAAACAGGCTATCCCTAATATAGTGGAGGGGAGGACTGACTCCAATAGGAGATTGTGGCGCACAGAGCCGGTGCAGATCTGACAGCCACAAACAATGCTTTCGTTATAACGTCTCAGCGCAAAGTAGCGCTGAGCGCATAAACCAGAACTGAGGAGATCAGGACAGGTAGACAGAATGAACGCTTGCTAGCTAGCGGCTACTTAGCGACAGCAAGCGTCCAAAACAAGACAGACTGGAATGAGGCAGCCAATGCGATTGCAGCGATGGCGTGCCTCACAAAGACAGGACAGGATAGTCAGGAAATAGCAGGATCAAGATAGATGAACGTAACACAGACAAATATACAATAAGTATGTTTTCCTAGCGTATTACAATTACAGCTATCAATGAAACTATTTGTAACGTCTGACTAACATATGTATATATCGGCAATGAACCGATATATGACATAAGCAGGAACGCTGACTAGGACTGGAGTAATACAGGGAACAGGACTCAGAAGGATTTGCTATCTCTTCGCAGAGATGAACGCAATCCACAAACGGTAACAGAACAGGATTCAGAAGGATTCGTTATCTCTTCGCAGAGATGAACGCAATCCACAAACAGTAACAGAACAGGATTCAGAAGGATTCGTTATCTCTTCGCAGAGATGAACGCAATCCACAAACAGTAACAGAACAGGATTCAGAAGGATTCGTTATCTCTTCGCAGAGATGAACGCAATCCACAAACAGTAACAGAACAGGATTCAGAAGGATTCGTTATCTCTTCGCAGAGATGAACGCAATCCACAAACGGTAACAGGACAGGATTCAGAAGGATTCGTTATCTCCTCGCAGAGATGAACGCAATCCACGAACAGGACCAGGAGCAGGATACTAGCTCAGCACGGGTGCTCACGATACGCGCAAACTACCAAAACGTGCTGGAAAGCTGACTAACTGCACACAGGATATAAACAGTTCGTGTACGTATACATCAGCGACACTGATGTATCAACGTAACACGAATACAAGGAAAATAATAAACGTGCTGGTATGCATATATATGGGCAATGAACCAATATATGATGCAAAACCAGCAAAGTATCTTTAGAACAAGAAACACGATCGGGGGCTGAAGCGACAGCAAGACAGGCTTAAACTGAAGCTATGAAAACCCGAGGAGTCCTGCAGGAAGCAGATCTTTATACTGAGGTCATCCAATGGGAGCAGACATGCAGATTCCCACACAGGTGAATAATAATCAGTCACAAGCTGACAGCAGGGAAAGGCAGACAAAGCTATGCAGCTTGCATGGAAAGAGATCAGAACTGCCTGAGCTGCAGCACTACTACTTCCAGCAACACCTGCTGCAGCAGCGATCATTACAGTCACTACTGAAATGGCCTTGTCCATGACCGGACCAAACAGATGAGTCCCATCATAAGGAATTTTACACCAATTGTGTCTTGAGGCCTGATCTGCAGACCATGGCTTTAACCAGAGTGCACGCTTTGCTGTCACATTATGTAACATAGATCTTGCAGAGGATCTTATTGTGTCTATAGCTGCTTGTCCGACAAAATCCCCCGTAAGTTTTAACTCGTCAAGTGCCTTTATTATTACATCCTTATCCGTGTCTGAATTCAGCATGACTTCTACATTATCTACCCATATTTTTATGGCCTTTGCTAGGGAGGTCAAGGCTATGGCCGGTTTACAAGCCGCTCCCGCTGCTAGGAAAGCTTTTCTTATATCCGAGTCGATTTTCCTATCTAGCGGGTCTTTAAACAGAACTGCGTTGTCCATCGGTAAAGTTACATGCTTTGCCAGTCTCATGATGGACGCATCCACCACAGGGGCAGTATCAATAATTTTTGTTTCATCCATATTTAATGGATATAATTTTGAGAATCTATTTGACAGGGAAGGCTTTTCTTGCTTTGACCATTCTTTGAGTATAATGTCTCTTATTATCTTCATAAAAGGGAAGGATTTTGGTTTAGACTGTAAGTGCGGGTAGTACTTATCTTGTTCCTGCTGAGAATCATCCTCCTCCTGCCACTCAATTGCTGATTTTATTGCCTCAACAAAAGCCGGCACCAATGCAAAATCAAACCCAATTGGGGGAAGTTCACCCTGAGAATTTGATTCCTCTGGTTGGACTGGTGCGGATGCTGTTGCAGGAGCAATTGTCTGAGAAGCTGACATTTTCTGAAACGTCTCTTGCACTGCTTGTTGTATATAAATCAATACTTGCTCATTGTCTGCCTCTTTATCTCTGGCTAATTCCGAAAAACAAGATTCACAAACTTTTTTGTTTGGTAGGGCTGGTTGAGCACAAGACCAGCATAAGTCTGGCTCTGGTCTCTTATGGCGGGTCATATCCTCTGAGTTGGGGGATTGCAAACTTTCTCTCAGTTGTTTTCTCGGAGAATGGTCTGCCAGACGATATCTCCTTGGAGAAAAGTAATCCGAGTCATATCTGTCATAATAGGGAGGACGTCTAGGAGAACGCCTGTAATCATAATCATATCTCCTAGGGGACCTCTCTCTGTACGTATTATAATAGTTTCTTGCTGGACGCCGTTCTGGCGAATGCATTCCTAGTTGGGCTTTTTCTGTAATCATAGTCTCTAGATGAATTCCTTCCTTGAAAAAAGTCCATATGCAGAGAACTTCTTCTAGGGGAATTCGATCTAATTGCTTGAAGATAGTCTTCATATCTATCCCGGGATTGTGAACGGGATAAGTTTCTCCCAGATAAGGACTGGATGCCTTTAGCGACCCTTTGTCCTTCTTCTCCCTCATACGGACTGTGAAAACAGAAAGAAAAGAAGGATGGTGTTTTCACTGAAAAAAATCCGTAGAAAATACAAAAAGAGAGAGAGAGAAAAAGCACTCTTTTTAAGGATACTGCCCCAGCACCCTGGTGATCTAAAGCAAATAAACAAGAACACCCTGTGCACACACCAGAGACAAGGATACATTTAGTATCCTGTTACCTGGATACCCCAGCTGAAGTGCCTGGCATAGAGTCGTCCATTTCACCTTTAACATACAAACAAAGTTTTCCTATCAGTACTGGCACATTGAGATGACCTTTAACAGCTTGCAGATAAAAAAGAAACAGTCAAGCTACCTGTATCCGAAGAGGAATAGGAGACCAGAAAGGTACTTTGCTGCATCAGGCTTGTGAGAGAAGCGTGGTACCGGCTGCAGGACGCTGCCACCCACGCTGCCTCTCCGTGCTGGCTGTACGCTTAACTGCAGGCTCTTCCTGACTTTTAAACGGAAGTCGCGCCGACCAATCCTCCTTCAGCTGCAAGTCTCGCTCATCGCGAGACTTACAGCGCTCTCCTCCGTTCCATTTTGGATGCTGGCAATCCCTGCCATACCCCTCGACCAATAGGAGTGCTGCAAAAGAACTCTCGCTTGAGATCCCGCGAGATGTCGTCCTAGCCAGGCACCCAGAGGGAACAGGTAATCCCACAGGCAGTATCTTCGGCTTTTACCTTTATTTAAAAGGTTTTGATAGCCGATTGAGGAGCGGAAGAGGCACAGAAACCGCTACATTTAAAAAAAAAAAGGTAGCCCTCCTGAAAAATCAAAAAAGAGGAAAAAAAAAAAAAACTAGTCACAGTCCTAGAGAACCTGTCCATCGAGGACAGAAAAAAAGAATGGCGGAGGGGGGGAGATTCTCCAGTCTTAAAGAGAAATCTGTCCTATGGGGTCAGGGGGGCGTGGCCTAACCCATATGTATGCCGCCATGTTTATACAAGAAAATTCAATTGACTTAGACTTCAGCTCTCAAATACCCCAAATGTTATTCTTTTGCTTGTCTCAGTGCAGACACCCCCCACAAAGCATCCACTGTCCGGGAGTGGGTGGAGCAAGAGAACATGGCTGGTGCACCCCCCTTCCCCCAGACGTGGCCAACGCCCAGGGGGGACCACCCATTCTGCCCCCCCCCACCCCCACAAAGCATCCACTGTCCGGGAGTGGGTGGAGCAAGAGAACATGGCTGGTGCACCCCCCTTCCCCCAGACGTGGCCAACGCCCAGGGGGGACCACCCATCCTGCCCCCCCCGAGAGGATAGATACCCTAGATAGATAGATACCCTACCTTTGCAAATGTTACTTACCTGTTGCTGCAGATTGCATGTCCTGGTAAAATGATACCCTATGTGCACAATCAGATAGCTTTCTGTCCACGCAATACATTTAACCATGAGTAGCACCAATTGATTTTTCAAGACCATTTTTTGCACCAAAGGTAATACAGTCATTCTTTCTTAACCAAGCCCAAACAGTCAAGAAAAGCCATAAATGTCACCATTCTGAAAACTAGAGACCCAGGCCTACTCAGATATACATATTTTTTAACATTAGTAATTATACGGTTTTGCTGAAATTGTACCATAACTTTGAAAATTTTATTTTTTTTATAGTTTTTTTTGTCATTGTATAGCCACACTAGGCTCTGATACACATGAGTTTTTACTTGTACATTACGATGTCGGAATACAGAATAAAGTTTTTCTACATTTACCCAACCTCCTGGTGCAGCGGGACACCTTTTACAGTTTTAACTTTTTCAATACTTATCACAACAAAATGATCTATACCTTGTTTTTTTCACCACAAATCAGGCTTTTTGGAGGTGATATTTGTTTTCAGTAATTACTTTACTTTCTATGCATTTTAAAGGAAAAAATAAAAAAAAAACCAATTTCTCCAATTCTATCTCCTATAGTTTTAAAATAAACAATGCTATCATCCATAAAACCCACACATTTTATCTGCCTATTTGTCCTGGTTATCAGAAGATTTGAATTATGTCCCTAGTACAAAGTATGGTGACAATATATTATTTGGAAATAAAGGTGTATTTTTTCTATGTTGTGGTTTTCATCTTCTCATTGCACACTACCAATGATTACAAGCCCGTATTAGCAAAAAAAATAAAATAAGTGTAATACACCCTAATGGCATACATATTTAAAAAATCCATAAAGTAACTATTTATGTATTCTCTTTTCAATTCTGTAACTTTTGGTTTGGTTTTTTTTACAAGTGTTTTACATTTTACAAAGTATATGAAAATAACTGTATTGCTTCTCATTCAGTTTGCAATGATATACCATGCAACCATGCAGCGCGCTTCACAGTCTCAAGGTCACGATAAGCGCCTCAGTCACAGAGGCGCTTATCGTGACCTTGAGACAATACTGCATGTACTCCTATTTGTTATTGCCTGAGGAAGAAGGAATATACCTGTGAAACGCGTTGCATGGTTGTCTGGAGTATATAAATAAACCTGTTGTTGTTGAAAAGCTGACAGTATCTTGTCTACTTCGGGGAGGCGAGTCCACCACCACCTCCTGAGGAAATGTACACTTTTTAGTACCTTTTATCCTGCTGGCGCCTCTGGTCACTCTTATATCATTTCTTGTTTAATGTTTTTCATATCATAGATTCGCTAATAGTGATGTTAGCATATGCCAGAGACTTTTGTAAGTCTTTAGCTGATACTCAAGGATTCTTCTTCACCTCATTGAGCCTTCTGTGCTGTGCAGTCATCTTTACAGGAGAGTAGCAGTGGTGCTGAACTTTCTCCGTTTAAAGATAATTTGTCTTACCGTGGAGTGATGAACAGCAAGGCTTTTAGAGATACTTTTATAACCCTTTCCAGCTTTATGCAAGTCAACAACTCTTAATCATAGATCTTCTGAGAGCTCTTTTGTGTGAGGCATCATTCACATCAGGCAATGCTTCTCTGGAAAAGCAAACTCAAAACTGGTGTGTGTTTTTTATAGGGCAGGGTAGCTGTAACCAACACCTTGAATCTCATCTCATTGATTGGACTCCAGCTGGCTGACCAGGGCCGGTTCTAGCTCCAATGGGGCCTCGGGGCAAAAGTAACTTGGGGGCCTTTTGACTTCCCCCTTCCTGACCACTAATGGACCCCCCATCTCCATCAGACTGAATGGCCAGCTGTGCTCCACAGTCTTAGGTAGTCTACCCCTAGTATAGATGGCAAGAAGTGTCCCCCAGGATTAGGTAGCCCCCCTCCCAGAATAGATCGCTAGATGTTCCCCCTATGATTAGGTAGCCCCCCCCAGTATAGATAGCTAGATGTGCCCCCCATAAATAGGTAGTCTCCCCCTTCCAGTAGAGATAGCCAGATATGCCCCCACATAATTATTGTAGCCCCCCTTCCCCCAATATAGATAGCTAGATGTGTCCCTCATGAATAAGTGGCCTCCCCCCCATATGCAGTACGGTGGGCATTGCAATAGAAGGACTGAGGGTACTACTCACCTGTCAGCGTCGTCGGGAAATCCAGAAAGTCTTTGGCACTTCACACAGTCACAGCGTCTCCTCTCTAACTCCTCCAGCAGTGCAGTACTGAGAGGCAGCACTAGAGGGCAGCAAAGAGGAGACGCTGTGACTGAATGAAGTGGAGAAGACTTTCTGGACTTCCCGTCAATGCTGACAAGTGATTAGTACTGCCCACCGCACAGTATTTTTGGGGGGAGAGCACTCGGGGAGCTCCTGCCTCCTTTACCTGCCTGCCGCTGTCTATCCTCCCTTACCCGCACAACACATGTCGTGTGCCAGGCTGCGGCTGACCAGATCAACTTGCCTGGGGGCCCCTATGGACTCTGTGGCCTGGGGCAATTGCCCCCTTTGCCTACATTGTAGCGCCAGCCCTGTGGATGACAACTCACTCCAACTAGCTCTTGGAGATGTCATTAATCTAGGGATTCACATACCTTTTCCACCTGCACTGTGAAAGTTTACATGGTGTGTTCAATAAAAACATGGAAACTAGTGATGGGCCGAACCTCCGATTTTAGGTTCGCGAACTTCCACGGAAGGTTCGGTTCGCGAAAAAGTTCGCGAACCGCAATAGACTTCAATGGGGAGGCGAACTTTGAAAAATAGAAAAAATTATGCTGGCCACAAAAGTGATGGAAAAGATGTTTCAAGGGGTCTAACACCTGGAGGGGGGCATTACGGAGTGGGATACACGCCAAAAGTCCCGGGGAAAAATCTGGATGTGACGCAAAACAGCGTTTTAAGGGCAGAAATCACATTGAATGCTAAATTGCAGGCCTAACGTGCTTTAAAACATCTTGCATGTGTATACATCAATCAGGTAGTGTAATTAAAGTACTGCTTTAAACTGACGCACCAAACTAACTGTAACGCACCGCAAGTTACCAGCTGTTTGTGTAGTGACGGCCATGCTGGACTACTGCGCAACATGGCGAGATTGCTCTTCCTCACTCAGTGATGTCAGGTAATGTGTGACTGCCTTATCAACTTTCCATGGCATTGTTAAAAAGCTTACGTTTTGTTTTTAAATTACATTTTCTACTTGCTGTGTACTTGTTCAGTACCGCTACAATGAGAATCCTATGGAGGCGGACAAGTCTGGCATTGTGACCCCGGGTAATGGCCGGGGAATGAGGGTTTGAATCTGGTGTGGAGCCTGAGCAACGGCTACCACTACACATCCAAGGAGGGCAGCAGGCAGGCATGCACGCCCGCCCCGAGGTAGTGACCAAAAATAACAATACATGAGGAGGACTTTCGAGGGCTTGCTGTGTATTTGAAATGAATGTACTTTAAATCCTTTAACGAGAACCAGTTATGGCGGGCAAAGATGACACCACATTCCTTTCACGAGAATCATATGGAAGCGGGCAAGTCTGCCATTTGTGACCCCGGGTAATGGCCGGGGAATGAGGGATGGAATCTGGTGTGGAGCCTGAGCAACGGCTACCACTACACATCCAAGAAGGGCAGCAGGCAGGCATGCACTCCCGCCCCGAGGTAGTGACCAAAAATAACAATACAGGAGGAGGACTTTCGAGGCCCTGCTGTGTATTTGAATGAATGTACAGTGGTGTGAAAAACTATTTGCCCCCTTCCTGATTTCTCATTCTTTTGCATGTTTGTCACACTTAAATGTTTCTGCTCATCAACAACCGTTAACTATTAGTCAAAGATAACATAATTGAACACAAAATGCAGTTTTAAATGATGGTTTTTATTATTTAGTGAGAAAAAAAAACTCAAAACCTACATTGCCCTGTGTGAAAAAGAAATTGCCCCCTGAACCTAATAACTGGTTGGGCCACCCTTAGCAGCAATAACTGCAATCAAGCGTTTACGATAACTTGCAACAAGTCTTTTACAGCGCTCTGGAGGAATTTTGGCCCACTCATCTTTGCAGAATTGTTGTAATTAAGCTTTATTTGAGGGTTTTCTAGCATGAACCGCATTTTTAAGGTCATGCCACAACATCTCAATAGGATTCAGGTCAGGACTTTGACTAGGCCACTCCAAAGTCTTCATTTTGTTTTTCTTCAGCCATTCAGAGGTGGATTTGCTGGTGTGTTTTGGGTCATTGTCCTGCTGCAGCACCCAAGATCGCTTCAGCTTGAGTTGACGAACAGATGGCCGGACATTCTCCTTCCGGATTTTTTGGTAGACAGTAGAATTCATGGTTCCATCTATCACAGCAAGCCTTCCAGGTCCTGAAGCAGCAAAACAACCTCAGACCATCACACTACCACCACCATATTTTACTATTGGTATGATGTTTTTTTGCTGAAATGCTGTGTTACTTCTACGCCAGATGTAATGGGACACGCACCTTCCAAAAAGTTCAACTTTTGTCTCGTCGGTCCACAAGGTATTTTCCCAAAAGTCTTGGCAATCATTGAGATGTTTTTTAGCAAAATTGAGACAAGCCTAAATGTTCTTTTTGCTTAAAAGTGGTTTGCGCCTTGGATATCTGCCTGGCAGGGCGTTTTTGCCCAGTCTCTTTCTTATGGTGGAGTCGTGAACACTGACCTTAATTGAGGCAAGTGCGGCCTGAAGTTCTTTAGATGTTGTCCTCTGGTCTTTTGTGGCCTCTCGGATGAGTTTTCTCTGCGCTCTTGGGGTAATTTTGGTCGGCCGACCACTCCTGGGAAGGTTCATCACTGTTCCATGTTTTTGCCATTTGTGGATAATGGATCTCACTGTGGTTCGCTGGAGTCCCAAAGCTTTAGAAATGGCTTTATAACCTTTACCAGACTGATAGATCTCAATTACAGTACTTTTGTTCTCATTTGGTACTGAATTTCTTTGGAATTTGGCATGATGTCTAGCTTTTGAGGTGCTTTTGGTCTACTTCTCTGTGTCAGATAGCTCCTATTTAAGTGATTTCTTGATTGAAACAGGTGTGGCAGTAATCAGGCCTGGGGGTGACTACAGAAAGTGAACTCAGGTGTGATAAACCACAGTTAAGTTATTTTTTTAACAAGGGGGGCAATCACTTTTTCACACAGGGCCATGTAGATTTGGAGTTTTTTTTTTCTCACTAAATAATAAAAACCATCATTTAAAACTGCCTTTTGTGTTCAATTATGTTATCTTTGACTAATAGTTACCGGTTTTTGATGAGCAGAAACATTTAAGTGTGACAAACATGCAAAAGAATAAGAAATCAGGAAGGGGGCAAATAGTTTTTCACACCACTGTACTTTAAATCCTTTAACGAGAACCAGTTATGGCGGGCAAAGATGACACCACATTCCTTTCACGAGAATGATATGGAGGCGGGCAAGTCTGCCATTTGTGACCCCGGGTAATGGCCGGGGAGTGAGGGATGGAATCCGGTGTGGAGCCTGAGCAATGGCTACCACTAAACATCCAAGGAGGGCAGCAGGCAGGCATGCACTCCCGCCCCGAGGTAGTGACCAAAAATAACAATACAGGAGGAGGACTTTCGAGGCCCTGCTGTGTATTTGAATGAATGTACTTTAAATCTTTTAACGAGAACCAGTTATGGCGGGCAAAGATGACACCACATTCCTTTCACGAGAATCATATGGAGGCGGGCAAGTCTGCCATTTGTGACCCCGGGTAATGGCCGGGGAATGAGGGATGGAATCCGGTGTGGAGCCTGAGCAACGGCTACCACTACACAGGCAAGGAGGGCAGCAGGCAGGCATGCACGCCCACCCCGAGGTAGTGACCAAAAATAACAATACAGGACTCAGGAGGACTTTTGAGGCCCTAATTGTAATGAATCAACGTTAAATACTTTAACGGGAATCCGTTATGGAGGGCAAGTCTGCCATTGTCACCACGGGTAATGGGCGGGGTATGAAGGTTGGATTCCGGCCCGAAGTGGGAGCCTGCTGAGACCCATGCTGTAGCTGCCCTGACCGTGCTTTGCAGACCAGGCATCTGTGGTCAGATGGACCCTTGACCCAGCGGAAGACAAACCAAGTCGAAAGCATTTGCCAAGAATGTTTTACGGAGGGCAAGTTTTTTGCCATTTTTTTCAATTGTTTGAAACTGTAGATGGTTGTATTTTTCAATTGTTTGAAACTGTAGATGGTTGTATTTTTCAATTGTTTGAAACTGTAGATGGTTGTATTTTTAAATTGTTTTAAAATGTAGATGATTGTATTTTTAAATTGTTTGAAACTGTAGATGGTTGTATTGCGTTCCGGAGTTGGAGCCTAAGAAATGGCTACCACCACACATCCAGGCAAGGAGGGCAGCAGGCAGGCATGCACGCCCGCCCCGAGGTAGTGACCAAAAATACAATACAGGACTCAGAAGGACTTTTGAGGCCCTAATTGTAATGAATCAACTTTAAATCCTTTAACGGGAATCCGTTATGGAGGGCAAGTCTGCCATTGTCACCACGGGTAATGGGTGGGGAATGAAGGTTGGATTCCGGCCCGAAGTGGGAGCCTGCTGAGACCCATGCTGTAGCTGCCCTGACCGTGCTTTGCAGACCAGGCATCTGTGGTCAGATGGACCCTTGACCCAGCGGAAGACAAACCAAGTCGAAAGCATTTGCCAAGAATGTTTTACGGAGGGCAAGTTTTTTGCCATTTTTTTCAATTGTTTGAAACTGTAGATGGTTGTATTTTTCAATTGTTTGAAACTGTAGATGGTTGTATTTTTCAATTGTTTGAAACTGTAGATGGTTGTATTTGTAAATTGTTTGAAACTGTAGATGGTTGTATTTTTAAATTGTTTTAAAATGTAGATGGCTGTATTTTTAAATTGTTTGAAACTGTAGATGGTTGTATTGCGTTCTGGAGTTGGAGCCTAAGAAACGGCTACCACCACACATCCAGGCAAGGAGGGCAGCAGGCAGGCATGCACGCCCGCCCCGAGGTAGTGACCAAAAATAACAATACAGGACTCAGGAGGACTTTTGAGGCCCTAATTGTAATGAATCAACTTTAAATCCTTTAACGGGAATCCATTATGGAGGGCAAGTCTGCCATCCATTCAAGTGCAAGTTATGCACTGACTGCCAGGTATAATACAATGTGCAGTCACAGATGCAGTGAAAGGTATGTAGTGACTGCAAACAGCCTTTTGTGTAGTGACGGCCGTGCTGGACTGGTGCGCACCATGACGAGAGTGCAGGTGATGGTGGCTTTTCAGCCCATATGGTCGCCCGGCTGATGTAGCTGAATGACAGAACAGTGACTGTCCAGCTGATCAAGTTTGGTCTGAGCACAATGAAACAATGACCTTATTATCTTTGGTGTGCCACCCTCACCCGAGACACTCATATAGCCGGCGGTCATTGCTTCATTGTGATACGCAAGCCCCTTCACCGCGGCAAGGTAATGATCACGAAGGGGGATGGGCACATGTACATGCCTTTTGTTTTTTTGTTGCAGCCGCCTGCAGTTCAGCCAGAAAAATTAGGCACGCATGTGCACGCCCCAGAAAAATTAGTATAGCGACCGCTGCTAGCAGTAGCCTTAAAAATTCTGGAATCCGCCTTAGAGTCCTGGACCCTGGTGGTGGTGGCGGAGAAGGCAGTCAAGCGGCCTGCAGGCAGAGATGCTGTGTGTGGGGACTGACTTAGTCTTCGGTCGTGCAATAGCCCTCAGGGATCCATGCCTCATTCATTTTGATAAAGGTCAGGTACTGAACACTGTCATGACTTAGGCGACTTCTCTTGTCAGTGACAATGCCTCCAGCTGCACTGAAGGTCCTTTCTGACAGGACGCTTGCGGCAGGGCAAGAGAGAAGTTGTATGGCAAATTGGGACAGCTCTGGCCACAGGTCAAGCATGCGCAACCAGTAGAGCAAGGGTTCATCCTCGCTGCTCGCAGTCGCAGTGTGTACATCCACACTTAAGGACAGGTAGTCGGCTACCTGCCAGTCCAGGCGTTGGTGGAGGGTGGATCCCGAAGGGCTACTGCGAGGCGTTGGACTAAAGAATGTCCGACATCACCCCGAGATCGCTGGAGCGTCCTGTCCTTGCCTGCGTGGACTGGTGAGGAGGAGGAGGATTACTGCCAGTGGTACCTTTATTGCGTTGTACTGTCACATCACCCTTAAATGCATTGTAAAGCATCATTGACAGCTTGTTCTGCAAGTGCTGCATCCTTTCCGCCTTCTGTTGAGTTGGTAACAGGTCTGCCACTTTGTGCCTATACCGAGGGTCTAGTAGCGTGGCCACCCAGTACAGGTCATTCCCCTTGAGTTTTTTGATACGGGGGTCCCTCAACAGGCTGGACAACATGAAAGAGGCCATCTGCACAAAGTCGGATCCAGACGTACTCTCCATCTCCTCTTGCTCTTCCACAGTGACGTCACGCAACTCCTCTTCCTCCCCCCAGCCACGAACAATACCACGGGAACGTGGAGCAGCAGAAGCCCCCTGTGATGGCTGCTGCGGTTGTTCTTCTGCCGCCGCCGCCTCTTCCTCCTCCACAGAAACACCTTCCTCATAATCATCGTCCGAGTCTGACTCCTCTCCTTCCACACACGACTCCTCTTCTTCCTCCCCCCTCTGTGGTGCCGCAGGTGTCGAGGAAACATGTGGTTCGGATGTAAATCGCTCCCACGAATCCTCCTGCCGTAGCTGTTCCTGTTCCCGCTCCTCCACAGCTTCATCCACCACTCTACACACGGCACGCTCCAGGAAGTAAGCGTAGGGGATCAAGTCGCTGATGGTGCCTTCAGCGCGACTCACCAGGTTGGTCACCTTCTCAAACGGCCGCATGGTCCTGCATGCATTTTGCATCAGTGTCCAGCTGTTGGGCCACAACATCCCCATCTTCCCAGATTGTGTCCTTCTACTGTAGTTGTACAGGTACTGGGTGACGGCTTTCTCCTGGTCTAGCAGGCGAGAGAACATGAGCAGGGTGGAATTCCAGCGAGTTGGGTTATCGCATATCAAGCGTCTCACCGGCAAGTTGTTTTTCTGCTGAATGTCCGCAAAGCGTGCCATGGCCGTATAAGACCGCCTGAAATGCCCACACAACTTCCTGGTCTGCTTCAGGATGTCCTCTAAGCCTGGGTACTTTGAGACAAATTTTTGCTCGACCAGATTCAGCACATGTGCCATGCAGGGTACATGTGTCAGCTTTCCCAAATTCAAAGCGGAAAAGATATTGCTGCCATTGTCACACACCACGTTGCCGATCTCCAGCTGGTGCAGGGTCAGCCATTGCTCCACCTGTTTGTTAAGAGCAGCCAGGAGAGCTGCTTCAGTGTGACTCTCCGCTTTGAGACAAGACATGTCTAAAATTGCGTGACAACGTCGTACCTGGCATGCAGCGTAGGCTCTGGGGAGATGGGGCTGTGTAGCTGGAGAGGAAGAGGAGATGGCAGCACCGCTAGAGTTCAACTGCCACTCAGCCAAGGAGGAGGAGGAGGTTGACAGCGAAGAGGATGTAGCTGGAGGAGAAGGAGAGGAGGTGGCAGGAGGCCTGCCTGCAAGCCGTGGAGGTGTGACAAGTCGGTCCGCTGAACAGCCACGTACTAGTGTTGGGCGAACAGTGTTCACCACTGTTCGGGTTCTGCAGAACATCACCCTGTCACGCGTACCCTCGTATGCGTCATCACGTAGAGGACGTGAGGTCAGAGAAAGGGCGGAAGTACCACAAGGGTACTACCGCTGAACCGCCCGCTGCCCGGCCTCAACGCATCTCCTAGACTAGTCGGACTCTTCCTCACTCATGATCTCACCACAGCCAGCCACTGCCAGCCACCACTAGTAGGTACTATTAACTTTCCGCAAACTTTTTTTATGGGGAAGCGGGCAGAGGGGGGAGCGCTAGCGGAGGGGGTGGGGGGAATTTCTGACCCCCCCCCGCGATTGGGGCATGCTCCCCCCTTATGCCTGCGACCCCATAGGGCCCCCAAAAGCGGCATGTTCGGGGGTCCCATTGACTTCCATTGAGTTCGGGGTTCGGGCCGAACATGCCGAACATCTGGCCCATGTTCGGCCGAACGGACCCGAACCCGAACATCCAGGTGTTCGCCCAACACTACCACGTACTCCCTGCTTGCTGCCATCAGTCACCAGGTTGACCTAATGGGCTGTGTACGTAATGTAGCGGCCCTGCCCGTGCTTGGCAGACCAGGCATCCGTGGTCAGGTGGACCCTTGACCCAACGCTCTTCGCAATAGATGACACCACTTGCCTCTGAACTGCACTGTACAGTTTGGGTATGGCCTTTCGTGAAAAATAAGTGCAGCCTGGTATCTTCCACTGCGGTGTCCCAATGGCCACAAATTTACGGAAAGCCTCTGACTCCACCAGCTTGTATGGTAATAGCTGGCGAGCTAATAGTTCCGCCACACCAGCTGTCAGACGCCGGGCAAGAGGGTGACTGGCCGAAATTGGTTTCTTCCGCTCAAAGACTTCCTTCACGGACACCTGGCTACTGCTGTGGGCAGAGGAGCAGGAACCGCTCAAGGGCAGAGGCGGTGTGAAGGAGGGTGGCTGTGAAGGTTCAAGGGAGAAAGTGGATGAAGACGATGCACCTGAAGGAGAAAGAGGAGAAGGAGGGTGGCTTGTCTTTTGAGGGGTGCTGCTTTTCCTCAGGTGTTCTTCCCATAGCTGTTTGTGCCTTTTCTCCAGGTGCCTTCGTAAGGCACTTGTCCCTACGTGAGTGTTGGCCTTTCCACGGCTCAATTTTTGGAGGCAGAGAGAACAGATGGCTTTGCACCTATCTGAGGCACACACGTTAAAATATTTTCAAACCGCTGAGCCCCCCTGGGGTGATGGCACTATGGTGGCATTAACAGCTGACCTTGAAGGGCATGTTGGCTGGCTGGCCATAGCTGGCGATACATGGCGCCGGACACTGCCCCCAGCTGTTTCTGAGGATGAGCTCCCTGTGCTTTTATCATGGAGTCGTCTCCTCCTACTCCTCTCTGGCTCCCTCTCTGAACTGTCCCCCTGGTCATCTCCTCTATTGGGATCATACGTGGCATCCGTATAATCGTCATCATAATCCTCCTGCCCAGCTTCGCTTTCCTCAGACAACTCCACAACTGCACCAACTTCAGGTGGTTCATCATGCCCCTCCTCACACGTTACGTCCATACTATCGCCACCTAACTCAGACGTATGAGGTGGTGTACCTGCACCTTCTCCTTGTTGTTGCAGTAGTGGCTGTGAATCAGTGATTTCACCACCACCACCAAATAACTCCTGCGAAGTGTCAAATGCAGCGGATGTGGTGCTTGTTGTAGCGCTCGTGGCTGCGGGAGATGAGGTGTTCTGTGTTAAATACTCAAGCACGTCCTCACAATTTTGGGAAGTGATGGCACGTGCCTTCTTCTGAGCACTGTACTTTGGGCCAGGTCCGCACGAAATCACAGCAACACCACCTCGCACAGACCTGCCAGTGCCAGGTGGCCTTCCTCTGGGTCTGCCTCTACCTCTTCCTCTACCTGGTTTGTCCATTTTGTCCATCTCGGGGGGAAGCTAGGTATATGCAGTGAGGTGAGTTCACTCAACAGAAAAGGTAGATATGCAGTGAGGTGAGTTCACTCAACCCAAAGGTAGTTATATATGCAGTGGGGTGAGTTCACTGAACACAAAAGGTAGCTATGTGCAGTGAGGTGAGTTCACTCAACCCAAAGGTAGTTATATATGCAGTGAGGTGAGTTCACTGAACACAACAGGTAGTTAGATGCAGTCTCAGCTGAGTTCACTCAACACAAAGGTAGTTATATGCAGTGAGGTGAGTTCACTCAACAGAAAAGGTAGATATGCAGTGAGGTGAGTTCACTCAACCCAAAGGTAGTTATATATGCAGTGAGGTGAGTTCACTGAACACAACAGGTAGTTAGATGCAGTCAGCTGAGTTCACTCAACACAAAGGTAATTATATGCAGTGAGGTGAGTTCACTCTACAGAAAAGGTAGATATGCAGTGAGGTGAGTTCACTCAACTTAAAAGGTAGTTATATGCAGTGAGGCAAGTTCACTCAACACAAAAGGTAGTTATGTGCAGCGAGGTGGGTTCACTCAACACAAACGTAGGTGTATGCAGTGATGAGGTGGGTTAACTAAACACAACAGGTACTAGTAGTAGGTAAATGCAGTACTGGGTAGGTAGTACAATGTGCAGCTCCCTGTCACACACACAGGTAGCCACTGAATGTGCTGCTGAATGCTGGTGGGCTGCTGGCAGTGGGACACACACATTATGAATTAGCAATGCTGTCTAAGCAACACAAGTGTCTCACACACACAAGTAGTCACTGAATGTGCTGCTGCTGCTGCTGCTGCTGGCAGTGGGAAACACAGTATGAATTATCAATGCTGTCTAAACAACACAAGTGTCAGTTTCAAACACAGAAAAAAAAATTGATCACACGAGCAGGATGAGCTCTGAAAAGAGCTGTTCTGGGGCGCTATTATAGCAATAAGATTCAGCTAGGAGCAAGCTAAGAAGGCAAGAGCCTGACTAATCTGTCCCTAGGAGAACAAGTCTGCAGCAGCTGTCCCTAGTCTGTCTCTAGCAGGCACACGAGTGAGGCTAATGGCCGCCGGAGCCTGCCTTATATAAGGGTGGGGTGGGGTTCCAGGGCTTAGTATATTCAGATTGGCTACAACGCGCCTGCTGACTGTGATGCAGAGGGTCAAAGTTGACCCTCATAGAGCATTATGGGGCGAATCGAACTTCCGGGAAAGGCCACACGAGGTTCGCCTGGAACCGTTCGCAGGCGAACCGTTCGGCCCACCTCTAATGGAAACATTGAATTATTTGTGTTGTATTAGTTTAAAATTTAAATTAAAAATACAAGATTTCAGAAATAAAATCTATTTTCTAAATTATAATAATAAATAGCAGCCTTTTTTCAGCTGCATGATGACAAATATAAAATACTAGCTGATTGCCCGGCGTTGCCCGGGTATGTATTTGGCTGGTGTTGGCTCCGCCCATTTTTTCTAACCCTAACACACAATTACTCAATGACCAAGTTTGTGAGCTTTGCGGTCTTTGGTATCAATAATTTGCATTAAAATTAAAAAATCTGATTGGCTGTATGTGGCTCCACCCCCTTTTCTGAATTTGAACCCCAATGACCAACTGTACCAGGTTTGAGGCCTGTGCCATTAACAGTGCAAGAATAGCAGCAATTAAATATTCCCCTTGAAAAGCAATAGGTGAAGTTTGATTCACTTTTGAAGGCTCCACCCACTTTTCTGAATATTAATCTCAGACACCCAGTGACCAACTGTGCAAAGTTTGAGAACCCTGCCATTAACAGTGTAAGAATGGCTGCAGTTTACATTTTCCCAGGGAAATTTGTATTTGTCTCCACCCACTGATGACCCAGCGTTGCCTGTGTATGTATTTGACTGGTGTTGGCTCCGCCCACTTTCTAACCCTAACGCACAAACACTCAATGACCAAGTTTGTGAGCTTTGGGGTCCTTGGCATCAATAATTTGTATATTCCCATGAAATGAAACAAATCAGATTGGCTGTTTGTGGTTTCACCCCCTCTCCAGCATTTGAACCCCAGTCACCCAATGATCAACTGTAGCAGGTTTGAAGCATCTGCTATTAGCAGTGTAAAAATGGCAGCAATTTAAATATTCCCCTTGAAAATCAACAGGTGAATTTTGATTGGCTATTATAGGCTCCACCCACTTCCCTGAATATTAATCTCAGTCACCCAGTGACCACCTGGGTTAAAATCTCGGCTCTGCCTGTTCAGTAAGCCAGCACCTATTTCAGTAAGGAGTTTCTTAGGCAAGTCTCCTTAACACTGCTACTGCCTACTGAGTGCGCTCTAGTGGCTGCCTCGCAAGCGCTTTGAGTCCGACAGGAGAAAGGCGCTATACAAATACTGCAATTATTATTATCTGGGCAAAGTTTGAGAACCCTGCCATTAACAGTGTAAGAATGGCTGCAGTTTATATTTTCCCAGTGAAATTTGGTTTTGGTTCCGCCCACTATTTGTAACCTGGACACACAGTCACTCAATGACCAATTTTGTGAGCTTTGGGGTCCTTGGCATCGATAATTTGTACTTTCCCATGAAATGAAACAAATCTGATTGACTGTTTGTGGCTCTGTCCCCTTTTCTGAATTTGAACCCCAGTGACCCAATGACCAACTGTACCAGGTTTGAGGCTTGTGCCATTAACAGTGCAAGAATGGTAGCAATTTTAATATTCTCCTTGAAAAGCGAAATGTGATTTTTGATTAGCATTTTTAGGCTCCACCCACTTTTCTGAATATTAATCCCAGTCACCCAGTAACCAGCTGTGCAAAGTTTGAGAACCCTGCCACTAACAGTGAAGAAAGGCTGCAGTTTACAATTTCCCAGAAAAATCTGTTTTTGACTCCACCCAGTTTTTGTAACCTTGACACACAGTCACTCAGTGATCAAGTTTGTGAGCTTTTGGGTTCCTGCCATTAAAATTCTGCTAATGGAAGCAGTTTAAGCAGCAAAAAAATCTGATAGGCTGTGTTTGGCTCCGCCCCTTTACTGAATTTGAACCCCAGACACTTAACAACTGACTGTAGCAGGTTTGAGGCCTGTGCCATTAACAGTGTAAGAATGGCTGCAGTCTCAATATTCCCCTTGAAAATCAGTAGGTGAATTTTGATTGGCTCTTGTAGGCTCCACCTACTTTTTTAAATATTAATCCCAGTCACCCAGTGATCAACTGTGGGAAGTTTGAGAACCCTGCCATCAACAGTGTAAGAAAAGCTGCAGTTTATATTTTCCAATGTAAAAAGTTAGTTGTTTTTGGCTCCGCCCACTATTTCTAACCTTAACATACAGTCACTCAATGACCAAGTTTATGAGCTTTGGGGTCCTTGGCATAAATAAGTTGCATTTTACCATTGAAATTAAACAAATCTGATTGGCTGTGTTTGGCCCGCTCCCTTCAGAATTTAAACCCCAGTCTCCTAGTGACTGACTGTACCAGATTTGAGGCCTCTGCCATTAAGAGTGTATGAATGGCGCCAATGTAAATATTCCCCTTCAAAATCAAGAGGTAAATTTTGATTGGCTGCTGTAGGCTCCACCCACTTTCCTGAATATTAGTCCCAGTCACCCAGTGGCCAACTGTGTCACGTTTGAGAAACCTGCCAATAAGCGAACGGCTGAAATCAATCTAAGAAATCTGATTGGCTGTTTGTGGCTCCACCCCTTTAGTGAATTTGGACCCCAGTCACCCAATAACTGACTGTATCAGGTTTGAGGCCTCTGCCATTAACAGTGTAAGAATGGTAGCAATGTAAATATTCCCTTGAAAATCAATAGGTCAATTTTGATTGGCTGTTGTAGGCTCCACCCACATTTCTTAATATTCATCCCAGTCACCCAGTGGCCAATTGTGTAAAGTTTGGGAACCCTGCCATGTTAAAAATGTAGTTGTTGGCACCGCCCACTTTTTCTAACCTTGACATACAGTCACTCAATTATCAAGTTTATCAGCTTTGGGATCCTTGGTATCAATACTTTGTATATTCCCATTGAAAAATAAACAAATACTAGCCGACCCGCAGCGTATCATACGCTGCATAAGGGGGTAGAGGGCAGGAAGGGGGTATTGGGCACAGTGGCGGGGAGGGGGGTCGGACCCCCCCCCCCTCAACTGTGTCCCCCATGTGTGCTCCCCCTCCAGCTTAAGCTCAGCAGGACCACCCTCCCTCACCTGGGTCCCCCATGTGCGCTCCCCCTCCTGCTTAAGCTCAGCAGGACCACCCTCCCTCACCTGGGTCCCCCATGTGCGCTCCCCCTCCTGCTTAAGCTCAGCAGGACCCCCCTCCCTCACCTGGGTCCCCCATGTGCACTCCCCCTCCAGCTTAAGCTCAGCAGGAACCCCCCCTCACCTGGGTCCCCCATGTGCATTCTCCCTGCAGCTTAAGCTCAGCAGGAACCCCCCCCCCCTGCCTCACCTGTGTCCCCCATGTGCGCTCCCCTCCTGCTTAAGCACAGTAGCAGCCGCCACTATTAGTAAGAGGCAGCGGGCGGGGATGCCTCACCTCTTCCGTGTTCCAGCGTGCGATCCACTGTTGTCACTTCCTGCAATGCTCCCCACTGTATTGGTGTAATTTGCCTTTTTAAAACAGAAGGAAATCTGCAATAATTCAGCTATAAGTGAACATTTTTAAATATGCAATTTATCCCTTTTCAACCTTAGTAATCCAAGCAAGCATCCAGAACCACTGGTGTATAGCAAGCTTATAGCTTTAAATTTTACACAGCTATATCAAACCCACATGTGACAGCCTGTTTCAGACTTTTGGTCCTCATCAGTACATGGCAGAGATTGATATGGCAGTATGAGATGGGGCTTGGACCAGTACAACAGAGTAACCAAGCAGCTCAGGGTGACCCAAACGACTCGGAATGTATAGGGGGATAAAAGGAACCAAAAAGACCTTCTACTAAAAAAAAATCAAAGCTTGGTGTAATTTGGCTTCTTAAAACAGAAGAAAATCTGCAATAATTCAGCTATAAGTGAACATTTGTGGTTACCCACAATGCACCGCTACTAAATATGCAAACTATTCCTTTTCACTCTTGGTAAGTCAAGCAAGCCTATGGGCCAGATTCACAAAGCTGTGCAAACTGTTTAGCACGGTTGTGCTAAACAGTTAGCACGTGAAGTGCCGTTCGCGGACTTTTGCGCGCACAAAGTGCTGCGATTTGCGTGATTGCGGTCTTTTGCGCGCCCAATTTGCCACAAATCGCGGTACTTTACACACGCAAAAGTCAGCGATTGCGGTCTTTTGCGCGATTCACAGCACTTTCCACGCACAAAAGTCCACAAATGGCACTTCACGTGTTAACTGTTTAGCACACCCATGCGTAACAGTTTGCACCATTTTGAGAATCAGGCCCTATAGCTTTAAATTTTTACGCAGTCATATCAAAACCAAATGTGACAGCCTATTTCAGACTTTTAGTCCTCATCAGTTCACAGCAGAGATTGATATGGCTATATGAGATAGGGCTTGGACCAGTACAACAGAGTAACCAAGCAGCTCAGGGTGACCCAAATTACTAAGAATGTATAGGGGGATAAAAGGGACCAAAAAGCCCTCCTACTAAAAAAAGCAAAGCTTGGTGTAATTTTCCTTCTTAAAATAGAAGCAAATCTGCAATAATTCAGCTATAAGTGAACATTTGTGGTTACCCATAATGCACTGCTACTGAATATGCAAATTATCCCTCTTTGCCCTTGGGTTGATATGACACTACTTCTTCTTCTTGCTTGGACCAGCCCCTTCTTCTTCTTACTTGGACCGGCCCTGGGGGCAGGGCACTACTTCTTCTTCTTGCTTGAAGGTTGAGGCACTTACTCTATTATATATATAGATGGCTGTTTGTGGCTCCGCCCCCTTTCTGAATTTGAACCCTAATCACCCAATGACTGGCTGTATCAGGTTTGAGGCATTTGCTATTAACAGTTTAGGAATGGTAGCAGCTTAAATATTCCCTTTGAAAATCAAAAGGTGAATTTTTATTGGCTTTTGTAGGCTCCACCCACCTTCCGAAATCTTAATCTCATTCACCCAGTGACCAACTGTGCAAAGTTTGAGAGCCCTGCCATTAACAGTGTAAGAATGGCTGCAGTTTATATTTTCCAGTGAAATTTGTTTTTAGCTCCGCCCACTTTTTGTAACCTGGACACACAGTCACTCAATGACCAAGTTTGTGAGCTTTCAGGTTCCTGGCATCAAAAATGTGTGAATGGAAGCAGTTTATCCACCAAGGAAATCTGATTGGCTGTATGTGGCCCCGCCCCTTTAATGAATTTGGACCCCAGTCACCCAATGACAAACTGTAGCAAGTTTGAAGCCTCTGCCATTAACAGTGTAAGAATAGCAGCAGTTTAAATATACCCCTTGAAAATCAATAGGTGAATTTTGATTGGCTGTTGTAGGCTCCACCCACTTTCTTGAATCTTAATCGCATTCACCCAGTGACCAACTGTGGCAAGTTTGAGAACCCTGGGATTAACAGTCTAAGAATGGCTGCAGTTTACATTTTCCCATTTAAATGAATGGCTGAAATTTGATTGACAGTTTTATGCTCCGCCCACTTTTCCTGGATTTGTAACCTCGGTCACCAAGTGACCAACTGTGCCAAGTGTGGGGACTCTGGCTTGATTACTGTGAGAATGGCAGCCTTTTACATTTTTTCCATTGACTTGAATGGGTGGAATCTGATTTGCTGTTTGTAGCTCCGCCCAGGTGTGCATGGGGGCCGCGAGACCCCCAGAACATATCATCCCAGGTAGTAAGGGATCTGTGTACCAAGTTTCGTTCAAATCGGTCAAGGCGTTTTCGCGTGATCGCGGCACATACACACACACACACACACACACACACACACACACACACACACACACATACATACATACGATTTTATATATATAGATTTAACATTTATTGGAGGAACCCCTCTATTCCTTTCATATTGCCGGGACAGAACTTGACAAACTGGGGGAGTAGGAGGTGTCCGGCAAAGGAGGATTTGCTAATGGCTGCCACCTGTATAACCCTAGTTATGAAAAGAGGAGGGTGAAAAGCTACTTAAAGAGACACTGAAGCGAAAAAAAAATATGATATAATGAATTGGTTGTGTACTATGAATAATTACTAGAAGATTAGCAGCAAAGAAAATATTCTCATACTTTTATTTTCAGGTATATAGTGTTTTTTCTAACATTGCATCATTCTATAATATGTGCAGATTACACAACACTCAGCATTCAAAATGAGTCTTTCAGAGCAGTCTGTGAACTAATGACCTCTCCTCTGCCAGAGGAAAAGTAAACAGTTCACTTACAGTTGAGATAATAAAAGTCAGATAACAGCCCTCTCCAGGACTAACTTAGTCGGAGAGCTTAAAGCGGAATATAACCCTGCATTTCAACTTTGCTCTAAAATATTATTTACAGCATATTATATGTAAAAAGCATTTTTTTTACTAGACCAGCATTGGAAGGGTTAAACACAGAGGTTTAAAGTTCCGTGGAGAGATATGCAGAAGTTCAGATAGATACTTTCTATTTAGTGAAATGTAACTATTGAGAAATGTTTACACACTCTTTGGCTGTCCTCCAGCTCTTCTCAGTCAGAGACAGTGAGTTACATTCAACACATGTAAACAAAATGTATCTCGTTCAGCTTCGGATGCGTCTGCAGAAATCTCCAGGAACTTTAAAGCCCTGTGTAACCCTTCCAATCCTTATTTGGCACTCCACAACGCGTTTCGCAGGTATAACCCGCTTCATCAGGCAAGGAGTGCAAGCTCAAAAAAGGTCCAATAGTGGCAATGCGCCTCTGAGGTGGCAGGGACTGTCCCCTTCTTTCTATCTACAGAGAGCGACTTCTTAAACCTGAGTGGGGTCAGGTTCTAATGCTCCCCACCTGCATTTCAAGTGGTTGCCTGTGTGGTAACCCGTGTTTGTGAGTATATCCACATCTTCTATATATATAATTCAGTAAGTGCCTCAACCGTCCAGCAAGAAGAAGAAGTAATTTGCATGAGAAAATGTATGCGTGCTCAAAGACCAAGTTTGAGGCCTCCTTTCCACGGACTGTTGAGCTGTGTGCTCAGCAAGCAGTTACCAGGCACAGGTAAGAAGTTATCAGGCAGCAACAAGCAGTTATCAGGCAGCAACAAGCAGTTACTAGGCAGCAGTGAGCAGTTGAGAGAGTTTGAGAGGCATTTCACTGCCTATCAACAGTCTGTGGAAAGGAGACTTAACCCTAGCAAGTATGGGTTTGCAAATCTGGCCTAATTGGCTATTCATAATTGAATAAGGGCCTCAACCTTCCAGCAAGAAGAAGAAGTACTTTGCATGAGAAAATGTATGCATGCTCAAAGACCAAGTTTGAGGCCTCCTTTCCACGGACTGTTGAGCTGTGTGCTCAGCAAGCAGTTACCAGGCACAGGTAAGAAGTTATCAGGCAGCAACAAGCAGTTATCAGGCAGCAACAAGCAGTTACTAGGCAGCAGTGAGCAGTTGAGAGAGTTTGAGAGGCATTTCACTGCCTATCAACAGTCTGTGGAAAGGAGACTTAACCCTAGCAAGTATGGGTTTGCAAATCTGGCCTAATTGGCTATTCATAATTGAATAAGGGCCTCAACCTTCCAGCAAGAAGAAGAAGTACTTTGCATGAGAAAATGTATGCATGCTCAAAGACCAAGTTTGAGGCCTCCTTTCCACGGACTGTTGAGCTGTGTGCTCAGCAAGCAGTTACCAGGCACAGGTAAGAAGTTATCAGGCAGCAACAAGCAGTTATCAGGCAGCAACAAGCAGTTACTAGGCAGCAGTGAGCAGTTGAGAGAGTTTGAGAGGCATTTCACTGCCTATCAACAGTCTGTGGAAAGGAGGCTTAACCCTAGCAAGTCTGGCTTTGCAAATCTGGCCTAATTGACTATTCATGAGGCAATGCTCATGCAAATATGCATTTGCTTTCGCATGTCAAACTATGCAGGGTCAAAAAACCAATACTGCAAAGCGGTCGTGGAGCAGTGCTTTACAGCACTGCTAGATTTAGGCGCAGCGAGTGCCGCCATAGACTGTAATGGGAATCAGTCTATAGCTGCGCTCAGTGAGTAACGTCAGCGCCGTCAGAAGACGGAGCCGAAGTTGCTTAAAAAACACAATAATTCGACCTCCAGCAATCGCTGGAAGCCGAATTATATCATTCCCCCACTATCCATGGCGGCCTGGAGGGGGAATCTTCTATATATATAATAGAGTAAGTGCCTCAACCTTCAAGCAAGAAGAAGTAGTGCCCTGCCCCCAGGGCCGGTCCAAGCAAGAAGAAGGGGCTGGTCCAAGCAAGAAGAAGAAGTAGTGTCATATCAAACCAAGGGCAAAGAGGGATAATTTGCATATTCAGTAGCAGTGCATTGTGGTTAACCACAAATGTTCACTTATAGCTGAATTATTGCAGATTTGCTTCTATTTTAAGAAGGAAAATTACACCAAGCTTTGCTTTTTTTAGTAGGAGGGCTTTTTAGTCCCTTTTATCCCCCTATACATTCTTAGTAATTTGGGTCACCCTGAGCTGCTTGGTTACTCTGTTGTACTGGTCCAAGCCCCATCTCATACAGCCATATCAATCTCTGCTATGTACTGATGAGGACCAAAAGTCTGAAACAGGCTGTCACATGTGGGTTTGATATAGCTGTGTAAAATTTAAAGCTATAAGCTTGCTATACACCAGTGGTTCTGGATGCTTGCTTGGATTACTAAGGTTGAAAAGGGATAAATTGCATATTTAAAAATGTTCACTTATAGCTGAATTATTGCAGATTTCCTTCTATTTTAAAAAGGCAAATTACACCAATACAGTGGGGAGCATTGCAGGAAGTGATAACAGTGGATCGCACGCTGGAACACGGAAAAGGTGGGGCATCCCCGCCCGCTGCCTCTTACTAAAGGTGGCGGCTGCTACTGTGCTTAAGCAGGAGGGGAGCGCACATGGGGGACACAGGTGAGGCAGGGGGGGTTCCTGCTGAGCTTAAGCTGCAGGGAGAATGCACATGGGGGACCCAGGTGAGGGGGGGGGTTCCTGCTGAGCTTAAGCTGGAGGGGGAGTGCACATGGGGGACCCAGGTGAGGGAGGGGGGTCCTGCTGAGCTTAAGCAGGAGGGGGAGTGCACATGGGGGACCCAGGTGAGGGAGGGGGGGTGCACATGGGGGACCCAGGTGAGGGAGGGGGGGTTCCTGCTGAGCTTAAGCTGGAGGGGGAGCACACATGGGGGATCCAGTTGAGGGGGGGGGTCCGACCCCCCTCCCCGCCACTGTGCCCAATACCCCCTTCCTGCCCTCTACCCCCTTATGCGGCGTATGATACGCTGCGGGTCGGCTAGTCTGTTAATTATTTCGCCAACTATTGTTAGACTTACTGCACTATATTGGGCTCTCGGTTTTTCTTTTTGTTTCAAGTGCATCACATCTGCTTGATGTTCTTCAGACTGTCACATCTGCTTGATGTTCCTCAGACCCTCACATCTGCTTGATGTTCCTCAGACCCTCACATCTGCTTGATGTTCCTCAGACCCTCACATCTGCTTGATGTTCCTCACACCCTCACATCTGCTTGATGTTCTCCAGCCAGGCAAGGGAGCATAAAGAGCTCCGTGTCTCTGGGAGCAGTGACATCATCATCTGTGCCTGTTGCATAGAGAGCTGGATGGATGGGGTATGTGAGAATACCCTTCCAGCCCGCCCAACCAGCTCTCTCTGCTCCCTTAATTGGGCTTGGTATATTGGGTCATAATCAACCCAATTATGCCTAGATTTAGAGTATGAAAGAGACATTAGATTTTGGGCCTCTCTAAGAAACAGTTAGGCTCGGTTCACACTCGCCAGGTCGATGGCATATCTATAAAGTACAGATGCATTGTACTACTCTGGGGGTTCATTGAAGTGTTCACTGGATCTGGAATTGGAGGCATGCCATTTTGTTGAATAAATAGCTAATCATTCACAACCCAAAAAATTATTTCTGGTGAGTTTGTCTATCACAGTAGTGCAACAGACAAAACTGGGCACGTTAGAGCCGATATGTGTGAACAGGTCTAAGGGAAAGCACGGCCCTGGAAACTGAATCAGCGGCAGGAGCCAGTGTGAACCAAGTCTTAGGCCCATTTTACACTTAATGTGACAATGTATCGCGAAAATGCCACATCATGTCGGGGGAGCGGTAATAGCCTGGTTACCAAAATAAAACATTTGTATAAAAAAAAAGACATTCAAAAATACATAGTTATCTAAGGGACTCAACTTTTTTAATATGTATGTCAGAGAGTATATTACTGTTATTTTTGCTAAAAAGGGCTTGTAATTAGTGACGGACGCAAACTAAACAAATACACCTTTAATTCCAAATAAAATATTGTCACCATACATTGTACTAGGGACATATTTTAAACTTTGTAATAACCGGGACAAATGGGCAGATAAAATGTTTGGCTTTTATGTATAGTAGCACGTTTTATTTTAAAACTATAATGACCAGAATCTGAGAAATAATGAATTTTTCAATTTTTTTCTTATTATTTTTGTTAAATTGCATTAAGAATAAAATAATTCTTAGCAAAATGTACTACCCAAAGAAAGCCTAATTGGTGGAGGAAAAAAACTAGATATAGATCATTTTGTTGCGTTAAGTAGTGATAAAGTTATTGGCAAATGAAAGGGAGGAGGGGGTGAAAGGTAAAAAGTGTTCTGGTTCAAAGGGGAAAAACCCCTCAGTGGTTAATTAGTTAAAAAAAATATATGACAGCCTTCATATTCTTCTCAGTTTTGTTGTCCTTTAAAAGGAACCTGAGGTGAGAGGATATGGAGGCTGACATGTTTATTTACTTTCAAATAATGCACATTGCCTGGTTGTCCTTCTGATTCTCTGCTTCTAATACTTTTAGCCATAGACCCTGAACAAGTATGCAGATCAGATGTCTATGAAAAATCTGACAAGATTGGCTGCATGCTTGTTTCAGGTGTGTGATTCAGACACTACTGACCAGAAAGATCAGCAGGACTGCCAGACAACTAGTATTGTTTAAAAGGAATTAAATATGGCAGCCTCCATAGGTCTCACACCTTGGGTTCCTACTCAGGTTTACAGTGCTGGAAAGGTGTTTGACCTGTGTAGCATTAAGGACGAGCCTGACCCGTCATTAAAAAATAGCTATAAATGGTAAGGACGAGTCAGGCTCGTCCAGCAATTACAAATAATCACCTGCGGCGTCGCTGGTGTGCAGCATCCCTTGCCGACACCTCACGGTTTCCCTGAGAGCATATTCCCGTCATCTTCTCAGCGATCCCTGCCAGCAATCTCTTCTTCTTCCTCCCTGGTCACTTCCTGTCCCTCAGCAATCATGTCCCCCAGTGTGTCCCTCTAATTTGACACTGCTAGCGCCCCCTGGTGTCAGGCGCATTGCAGTATCCTCAAACCATGGGGCCAATTCAAATTTTTTTAATTGAATTAAATACAAACATCTGTATTGGATCCAATATAAAAAAATTCTACCTATAAAAAAAAAATAAAAAGCTATGGGCACCACTACTGCCCATAGCAGCAAATAATGAAAAGTAAGAATTAATAATAATAATATTTTTCATAAAATGCTTTTTTTTAAGTCTTTTTTTTTACTATCCAACGCATGCTTGCGGACAGCCTGCAAGACCGCAACTTGCAAGCAGTCCGAAGAATGCTTACAATATAAACAAACTCTTTAAAAAATTGTACCGTTTTTTGTAAAATAATTGTGCAGAAATTAAATGCTGGTAAGATTAATATATGTATAATACAGTATACTGTAAGTACTGTATATAGAATAGGCAGCACTGTGGCATAGTGGCCTAGCAGTTTTCACTCTCGCCCTACAGTGCTGGGTCCCTTGTTAAAAATCCCAGCCAAGGTACTATCTTCATGGAGTTTGTTTGTTTTCTCTACGTGTTGGCATGGGTTTCCTCCGGGCCCTCCGGTTTCCTCCCATATCCCAAAAAAATACAGATAAGTTAATTGACTTTCTCCTAATCACTTGCCTAGACTATGATACATACAAGATATAGACATATGACTATGGTACATAGAGATGGCCCGAACATCAAATTTTTAGTTTGCGAACGGCGAACGTGAACTTCCGCAAAAGTTAGAGTTCACACGAACCGGGCGAACTGCCATAGACTTCAATGGGCAGGCGAATTTTAAAACATACAGGTACTATTTCTGACCACAAAGTGATGGAAAAGTTGTTTCAAAGGGTCTAACACCTGGAGGGGGGCATGGCGGAGTGGGATACACGCCAAAAGTCCCTTGGAAAATTATGTATTTGACGCAGAGCAGGGTTATAATCCCTAAAGGGCAGAAATCATATTGCATTCCTAAATTGGAGGCATAAAGTGCTTTAAAACATCTTGCGTGTGTAGACATGGATCAAGTAGTGTGAGTAGTGTACTGCTTCACACTGACACACCAAACTCACTGTGTAACGCACCGCCACAAACAGCCGCAAAGGGTTGTCATTAGTTGAGACTCTTAGGACAAAAAATGTCAGTCCTCTGGGCGGCAATATTTGTGTAGTGATGGGCGTGCTCATGCGCACGTTTTCGAGAGTGCAGGCCATGATGATGAAAATTGAAAAATACAGGTTTTTTTGATTAATTGAAAATTGAAGAGTTATTTATAAAAGTCTACAATGTTTTTTTTCCCTGATATGTTACTTTGATAACTGTGGTAAGTCCAGAGCTAATACCTGCCGACGAGCGCTGACCTGTAGAATGCCATAAAGAACTTGTGCTGTGCAAACACCTGTGCTTTCTCAAGTTGTGAATGTGAAAGCAATCTCTAATCCAACAAAACTGAGAAGCATCACACAGAAAATTTTGCAAATTGCAAGAATAAAGGAGAGCTGTGGGGAGTGGACATTCCCCTGAAAAATCTGATGGTGCTCGGAATGGATCTACCTTGATGCCGGCCGGAGTTCCCGTTCAGTGACAGGCTTTGTTGTGGCCAGCATAAATTCTTGCCTGACCCGCTGATACTTCTGTGTAGTCTTTCAGTGTCCACATCAGGATATTATGGATGGCTTGAAGTTGAGCTGTACCTTGTGGCCGCTCTCCGGAAATACTACAAGGTAAATCATGTACTGCCATGATTTGGTGAAGATTGTGGTGTACCAAGATGGAGTGGGAAGTGGACATTCCCCTGAAAAATCTGATGGTGCTCGGAATGGATCTACCATGATGCCGGTCAGAGTTCCCGTTCAGTGATAGGCTTTGTTGTGGCCAGCATAATTTATTTCCTGACCCGCTGCTACTTCTGTGTAGTCTTTTAGTGACCACATCAGGATATTATGGATGAGGGTCAAAAAAAAGATCTACCGCTGCACTTCACGTGAGACAGAGCTGGACCTTGGCAGCCCAGACCAAAATGCTCAAAAAAATGAAAGGAGGTCCGCTTCAGTGTCCCCAAAGGTTTATTAGGGACTTATGCCAGAACAGCAAACAGAACACACTGCTGACATGTTTCGGACCTTGCTCGGTCCTTAATCATAGCACGTCTTATGGCTTTTTGAAACTTGGTGAAAGTTTGGGAGTTTTGTATCACACACAGACTTGTGGAATATTTGGGAGTCTTACACCCCACTATTCCCATCTTTATCTATCTTCCTAAAATCCATAAACCGAGCGCTCCCCCAGAGGGCAGGCCCATTGTTGTGGACATTGGCTCTCTTGGGGAGCACCTAAGTGATTGAGTGGACTCAATGTTTCAACCTTTGGTGAAAAGATTGCCAGGTTACGTAAAGGACACCAAACATTTGCTGTCCAGTTTAGAGGGATTTGAGTGGGAGTCCGACTTGAGTTGGATTGCTATTGATGTTAAGTCCTTATATTCTTGCATCCCTCATCATCTGGCTCTCACAGCTCTTCAATACCATCTGGAGAGATACTCAGATTATTCATCTGACTTACGTATTTTTATTTGTGTTGCTGTCGAATACCTCCTGGCCCGCAACTACTTTATGTTTGACTGCGCTTTTTACCTCCACAAGCTGGCTTTCCTGTCAGGCAGTTCCTTCACCATGAACCTTTCATTCAGCTGTGTTATCACACTCTTCTTTCTTTAAAGGGAACCTGAAGCGACGAAAAATATGCAAAATAAACACATGACGTAGTTGCAAATGAGTATTACATACTAACCTCACTGTCAGTTCCTCTCAGATGCTCACCATTTTCTTCTTACAGTGATACCTTCCAGTTCTGACAAGATTTTGTCAGAACTGAAATATACCAGTTACTATCAGTTATATATCAGCAGCTGTCAGTTACAACGGAATGTGCAAGGTAATGTCCATGTTTCCCTATGGCTCAAGTGGGTGACATTACAGTTTAGCAAAGTGCTGACCAGGAAGCAGTTATGGGGTAATGGCCATTTTTAAAATGGAGAACGGAGAAATCCATTGATCACAGTGGACAAATGGGACGCAGAAGAGGAGAAAGAGATTGAGTAGTAGACTACACGGGAGGTAAGTATGACCTGTGTATGGTTATTTTGACTTTTTATTTTCAATTCAGGTTCTCTTTAAGTTTTGGGAACAACCGGCATTGTTTTTTGCCCATTGCCCACACAATTACCTTGCTTTGAATAGCCTTCCCTTGTGTTTTTATTGTTCTGCCCGGTAATCATGCTCTAGATGTCTTCCAAAACTGAGAACTGAATATGGAATGAAACAAACAACAGTTAATGTGTTAAGTGGGAGTATCCCATTCAACCACGCTTGGGCATCACAGTATGCTTACTAAGAGGGGCATACAAACATCAAGAGGAGCTAAAGGTTTAAAAGTGGTGAGACCTCCGCTAACAGTTCCACCTCTTTGTGCTTACAGCGAAGGTCCAGTAGCGTTACCACCCACCCAGTACAGGTCGTTCTCCTTTAACCATTTTAATACGGGGTTCCCTCCCTCAACAGGCAGGACAGCATGAAAGACACCATTTGAACAAGGATGGATGCCGAGATAGCCAGTTCCTCTTCCTCAGTGAGGTCACGAAATGTCTCCTCCTCCCCCCAGACCCTCAGCGACAGTGTTCTATCTGTGGAGTATCACACATACACAGAGCTATGCAATAGTGCAAAGACAATACAGTGATAACAGAGGCCCTGGAGCTCCACCATGCTAACTAGTTATGCGACCATGCAGCCATGCGAGATTGGGAGGTAAAAGGTCTGTAAGGCCCTTAGCTGTGCTGGTGCTGCATGCGCGCTCAACTGAACGGACCAGCTTGGGCGTTGTTATTTATAAAAGAAATAATTTTTTTTTTTTTTTTAATGTCAATGTAATTTACAAAAAAAATGTACACACGTCCATGTGTGTAGTGACGCTTAAGGCCCGTTCACACTTGCGTTTGACAAACGGACCGGATCCAGACCGGAACCGCACGGCTCCGATCCAGATCCGATCTGCATCCGGTCCGTTTGCATGCGTATTCCATCCGGTATGAACGTGGCTGCCATGTGGATTCCGTCTTTTTAAAGAGATAACACACTATATAAATTCCAGGGGTCTGGGAGGTCGGCAGAAGCGCTGGGGTCATTGTTGGAGAGAGCTTGACATGTGCAGATCATCCTTGTATACAGAGACTGCAGTTTGGACCATGGATCCAGTGGTTTTGAACACTTTTTACCTGGGAATACTCTCCTTTTTGGTGTTCACCTATTATTATGTGGGGAGAAGGCGTGCTCCTCGCAGGAGATGGTGGGTGCATCCTCCACTAGCCAGGATGCAGAGGAAGGGAGAGTTCCAGACCCTCTACCGGGACCTGAGACGACACCCAGAGAAGTTCTACAGCTATACCAGGATGTCCATACCCCTGTAAGTATCCAGACCTAAACACACCATCCCTAAACACCCCACAACACCTCACCCCTGTATACCAACCCACCCTCACCCCCACACCCCTGTATACCTAGCTAAACACACCAGCCCCACCCTCCACAAAACACACAAACCCCTAAACATACCTCCCCCCATCCTCCACCCATCACCTTGTCCCACAGCAAACTTTACAGCTTCTTCCTTTCCATCTCCTGACAGGTTTGATACCCTCTTGGAGATGGTGAAGGGTGACCTCAGGAAGAAGGATACCACGTTCAGGAGAGCAGTCACACCACAAGAACAACTACTGATCACGCTGAGGTATGTAAAACCAAATTTTTTTTTATTAAAAAAAAAACTTTCCAACATGGAAACATTCTTCCAACATGGAAGACGAAATATAAATAACATTTCTATGACACATTTGCACTCTTGTGACCCAGGTATAGTGTCTTTGGGGGACACCAGGCCCTAATGTGTAATTTAACCACTTGCACGCGGTCCTCTGAACCTTGGATGAAGGAGACAGGGCAGGAAAAGGCTTGGCTCTTCCAAGTCCAGGTCTCCTTCGTCCATGGTTCCAAGGGTCACGTGCAAGGGTGAGGAACAACAACAAACGACGGAGGTGCAGGTTCTACTTGTGCAGAGGTGCAGGGCATAGATGCCCTAAAGGCACTCTTGTGACCCAGGTATAGTGTCTTTGGGGGACACCAGGCCCTAAATTTAAGTACTTTAAAAACCTAACCACTTGCACGCGGTCCTCTGAACCTTGGATGAAGGAGACAGGGCCGGAAAAGGCTTCCCTTTTCCCTGTCCAGGTCTCCTTCGCCCAAGGTTCCAAGGGTCACGTGCAAGGGTGAGGAACAACTAGAGGGTGATGAAAAAGAACAACAAACGGCAGAGGTGCAGGACATAGCTTGTGCAGAGATGCAGGACATAGCTGCCCGAAAGGCACTCATGTGACCCAGGTATAGTGTCTTTTGGGGACACCAGGCCCAAAATTTAAGTACTTTAAAAACATAACCACTTGCACGCTGTCTTCTGAACCTTGGACGAAGGAGACAGGGCAGGAAAAGGCTTGCCTCTTCCCTGTCCAGGTCTCCTTCGTCCAAGGTTCCAAGGGTCACGTGCAAGGGTGAGGAACAACTAGATAGTGCGGAACAACAACAAACGGCAGAGGTGCAGGACATAGCTGCCCGAAAGGCACTCATGTGACCCCCCAGGTATAGTGTCTTTTGGGGACACCAGGCCCTAAATTTAAGTACTTTAAAAACCTAACCACTTGCAGGCGGTCCTCTGAACTTTGGATGAAGGAGACCGGGCAGGAAAAGGCTCACTAGCAAGGGTGAGGAACAACTAGAGAGTGCGGAACAACAACAAACGGCAGAGGTGCAGGGCATAGCTGCCCAAGGTGTCTTTCGGGGACACCAGGCCCTAAGTTTAAAGGACTTTAAAAACCTAAGTACTTGGACATGGTCATCGGAAACCCTCTGAACCTTGGTTGATTGAGACGGGGCAGGGAAAAGTTTGGGCTAAAGCCCTGTGCTTGTCTCCTTCCTCCAAAGTTCAGAGGGATTCAGAGGACCATGCCCAGGAACAAGAGGAAATGTGGTCAAATGTTAGGGTCTACAGCACTTGTTGGGAACATGGGAGGTGCTGCCTGGAACTCTGGACTGTCTTGGGTGCTGGTCGTGGAGGTGCTGGACCTTGACAGCAGCGGTGTGTATTGACTGCCTCTGAAGCCAATGTACGACTCGGATGAAGATTGCCAGTGGGGCACCAATGCAGGTTGAGAATGTCTAAATGTTGGCGGTAGGATCAATGGTGTCTCCATGTATTGTTTTATAGCATCGAGCACACTTGAATGGCATGCCATCATGTTGTTGCTTGGCACCTTTTCTAAGTACGGCAGGAGAGACATGACTGTGTGGAATGCCGGGTGTGCCTGCAGTTTCAACAGTTCACTACTTTGCTGATGCATCTGCTGCATCATCTGCTGCAGCTGTGCCACCGCTTGTTGATGTTCCGCACGCGCTTGGTGATGTTCCGCACGCAGCTGGTCAAACTGTGCCCTGTGCACCTCGTGCATCAATTTTATTTCTTCACGGTAGTGTCCATGCACCGATTGTAGCTCACTTTGCAGTGATTCGATGTATCTCTTATACTGTTCTATTAAATGTCCCCTGTCCCCATCCTGCAGCTGCCTGGTAATTAGTGCCTTGTGGCTCTGTAGAATGCCGAGAAGTCCTGAGACAGCACCGGACATCTCAGCTTCGGTCTCCCTTCTGGTTGGAGGGTGGACAGGGGCCAATCGACGCCTCAGTGGGGGGGGGGGTAGCCTCATCACCCCGGCCTCTGCCTTTGTGTAGGGGTTGCCCTGCGTGGCGGTTGTGCCTGAATGTCCTCTGCCGTTTGTTCTTCTTGTGTCGTAGGAGCTTGAGGAGCTTCATCACAAGGAGCTGGGGCACTAGCTCCTGCCACCTCATCTTCAATGTCTTCACCCAACTCTAGGTCAGTCGGTTCCACATAACTTAATGACTGCCGCCTCTTCCTTCTCTCTGGGACAAATGTGACATCCCTTGTCTCATCATCATAGTCCTCACTGGTGTACTGTGACTCTGCCTCCTCTTGTTCCCCAAAATTGTCTTGAGTCCTGTCGATGATAAAAACGATATATTGGTTTGCCAAACAACATCACATACAATGTGGCCTAAATTCACAGAGCTTTGTCATACATTTATCAAACACTTTATCAAACGACATTAGCAAACGTTTGAGAAAGTGTTCGATAAATGTTTGATAAAGCCCTGTGAATTGAGGCCTGTTTTGTCAATACATAATCAAAGTCATGGTAGTTGTCTGTCAACGTCATATACAATGCCTTCTCAGTTCATGGTCACAATAGTGGTACTTACTCTCTCGGTTCCACGCTTGCATTTAGGAACGTCAGTTGTTGGGCGAATTGGTAATCTTTTATTTTTGAGGACCCACTGCCACTTCTTTCTTCCTCGGCTTTGCGCCGGAGGAACTTGACATAAGCGTCCCGAATACTGCGCCAACGTGTCTTGTACTTTTCACCTGCAAAGACATAAAAGACATAAAAAATTGATTTTGATTATTTCTCTTGTAGGTACATCTCAACTGGACAAACGTATGCATCGCTACATGTCACTTTTCGGATTGGGAAGAGCACGGTGTCAGGCATCGTTGTGAGGACCACAAGGATCATTTGGCGAAGACTGAGGTCCACATATATGCCAGTGCCAGACACCCAGAAATGGCAGGAGATCGCCCAGCGCTTCTGGACCCAGTGCAAGTTTCCAAATTGTGTTGGCGCGCTGGATGGCAAACACATTCGGATTCAGAAACCCGTGGGGAGTGGCAACCATTACTTTAATTATAAAAAGTACTTTAGCATTGTGCTAATGGCAGTGGCCGATGCGGACTACAACTTTGTCTATGTGGATGTGGGGTCGTACGGAAATTCCAATGACTCTGGAATCTTCCAGCGTACGGCCCTTTGCCAGCGGATGGAGCAAGGCAGACTGCATCTCCCTGGTGACAGACCCTGGCCTGAGACAAGAGCACCGGCCTACCACTATGTGTTTGTGGGGGACGAGGCCTTCGCCTTTTCCAACCATGTGATGCGGCCGTACCCAGATAGGGGCCTTGATGCCAGGCAGCTCCACTTCAACGCTCGTTTGAGCCGAGCTCGGAGAATGGTGGAATGCACATTTGGGATCCTGGTGTCAAAGTGGAGGGTGTTCCACACGCAGATGCTGTTGAAGCCGACCAACGCAGTCAACGTGGTGAAGGCAGCGTGCATCCTCCACAACTTTGTGCGCCAGGAGGAAAATGACACTCCGGAACCCCCAAATGTGCTTCCACTACTGCCGTTGAGGAGGTATGCCACCAGGCCAAGGGCAGTGTCCCTCCGCAACAGGGACCTACTGAAAAACTATTTCTATACCCCGCCAGGACGACCCTGAATACTGTTTTGTTTTTACTGTATTTTTTCAGTTTTTACCATTTGTTAACATTTGTTAAACTTTTTAATTTTTACTTTAATATTTTTAAATTTATTAACCTCCTTGGCGGTAATCCCGAGCTGAGCTCGGGGTATGCCGCCGGAGGTCGCCGCTCAGGCCCTGCTGGGCCGATTTCAATTTTGTAAAAAGCAGCACACGCAGCCGGCACTTTGCCAGCCGCGTGTGCTGCCCGATCGTCGCCGCTCCGCGGCGATCCGCCGCGTGCAGCGGCGAAAGAGGGTCCCCCCAGCCGCCCGAGCCCAGCGCAGCCGGAACAAACAGTTCCGGCCGGCGCTAGGGGCTGGATCGGGCGGCTCTGACGTCAGGACGTCGACTGACGTCCATGACGTCACTCCGCTCGTCGCCATGGCGACGAGGAAAGCGAAACAAGATAGGCCGCTCATTGCGGCCTATCTTGTTACTTTCGATTGCCGGAGGCGATCGAAAGTACGCTTCCGGAGCGCCCTCTAGTGGGCTTTCATGCAGCCAACTTTCAGTTGGCTGCATGAAATACTTTTTTTTTTATTTAAAAAAAACCCTCCCGCAGCCTCCCTGGCGATTTTAATAGAACGCCAGGGAGGTTAAAATGTGCAATAAAAATGTGGTTTACATTTTTCATTGGTCCATCTGGATGTTGTTTGCGCTCAAAGCATGCGTGTCTAAGCCACAGGATTGCACTTGCGGCCCAGACACGCATGCTACAAGGGTGTGGCAGGGCCACAGTTGGCAGGGCAACAGGTGGGTAGGACACAGGAGGGTAGGCCACGGCACAGGTGGGTGGGACACGACACAGGTGGGTGGGACACGACACAGGTGGGTGGGACACGACACAGGTGGGTGGGACATGACACAGGTGGGTGGGACACGACACAGGTGGGTGGGACACAGGTGGGTAGGACAAGGCACAGGTGGGTGGGACACAGGTGGGTAGGCCACGGCACATGTGGGTGAGACACAGGTGGGTAGGCCACGGCACAGGTGGGTAGGCCACGGCACAGGTGGGTAGGACACAGGTGGCAGGGCAACAGGTGGGTGGGCAACACACATCAATAGCAAAAGTGGAATACATCACAATCAAACAAAACACATATGAAAAACCACAAGCCCCCCAAAACAACACGGCACAGGTGGGTGGGACACAGGTGGGTAGGCCACGGCACAGGTGAGTAGGCCACGGCACAGGTGGGTGGGACACAGTTGGGTAGGCCACGGCACAGGTGGGTAGGCCATGGCACAGGTGGGTGGGACACAGGTGGGTAGGCCACGGCACAGGTGGGTAGGACAAAGGTGGGTAGGCCACGGCACAGGTGGGTAGGCCACAGCACAGGTGGGTAGGACACAGGTGGGTAGGCCACGGCACAGGTGGGTAGGCCACGGCAAAGGTGGGTAGGTCACGGCACAGGTGGGTAGGTCACGGCACAGGTGGGTAGGTCACGGCACAGGTGGGTAGGCCACAGCACAGGTGGGTAGGACACAGGTGGGTAGGCCACGGCACAGGTGGGTAGGACACAGGTGGGTAGGCCACGGCACAGGTGGGTGGGACACAGGTGGGTAGGCCATGGCACAGGTGGGTAGGCCACGGCACAGGTGGGTAGGCCACGGCACAGGTGGGTGGGACACAGTTGGGTAGGCCACGGCACAGGTGGGTAGGGCACGGCACAGGTGGCAGGGCAACAGGTGGGTGGGCAACACTCATCAACAGCAAAAGTGGAATACATCACAATCAAACAAAACACATGAAAAGCCACAAGCCCCCCAAAACAACACTTGTAGTCAACATACCCTCTGCCGTTTGCGGTTCAGGTTTGCAAAACCCTCCACATACAGTTTTGGAATATTCTGCCACAGCCTTCTGCAAAGCCTCACATTGCTGTGGTCTTTGTCCCCCTTGTCCCACAGGGCAGGTATCTGCTGCACCTGTAGAATCAGGTCCTCCACTGTGTAGGGTCTCACCTCCACCTCCAACATACTGTCAAACAGCTCCAGCACAAAATCACTGCTGCTCCACTCTAGAAATGCTGGGCCCATGTGTCCCCATTCAAAATGGCCGCCAGTACCATAGAGAATGCATAGGAAGTGGGGTAGAACATCCTGTTTTTATAGCCAGTGTGTTCTGTGCTTTCCATTTCCCATTGGTTTCTATGAGCGCATGGTGCAGTCAGGCTCCGTTCCGGCTCCGGTCCGGCTCCGGTCCGGGTGCGTGGGCCGGATCAGCCGGACCCAAAAAATAGTGCATGTTGGAAAAGTGTCCGGAGTCCGGATCCGATCCGGCTCCGTTCCGTACGGAACGGACGCGTGTGAACGTCCGCATAGACTTACATTGCTATGCGGAACGTACGTTCCGTTTGTACAGTATACGGTCCAGATCCGATCAGGCGAATCCGGACAGCGAACGCTAATGTGAACCGGGCCTAACAGACATAGGAGGTGGTGTATCATCCTTAGTGCCTTTATCTTGTACCAATAATGCTCGTGCATCAGTAAATTCACCACCAACCTGTGTGAATAACTCCTGCAAACTCTCAAATGGAGCAGCTGTGGTGCTAGTAGTAGTAGTGGTGGTGGCTGCTGGGTGAGTGGTAAGTACTTGCGGGATGCCCGAAGCAGAGCAGGAGGAAGAAGATATGTCACAGTTCTGTGCGGAAGCTGAGGAAGATTAGGTGTGCTGTGTTAAGAAGTCAACTATGTCCTCAGAATTTTGGGGGTTGAGGGTACGTGTCCTCTGAACACTGTGCATTGGTCGAGGGCTGCACGAAATCACACCAACACGACCCTGAAAAGACCTTCGGGGTGGCCTGCCTCTGCCTGTCATTTTTTCCATATTGGGTAGTCAGAAGTACTAACAATATTCAATAGTGGTAGACAGTGTGTGTAATCACAAAGAGGCACACAATCAGTGTCAAATACACAGTAGCTCTGTGTGTGTATCACTTTTAACACACACACAGAGATATCCTATAGTATGTTCAATCACGAATTTAGTTGCAAGCTAAGCACTGCTTATAATACACAATGTGCTGGCTTGTAATAGATAGAAGAGGATAGTAGAACTGCAAGGCCCAGCAATGACTGTGGCCTGGCCTGTACGCAGTGTCACACACACACACACACACACACACACACACACACACACACACACACACACACACACACACGAGAACAATATGGGCCCTTAACAGGGCTTTTCTTTTGGGGTGCTTTCAGCAATAAAGAACAGCCTAGCCAACTGTTCCTTTCTCTGTGTGGGCTGTATGCAGTGTGTCACCCACACAGGGAGCTATGCTATAGTAAGTTCAATCACAAATACAGTGGAAAGATATGCACTGGTAATACAGTGTGCTGGCACAGCAAGGGCCAGCTGCGACAAGGCTGTATGCAGTGTTACACACACACAAAAGATCAGAAGAATATTAGCCCTCAAAGGGGCTTTTTTGGGGGGCTTTCAGCAACAAATTTCTGCGAGGAGCAAACTAACAACATCCTAACTAATGCTTTCCCTATCTCCAGTAATGTCTCTCCCTTCCTCTCACTACAGCAGCAGACAGAGACTGAGAATAAGGCCAGTGCTGCAGCGTTTTTATAGGGGGGGCGGGGTTCCGTGGGGGAGTGCAGCCTGATTGGCTACCACCATCTGTCTGCTGACTGTGATGTAGAGGGTCAAAATTTAGCCCAATGACAAGGTATAGGGGGCAGGTTGAACGTGTTTGTGTCCCGCCGCAGGCGCGAACAGCTGAAATTCATGCAAACTACCCGCCCGGCAAACCATTTGGGCCATCTTTAATGGTCGATTGTGAGCCCCTCTGAGGGACAATTAACTGTCAAGACAATATAAACTCTGTACAGCGCTGCGGAAGATGTCAACGCTACGTTAATAATAACCACATTTGAAATTTATGTCTAGCTACAGCTGTGTTTGTGAGGGGAGCTTTAAGGTTTAGGAAGTTTTCTGCTCTTTAGTATGTTTGTCATACAAAGAGGCTGGGAGGTTATCTCTCCACTAAACCCTGTACAGGAAATGTGAGACTCCCTCTAGTTTCTGCACTTCTCAGACTTTCACTTTCATTTCTCTTCTCTGCTGTCAGGAATGGCGTCTGCTGATCTGAGGAAGGAGCTGGACTGTTCCATCTGTCTGAGCATTTATACAGATCCTGTGACCCTGAGATGTGGACACAACTTCTGCCGGCTCTGTATAGATCAGGTGTTGGATACACAGAAGGGAGCTGGAGTTTATTCCTGTCCTGAATGCAGAGAAGAATTTCAGGAACGGCCGGCACTGCAGAGGAACATAACATTGTGTAACATTGTGGAGAGTTTCCGCTCTGCTCAGCCAGATCAGGAAGAGACTGGAGTCTTCTGTACTTACTGTATTCACTCTCCTGTACCGGCTGTTATGTCCTGTCTGCATTGTGAAGCTTCTCTGTGTGACAATCACCTGAGAGTCCACAGCAAGTCACCAGAACACGTCTTGTGTGACCCCACCACTTCCCTGGAGAACAGGAAATGCTCCGTCCATAAGAAGATATTGGAGTATTACTGCCTTGCAGATGCTGCCTGTATCTGTGTGTCCTGCAGTTTGGCTGGAGACCACAAGGGTCACAATGTGGAGACACTCAATGAGGCTTCAGAGAAGAAGAAACAGAAACTGAGAAATGAACTGCAGGAACTGATCACTAAGACAGAGGAGACTGAGAAAGAAGTTCAGAGTCTGCAGGAGAACAAAAGAAAAGTCCATGAAAAGTCATCTGGTGTAACAGAGAGAGTCACTGCCTTGTTTAGAGACCTCAGGAGACAGCTGGACAACCTGGAGAAGAGAGTCCTGAGAGAGGTCTCCAGGCAGGAGGAGCAGCTTTCTCTGCCATTGGCTGATTTCATTCAGCAGCTGGAAATAAAGAAGGCCGAGCTGTCCAGGAAGATGTGTCACATTGAGGAGCTGTGTAACATGACTGACCCACTGACTGTCTTACAGGAATCACACACAGGTGACTTGTGTGACACTGAGGAGGGGGATAAGGAGGACAGAGAGAGACATGATGGGCGGGATCTGGATGTGGCTCTCATCTCACACACATTACACACAGGGTTATCTGATATAATAGCCGGGGTAACTGGAGGCTGCAACATACAGGAGGCTACAGACATATTACTGGATATAAACACAGCTCATAATTATCTACATATATCAGATGACATGAAAATTGTATCCAGCTCAGATATCAGCCAGAATCGCCCAGAAACACCAGAGAGATTTCAGACATACACTCAGGTGTTAAGCAGACAGAGTTTCTCCTCAGGGAGACATTACTGGGAAGTGGATGTCCGTAAATCAGAGGTGTGGGCTGTAGGAATGTGTTACCCCAGTATAGCCAGGAGAGGAGAGCAGTCAGAGATTGGATATAATAACAAGTCCTGGTGTCTGTACAGGTATAATAATCACTGTGGAGTGATACATGACAGTATAGAGATCCAGTTACCTGACACTGTCTCCAGTAATAGAGTCGGGATATATCTGGATTATGAGGCTGGGCAGCTGTCCTTTTATGATCTGTGTATCCCGATCAGACGCCTCCACACCTTCACTGCAAACTTCACCACTCAGCCCCTCCATGCTGCATTATGGGTAGTAGAAGATCCTATAAAGATATGTGGAAAGAGAGCCAACCAGGAGGTGTGGGATGATACGATGTAAGGCGGCTAATATAAACATTCATTAAAAGTAATGCATTAAAACAGGCTATATTCCTGCATAACAACCAGAACACCTTCAGATCTGCTGACAATTTGTTTTATGTATGTTTTATGTGAGTTTGAATGGCTCTAAACTAGGGTGACCATATTTTGATTTCCAAAAAAGAGGACGATCACAACAGCATGTGGGCGTGGTCATTGGTGGGGCCAAATATACAAGACCTTAGCAGTGTGCTATTCAACTTTGTAGGCATGGAGGGACGTTTTTTTTTTCCAGACCACATGGTGGAGGGCCGGCCAACCACAAAATGCAATCAGATTCGCAGAAAATTCCCCACAAAATGCAATGAGATTGGCAGCAGATTTCCCCACAAATGTGCGGACAAGGTATATGTCCGCAGTATAGGTTAGATAGGAATATGGCCCCAGTATAGGTTAGATAGGAATATGGCCCCAGTATAGCTTAGATAGGTATATGCCCCCAGTATAGCTTAGATAGGTATATGCCCCCAGTATAGCTTAGATAGGTATATGCCCCCAGTATACATTAGATAAGTATATGCCCCCAGTATAGCTTAGATAGGTATATGCCCCCAGTATAGCTCAGATAGGTATATGCCACCAGTATAGCTCAGATAGGTATATGCCCCCAGTATAGCTCAGATAGGTATATGCCCCCAGTATAGCTCAGATAGGTATATGCCCCCAGTGTAGCTCAGATAGGTATATGCCCCCAGTGTAGCTCAGATAGGCATATGCCCCCAGTATAGCTCAGATAGGTATATGCCCTGAATGTTGGTTAGATAGGTATATGCCCTCAGTGTAGGTTAGATAGGTATATGCCCCCAGTGTAGGTTAGATAGGTATATGCCCTCAGTGTAGGTTAGATAGGTAGATGCCCTCAGTGTAGGTTAGATAGGTATATGCCTTCAGTGTAGGTTAGATAGGTATATGCCCCCAGTGTAGGTTAGATACAGTAGGTATATGCCCACAGTGTAGGTTAGATAGGTAGATGCCCTCAGTGTAGGTTAGATAGGTAGATGCCCTCAGTGTAGGTTAGATAGGTAGATGCCCTCAGTGTAGGTTAGATAGGTATATGCCCCCAGTATAGCTCAGATAGGTATATGCCCCCAGTATAGCTCAGATAGGTATATTCCCCCAGTATAGCTCAGATAGGTATATGCTCCCCAGTGTAGCTCAGATAGGTATATGCCCCCAGTATAGCTCAGATAGGTATATGCCCCCAGTATAGCTTAGATAGGTATATTCCCCCAGTATAGCTCAGATAGGTATATGCCCCCAGTATAGCTCAAATAGGTATATGCCCACAGTATAGCTCAGATAGGTATATGCCCCCAGTATAGCTCAGATAGGTATATGCCCCCAATATAGCTCAGATAGGTATATGCCCCCAATATAGCTCAGATAGCTATATGCCCCCAGTATAGCTCAGATAGGAATATGCCCCCAGTGTAGCTCAGATAGGTATATGCCCCCAGTATAGCTCAGATAGGTATATGCCCCCAGTGTAGCTCAGATAGGTATATGCCCCCAGTGTAGCTCAGATAGGTATATGCCCCCAGTATAGCTCAGATAGGTATATGCCCCCAATATAGCTCAGATAGGTATATGCCCCCAATATAGCTCAGATAGGTATATGCCCCCAATATAGCTCAGATAGGTATATGCCCCCAGTGTAGCTCAGATAGGTATATGCCCCCAGTATAGCTCAGATAGGTATATGCCCCCAGTATAGCTCAGATAGGTATATGCCCCCAGTGTAGCTCAGATAGGTATATGCCCCCAGTGTAGCTCAGATAGGTATATGCCCCCAGTATAGCTCAGATAGGTATATGCCCCCAGTATAGCTCAGATAGGTATATGCCCTCAATGTAGGTTAGATAGGTATATGCCCTCAGTGTAGGTTAGATAGGTAGATGCCCTCAGTGTAGGTTAGATAGGTATATGCCCTCAGTGTAGGTTAGATAGGTAGATGCCCTCAGTGTAGGTTAGATAGTTATATGCCCTCAGTGTAGGTTAGATAGTTATATGCCCCCAGTGTAGGTTAGATAGGTATATGCCCTCAGTGTAGGTTAGATAGGTAGATGCCCTCAGTGTCGGTTAGATAGGTAGATGCACTCAGTGTAGGTTAGATAGGTATATGCCCTCAGTGTAGGTTAGATAGGTATATGCCCCCAGTATAGCTCAGATAGGTATATGCCCCCAGTATAGCTCAGATAGGTATATGCCCTCAATGTAGGTTAGATAGGTATATGCCCTCAGTGTAGGTTAGATAGGTAGATGCCCTCAGTGTAGCTCAGATAGGTATATGCCCCCAGTATAGCTCAGATAGGTATATGCCCCCAGTGTAGCTCAGATAGGTATATGCCCCCAGTGTAGCTCAGATAGGCATATGCCCCCAGTATAGCTCAGATAGGTATATGCCCTGAATGTTGGTTAGATAGGTATATGCCCTCAGTGTAGGTTAGATAGGTATATGCCCCCAGTGTAGGTTAGATAGGTATATGCCCTCAGTGTAGGTTAGATAGGTAGATGCCCTCAGTGTAGGTTAGATAGGTATATGCCTTCAGTGTAGGTTAGATAGGTATATGCCCCCATGGTAGGTTAGATACAGTAGGTATATGCCCTCAGTGTAGGTTAGATAGGTAGATGCCCTCAGTGTAGGTTAAATAGGTAGATGCCCTCAGTGTAGGTTAGATAGGTATATGCCCTCAGTGTAGGTTAGATAGGTATATGCCCCCAGTATAGCTCAGATAGGTATATGCCCCCAGTATAGCTCAGATAGGTATATGCCCTCAGTGTAGGTTAGATAGGTATATGCCCCCAGTGTAGGTTAGATAGGTATATGCCCTCAGTGTAGGTTAGATAGGTAGATGCCCTCAGTGTAGGTTAGATAGGTAGATGCCCCCCCTACCGTATGGCCAGGAGAGTGTGCGCAGCGGCGGGGAGAGAAGTTTCCACTTACCTGCCTGGATCCTGCAGAGAACTTCCACCTTCAGCCTCTCCCGGCGCGTGTCGCATTGGTTAGAGCTCCCCCTGTGATGACAGGTGGTTACGTCATCACAGGGGGCACTGTTACCATACCGACAGACGCCGGGACAGGAAGTAGATAGTAGCTGGCAGGATCGAGGAAGCTAAGTGGGAAATTCTCTCCCCCGCTGTTCCGCCAGGTGCCCACACACCCGCCGCCCAGTGTCCGCCCGCCGCAGCAGAGAGAGGACCCCCCCACCCCGCAGTGTGAGGCCCCAAGCGGGGGGCGTGCCTCACCTGTATGCTGGCGCCGCCCCTGCGTGAGCTCTTCCCCGGGCATTTAAAAAAACCGGCCGGATGCCCCGGACAGGTCTGAAAAAGAGGACCTGTCCGGGGAAAAGAGGACGCATGGTCACCGTATCTAAACCCACGTTTGTCACAACCTATAGTGTTGAAGTAGGCGGGCTCCCACTTTGGCCCGATCTCTGTCTCCTAGCTTCTATAAGCCCAGGGCTAGGTCGTCAACCTGGCTGAATTTGTCGGGCTCATACAGATGTGGAGTGAGGACATGTCAATATTGTAGTGTACATATGAGAACACTGGTGGCCACATCGGTTTCAAACGAGCGCAGATTCCCCATTAAGAAATTCATTAATTGTGGGTCGCCAAATGTAATATATCTTATTAATTGCAGTGATTGTGCCCTACAGTATGTGGGCTGCACCACAAGACATTTACGCGCCAGAATAGGGGAACACTATCGCAGCCCTGGGTGGCTTAGTGCTAATATCTCCAATGTGGCGGAGCATTTTCGCCATTTGCCATTGGGCAGCACGGTGGCGTAGTGGTTAGCGCTCTCGCCTTGCAGCGCTGGGTCCCTGGTTCGAATCCCAGCCAGGGCACTATCTGCAAAGAGTTTGTATGTTCTCTCCGTGTCTGCGTGGGTTTCCTCCGGGCACTCCGGTTTCCTCCCACATTCCAAAAACATACGGATAAGTTAATTGGCTCCCCCTAAAAAAATTGGCCCTAGACTACAGTACTTACACTACATAATATAGACATATGGCAATGGTAGGGATTAGATTGTGAGCTCCTTTGAGGGACAGTTAGTGACAAGATATATATATATATATACACTGTACAGCGCTGCGTAATATGTCGGCGCTATATAAATACTAAATAATAATAATAATAAGATGACATGTCCTCTTTTTCCTTTCATGGATTAGAAAGGGTCTTACCAGCTCAAAGGGGAGGGGATACTACCAAACGGCTTATGAGGTTTTAACTCCCGCTGGGATTTGGCGTTAGTAACGCAATGCCCGGTCTCCCTCATTTTCTTGCTGCTCTTAAGTTTTTACCTACATTTGATTTTTATCTTTTATACCTGACACATTGGGGGTATGCTGTCATGTGCCTTAACCAGCTGAGCGGTCTGGACGAGCTCAGCTCGTCCAACACCGCCAGCGGCTGCCGCTCAGGCCCTGCTGGGCCGATTTTAACGAAATAAAAAGCAGCACACGCAGCCGGCACTTTGCCAGCCGCGTGTGCTGCCTGATCGCCGCCGCTCTGCGGCGATTCACCGCGAGCAGCGGCGAAAGAGGGCCCCCCTAGCCGCCTGAGCCCAGCGTAGCCGGAACAAAAAGTTCCGGCCAGCGCTAAGGGCTGGATCGGAGGCGGCTGACGTCAGGACGTCGGCTGACGTCGATGACGTCACTCCGCTCGTCGCTATGGCGACGATATAAGCGAAACAAGGAAGGCCGCTCATTGCGGCCTTCCTTGTTTATTCTGGGCGCCGGAGGCGATCGGAAGATCGCCTCCGGAGCGCCCTCTAGTGGGCTTTCATGCAGCCAACTTTCAGTTGGCTGCATGAAATAGTTTTTTTTTTATTTAAAAAAAACCCTCCCGCAGCCACCCTGGCGATTTAATCAGAACGCCAGGGTGGTTAAAGGGTTCCCCTGTACTGAAACATGTATGTTTGTAGCAACTCTGAGGGCTCGTTTCCACAAGTGCGGCGTGCGTCTGTGAGACGCGCGCCGGCACTGAGCGGGTGGGCAGGATCGCAGGCGAATCCCATGAGCCGTGCCATGCACGCTATGAGAATCGCAGCCTCCCCGAGCACATTCTGCAGGGGGTTCCGGCCGAATCGCTCTCGCAAGCGATTCGGCCGGCGGCGCCATTCTCTTCTATGGCAGAGTTTCCCTGTGTGATTCATGTGTGGGGAAACTCTGCGGAATTGCGGCGGTTTCCGCGCTAGTGGAAGCGGGCCCTGAAAGTTAGATTATTGTGGAAAGGTTCATTATTCTCGGCTCAAAGTGTCAGACTCTAATCAGCTAATTCAATCAAAACACCTGCAAAGGGTTCCTTAGCCCTCAGGCCTCTTTTCCTCGGGCAGTTGAACTGTGTGCTCAGCAAGCAGTTACCAGGCAGCAGTGAGCAGTTGCCAGGCAGCAAGCGAGCAGTTACCAGACAGCAGCATTGAGCAGTTGGGAGAATTTGAGAGGCATTTCACTGCCTATCAACTGTCAAGGGGAAAAGAGGCCTTAAAGAGGAACTCCAGTGAAAATAATGTAATAAAAAAAGTGCTTCATTTTTACCATAATTATGTATAAATGATTTAGGCAGTGTTTGCTCATTGTAAAATCTTTCCTCTCCCAGATTCACATTCTGACATGTATTACATGGTGACATTTTTACTGTGGGCAGGTTATATAGCTGCTCCTAGCTGTTTTGGCTGTTGCAGACAGCTATAAACAGCCATTTCCTGTCTGTGAACATTGTTACATTGTGGCAGTTTGCCCAGAGTACCCTACGGTACCAGAGCCTCTTGTGGGAGGGGTTTCAGCACAAAATCAGTCATACAGCGCCCCCTGATGGTCTGTTTGTGAAAATCATTATATTTCTCATGTAAAAGGGGGTATCAGCTACTGATTGGGATAAAGTTAAATTCTTGGTCGGAGTTTCTCTTTAAAGAAAACCTGAACTGAAAATTAAAAGTCAAAATAAGCATACACAAGTCATATTTACCTTCCATGTAGTCTACTCCTCAGTGTCTTTCTCCTGTCCCGCGTCCTGTTTGTTCACTGTGATCAAAGGAATTTTCCGTCCTCCATTTTGAAAATTGCCATTACCCCATAACAGCTTTCTGGTCAGCACACAGTTAAACTGTAACATCGCCCACTTGAGCCATAGGGAAACATGGACATTACCTGGTACATCAGTTTTCCTCTCAGCTATAACTGACAGCAACTGATATTGGTACTTATCCGTTAGCCGGGCGCATCCGGCAGGTGGCGCTGTTGATGTTAATTCCAATCATAATTACTTCACGTCAACCTGTGAATGTAAACGCCGGATGCGCCCGGCTTAAACAGATCAAGCCGCCGGCTTGCTTCGTGAGTGTCTCGCTCTCCTCCCCCTCTTGCCCTCTCTCGTATGAGCCTTGGGGAGGGGACATGCGTGGCGCGGCATTGCGACGAACGACTCTGGGGGGACACGCATGTCCCCTCCCCAGTGTTCTATAGGAGAGAGGGCAAGAGGGGGAGAAGAGCGAGACACGAAGCAAGCCGGCGCCTTGATCTGTTTAAGCCGGGCGCATCCGGCGTTTACATTCACAGGTTGACGTGAAGTAATTATGATTGGAATTAACATCAACAGCGCCACCTGCCGGATGCGCCCGGCTAACAGATAAGTACCCTGATTTTTTACTGACAGCAACTGATATATTTCAGTTCTGACAAAATGTTGTCAGAACTGGAAGGGATTATTGTCAGAAGAAAATGGGGAGCTTCTGAGAGTAACTGATGGCAAGGTAACTATGTAATGTTCATTTGAAGTTACCTCATGGTGTTTATTTTAAATATTTTTACTCAGTACAGGTTCTCTTTAAAGTGTACCCAAGCTGAAGCTTGGGTACAAAATGAGATACTTACCTAAAGCGAGGGAAGCCTCAGGATCCTATTGAGGCTTCCCTCTCTATTTTAATGTACCCCATCACTGAGCGCGGGCCCCCACATTAGCAACAATGCATTGTCGCTAATCAGTTCAGGGCGGCGCAGCTCCTCTTCCTTATTCATGGCCGCGCAATAGCTGACTGAGCCTGCCCACGCATACACAGCAAGCAAGAACTGTGCTACTACGCATGAGTGGGCAGGCTCCCGCAGCTACAGCGTGAAACTCGAATTACAGGTGAAATTACAGGCAATGGATAAGGAAGTGAAGCTGTGCTACCCCCCAATGTGGAGGGAACGCGCTCTGCAATAAGGGTCTGCCAACGAGAGAGGAAAGCCACAATAGGATTCGGAGGATTCCCTCTGCAGGATAAGGTTGTGTTTTGAAACTGAGCTTCGCCTCAGGTTCAATTTAAATCAGGGATGTCAAACCGGTCCTTCGAGGGCCGAGGTCCTCACACATTTTTGACACAGCTCAAATGAATTGATGGGTCTGAATCAGGAAAGGTGCGGTCCATCAGGTAGAACACATTTGTCTTTCTCAGTCCATCCTAAACACTGGCATGGATCTGGCCCTCCAGGCCTGGAGTTCGACACATGTGGATTAAATGGTCTCTCAGTCTGGTTTGGAATTACTGACATAAATTAACTTTTGCATGATATTCTAATTTTTCAAGTTTCACCTGTAATGGATGTGCTGTCACCATCCACAGCACGGAATGTGGTTTCCAGAGTCGCTGCTAAGTCCGTTGCATTGTTCATCCAAGTGCCCAGGAGCACTCACAGTGGCTTTAATGCAGGAAAGTGTGCCTAGGTCCTCACCCCAGTACCAAGGGGTCACAACATAGAATCTCGCCAAAGGACCGGCACCACTCGATGTATTTAGAAGCTCTTTATCACTTTATTGGCATCAATATGATAGCAACGACAGACGCTGTTTCGGCCCCCATGGGCCTTTATCAACTTGCACAGGATCATCAAATGACAATATCAGAACTGCACATATATATAGTCAAACACAATTACCCATGATTCCTCCATCAGCCAATCACCAACACCCTAGGGCAGAGGACCTGATGGAAGACTCATGCCAAAAATACACCACCAATAAAAACACAATGTTCAAATTTGAATCGCACCACTCAGAGATCAAGAGGAGTTTCCACAATAACATGTAACTGCTGCAGCAGTCCTTGATCGGCAAAATGGTGTCATGATCACATGACAAATCACATGTCTTCTCAGCTGACCAGCAAAAATAAAAAAAAATAAATCAAGATGCGACGCATAAAAACCGCCACAACGCCGCAACAGCAACGCGTACAAAAAAATGCATCACCGCAACAGCAACGCGTACAAAAAGCCGCATCACCACAACAGTAACGCGCACAAAAAGCCGCATCACTGCAACAGCAACGCGTACAAAAAGCCGCATCACAGCAACGTGTACAAAAAGCCGCATCACAGCAACAGCAACGCGTACAAAAAGCCGCATCACCGCAACAGCAACGCGTACAAACAAGCCGCATTGCCGCAACAATGTGGCACGCGTAAACAAACGCGTAATAAACGCCGCATCACCGCGACAAAAATGCCCACGCGTACAAAACGCCGCGTCGCTTCAAAAAGAGCACGCAAAAAAAAGCAACCGACGCTACGCGGAACTACACAAAATGTGGTAAAGGTAGTCAGCTATAAAAATTAGACATGCGCAATCCGAACGCATACGCGCAGACAAGTAAACGGTACCAAATAGAAACCAATCGCATGTCAATGCGCATAATATAAAAAAATACATGGATGGGCGGAGCTGGAGGCGGCTACCAAATATCAAATATCATATAAAGCGCAAAAAAAAATAACGCTAGAAAAATTATATATAGCCAAGCCAAACTCAGCACTCACCCATCCACGATGTTAAAGGGGAACTCCTCGATCTCTGAAATCCTAGATATGTGAGATCTACAATAAATTAAAAACAACAGTAAGCCCAATAAAGTACAAAAGGATCATATACATCAAAAGTTACACAGTACAATAAATGTGAATACCATAATCATAAACAGAAGCCCAGGTCCAACTCACGATTATGACCCGCCCTCCCCATGGCATCCAATCGTTTAATCCATGCTGCTTCTCTCCGCAGCAATTCTTTCTGTTTATTACCTCTCCATTGTGGGGGTACCCCATCTATAGCCATTATCCTCAGCTGGGAGACATTATGTCCACAATCTCTAAAATGTTCTGACACTGCCTGACTAGAGTTGGGCCGAACCTCCGATTTTAGGTTCGCGAACCGGGTTCGCGAACTTTCGCGGAACGTTCGGTTCGCGTTAAAGTTCGCGAACCGCAATAGACTTCAATGGGGATGCGAACTTTGAAAAAAAAAAAAATTATGCTGGCCACAAAAGTGATGGAAAAGATGTTTCAAGGGGTCTAACACCTGGAGGGGGGCATGGCGGAGTGGGATACACGCCAAAAGTCCCCGGGAAAAATCTGGATTTGACGCAAAGCAGCGTTTTAAGGGCAGAAATCACATTGAATGCTAAATGACAGGCCTAAAGTGCTTTAAAACATCTTGCATGTGTATACATCAATCAGGTAGTGTAATTAAGGTACTGCTTCACACTGACACACCAAACTCACCGTGTAACGCACCGCAAACAGCTGTTTGTGTAGTGACGGCCGTGCTGGACTGGTGCGCACCATGGCGAGAGTGCAGGTTTTGGTGGCTTTACAGCCCATATGGTCGCCTGGCTGATGTAGCTGAATGACAGAACAGTGACTGTCCAGCTGATCAAATTTGGTCTGACCACAATGAAGCAACGACCTTATTATCTTTTGTGTGCCCCCCGAGACACTCATCTAGGCGCCGGTCATTGCTTCATTGTGATACGCAAGCCCCTTCACCACGGCAAGGTAATGATCACGAAGGGGAATGGGCGCATGTACATGCCTTTTCTTTTGTTGTTGCAGCTGCCCGCAGTGCAGCCAGAAAAATTAGGCAGTCATGTACACGCACCAGAAAAATTATTACAGCGAAAAATTCAGCAATCCGCCTGGAGTCCCGGACCCTGTTGGTGGTGGCGGAGAAGGTAGTCAAGCGGCCTGCAGGCAGACATGCTGTGTGGAGGGACTGGGAGTGACTTAGTCTTCTTGGGGCAGGCCAGGCAGCCAGTCACACGGCATGCAGGCAGAGATGCTGTGTGTGCGGGGACTGACTTAGTCTTGGGGCGGGCAGCAGCCCTCCGGGATCCATGCCTCATTCATTTTGATAAAGGTGAGGTACTTAACAGTTTTGTGACTTAGGCGACTTCTCTTCTCAGTGACAATGCCACCAGCTGCGCTGAAGGTCCTTTCTGACAGGACGCTTGCGGCAGGGCAGGAGAGAAGTTGGATGGCAAATTGGGACAGCTCTGGCCACAGGTCAAGCCTGCGCACCCAGTAGTTCAAGGGTTCCTCATCGCTGTTCACAGCAGTGTCTACATCCACACTTAAGGCCAGGTAGTCGGCTACCTGCCGTTCCAGGCGTTGGTGGAGGGTGGATCCGGAAGGGCTACAGCGAGGCGTTGGACTAAAGAACGTCCGCATGTCCGACATCACCATGAGATCGCTGGAGCGTCCTGTCTTTGACTGCGTGGACACGGGAGGAGGATTAGTGGCAGTGGTACCTTGCTGGCGTTGTGTTGTCACATCACCCTTAAAGGCATTGTAAAGCATAGTTGACAGCTGGTTCTTCATGTGCTGCATTCTTTCCACCTTCAGGTGAGTTGGTAACAGGTCCGCCACTTTGTGCCTGTACCGAGGGTCTAGTAGTGTGGCCACCCAGTACAGCTCATTCCCCTTGAGGTTTTTTATACGGGGGTCCCTCAACAGGCAGGACAGCATAAAAGACGACATCTGCACAAAGTCGGATCCAGTACCCTCCATCTCCTCTTGCTCTTCCTCAGTGACGTCACGTAAGTCAACCTCCTCCCCCCAGCCGCGAACAATACCACGGGAAGGTTGAGCAGCACAAGCCCCCGGCGACGCCTGCTGCGGGTGTTCTCCTGCCGCCGTCCCCTCCTCCTCCTCCTCCCCCAAAGAAACACCTTGCTCATCATCCTCTGAGTCTGACTCATCTTCTGCACACGACTTCTCTTCTTCCTCCTCCTCCCCCCTCTGTGCTGCCGCAGGTGTTGAGGAAACAGCTGGGTCTGATGAAAATTGGTCCCATGCCTGTTCCTGCCGTAACGGTTCCTGGTCACGCTCATTCGCAGCTTCATCCGCCACTCTACGCACAGCACGCTCCAAGAAGTAAGCGTAGGGAATTAAGTCGCTGATGGTGCCCTCACTGCGGCTCACCAGGTTGGTCACCTCCTCAAACGGCCGCATGAGCCTGCATGCATTTTTCATCAGTGTCCAGTTGTCGGGCCAGAACATCCCCATCTTCCCAGACTGTTTCATTCTACTGTAGTTGTAGAGGTACTGGGTGACGGCTTTCTTCTGTTCTAGCAGGTGGGAGAACATGAGCAGGGTCGAATTCCAGCGAGTCGGGCTATCGCAAATGAGGCGTCTCACCGGCATGTTGTTTTTCCGCTGAATTTCCGCAAAGCGTGCCATGGCTGTGTAAGACCGCCTCAAATGCCCACAGAACTTCCTGGCCTGCTTCAGGACATCCGCTAAGCCAGGGTACTTTGCCACATATCTTTGAACAACTAGATTCATGACATGTGCCATGCAGGGTATGTGTGTCAGCTTCCCCATATGCAAAGCGGCAAGCAGATTGCTGCCGTTGTCGCACACCACGTTGCCTATCTCCAGGTGGTGCGGGGTCAGCCACTCATCCACCTGTTTCTTAAGAGCAGCCAGGAGAGCTGCTCCAGTGTGACTCTCTGCTAACAGTTCCACCACGCCAGCTGTCAGACGCCGGGCAAGGGGGTGACTGGCCGAAATTGGCTTCTTCCACTCAAACATTTCCTTCACGGACACCTGACTGCTACTGTGGGCAGAGGAGCAGGAAGCGCTCAAGGGCAGAGGCGGAGTGGAGGAGGGTGCCTGTGAAGGTGGAAGGGAGAAAGCGGCAGAAGCAGATGATGCACCTGAAGGAGGAAGAGGAGAAGGAGGGTGACTTTTCTTTTGTGTGCTGCTGCTGCTTTCGCTCAGGTGGCCATCCCATTGCTGTTTGTGCCTTTTCTCCAGGTGCCTTCGTAAGGCACTTGTCCCTACGTGAGTGTTGGCCTTTCCACGGCTCAATTTTTGTTGGCAGAGCGAACAGATGGCTTTGGTCCGATCTGAGGCACACACATTAAAAAATGTCCACACCGCTGAGCCACCCTGGGATGTGGGCACTATGGGGACCTCAGCAGCTGATGCTGAAGGGCAAGTTGGCTGGCTGTACATAGGTGGCGATACATGGTGCCGGACACTGCCACCAGCTGTTTCTGACGAAGAGCTGCCCCAGCTTCTTTCAGCAACTTCTCTCCTCCTACTACTCTCTGACTCCCCCTCTGAACTGTCCCCCTCTTCATCTCCTCTATTGGGAACATACAGAGGATCCCTATCATCGTCATCATCGTAATCATCCTGCCCAGCTTCGCTTGCCTCAGAAAAATCCAAACATGCACCATCAGTAGGTCCTTCATCCTCCTTACACGTTACATCCATAGTGTTGCCGCGTAACTCAGACATATGAGCTGGTGAAAATTCATCTGGCTGTAACAACAATGGCTGTGCATCAGTGATTTCAACACTAAATAATTCTTGCGAAGTGTGAAATGCAGCGGAAGTGGTGCTAGTAGTAGCGCTGGTGGCTGAGCAAGATGAGGTGTTCTGTGTCGCTAAATACTCAACCACGTCCTGACAATCTTGGGAGGTGATGGGACGTGCCTTCTTCCGAGCACTGTACTGTGGGCCAGGTCCACACGAAATTACATTTACACGACCTCGCGCAGACCTGCCGGGTGGCCTTCCTCTGCCTCTGGCACTACCTCTTCCTCTACCTGTTTTGTCCATATCGGGTATGCACGGAGTGGTATATCACACTGCGTGCACTCACGTAGGTAGGTGGGTTCACTTAACTGCACAGGTATGCGCACTGATGCGGTGGGTTCACTGAACAGAACAGGTATACAGTGGTGGGTTCACAGAACAGGTATGCAGTGGCAGGTTCACTGAACAGAACAGGTATGCAGTGGCGGGTTCACTGAACAGTACAGGTATACAGTGGCGGGTTCACTGAACACAACAGGTATGCAGTGGCGGGATCACTGAACAGTACAGGTATACAGTGGCGGGTTCACAGAACAGGTATGCAGTGGCAGGTTCACTGAACAGAACAGGTATACAGTAGCGGGTTCACTGAACAGTACAGGTATACAGTGGCGGGTTCACTGAACACAACAGGTATGCAGTGGCGGGTTCACTGAACAGAACAGGTATACAGTAGCGGGTCCACTGAACAGAACAGGTATACAGTGGCGGGTTCACTGAACACAACAGGTATGCAGTGGCGGGTTCACTGAACAGGTATACAGTGGCGGGTTCACTGAACAGAACAGGTATACAGTGGCAGGTTCACTGAACAGAACAGGTATGCAGTGGGGGGTTCACTGAACAGAACAGGTATACAGTAGCGGGTCCACTGAACAGAACAGGTATGCAGTGGCGGGTTCACTGAACAGTACAGGTATACAGTGGCGGGTTCACTGAACACAACAGGTATGCAGTGGCGGGATCACTGAACAGTACAGGTATACAGTGGCGGGTTCACAGAACAGGTATGCAGTGGCAGGTTCACTGAACAGAACAGGTATACAGTAGCGGGTTCACTGAACAGTACAGGTATACAGTGGCGGGTTCACTGAACACAACAGGTATGCAGTGGCGGGTTCACTGAACAGAACAGGTATACAGTAGCGGGTCCACTGAACAGAACAGGTATACAGTGGCGGGTTCACTGAACACAACAGGTATGCAGTGGCGGGTTCACTGAACAGGTATACAGTGGCGGGTTCACTGAACAGAACAGGTATACAGTGGCAGGTTCACTGAACAGAACAGGTATGCAGTGGGGGGTTCACTGAACAGAACAGGTATACAGTAGCGGGTCCACTGAACAGAACAGGTATGCAGTGGCGGGTTCACTGAACAGTACAGGTATACAGTGGCGGGTTCACTGAACAGAACAGGTATACAGTAGCGGGTCCACTGAACAGTACAGGTATGCAGTGGCGGGTTCACTGAACAGAACAGGTATACAGTAGCGGGTCCACTGAACAGAACAGGTATACAGTGGCGGGTTCACTGAACACAACAGGTATGCAGTGGCAGGTTCACTGAACAGAACAGGTATGCAGTGGCGGGTTCACTGAACAGAACAGGTATACAGTGGCAGGTTCACTGAACAGAACAGGTATGCAGTGGCGGGTTCACTGAACAGAGCAGGTATACAGTAGCGGGTCCACTGAACAGAACAGGTATGCAGTGGCGGGTTCACTGAACAGTACAGGTATACAGTGGCGGGTTCACAGAACAGGTATGCAGTGGCAGGTTCACTGAACAGAACAGGTATGCAGTGGCGGGTTCACTGAACTGGTATACAGTGGCGTGTTCACTGAACAGAACAGGTATACAGTGGCGGGTCCACTGAACAGAACAGGTATGCAGTGGCGGCTTCACAGAACAGGTATGCAGTGGCAGGTTCACTGAACACAACAGGTATGCAGTGGCGGGTTCACTGAACAGGTATACAGTGGCGGGTCCACTGAACAGAACAGGTATGCAGTGGCAGGTTCACTGAACAGAACAGGTATGCAGTGGCGGGTTCACTGAACAGGTATACAGTGGCGTGTTCACTGAACAGAACAGTTATACAGTGGCGGGTCCACTGAACAGAACAGGTATGCAGTGACGGGTTCACAGAACAGGTATGCAGTGGCAGGTTCACTGAACACAACAGGTATGCAGTGGCGGGTTCACTGAACAGGTATACAGTGGCGGGTCCACTGAACAGAACAGGTATGCAGTGGCAGGTTCACTGAACACAACAGGTATGCAGTGGTGGGTTCACTGAACAGGTATGCAGTGGTGGGTTCACAGAACAGGTATGCAGTGGTGGGTTCACAGAACAGGTATGCAGTGGCAGGTTCACTGAACAGGTATGCAGTGGTGGGTTCACTGAACAGGTATGCAGTGGTGGGTTCACTGAACAGGTATGCAGTGGTGGGTTCACAGTACAGGTATGCAGTGGTGGGTTCACAGAACAGGTATGCAGTGGTGGGTTCACTGAACAGGTATGCAGTGGTGGGTTCACAGTACAGGTATGCAGTGGTGGGTTCACAGAACAGGTATGCAGCCAGGAACAAGCTAAGCCTAACTAATCTTTCCCTATGAGAGACAGTCTGCAGCAGCTCGCCCTACTCTCACTAATGCAGGCACATGAGTGACCGTAATGGCCGCCGCTGCCTGCCTTATATAAGGAGGGTGGGGCTCCAGGGGCTAGTGTAGCCTAATTGGCTACACTGGGCCTGCTGACTGTGATGTAGAGGGTCAAAGTTGACCCTCCATGTGCATTATGGGGCGAACCGAACTTCCGCAAAGGTTCGCCTGCGGGACGCGAACGCGAACCACGGAAGTTCGCAGGCGAACCGTTCGGCCCAACTCTATGCCTGACCCACCGTCTTATTCCTAATTGCTGATTTGTGTGATGAAATTCTCAACTTAAGGCACTGTGTAGTCATACCTACATAAATAAAACTGCTTGGGCACTTGAGTAAATAAACAACATGATCAGAGTCACATGTGTAGTGCTCCCTGATATGATAAACAGTGCCCAAAGTAGGATGTTGGAAAGTATTCCCACGTATTACGCTATTACACATGTGACATGATAAGCACGGAAACATGCCACCCCTACGTGAGCGAGCCTGTTCACGTGGTGTCACTTTTGCGCGCAACTTGTCGCGCAAAGTGGGGGCACGACGAAAAGACATCATTGGAGGGTACCGAAACTCCGGCACCCTCGGAAAACCATCACGCAATAAATGCCAGTGTCTCCGGATGACCCTAGCAATGCCATCACTGCAAGTGTTAAAAGTAGATACAAAGGGGATACATGGTACGATATCCCATCATGATTCCGTCGGCGCCGTGACCTATCCCTATGTAACACTTCTGAGGGATAGCCCCGCGTACGAAATTTTTGCGATAATTCTTCCCGACGATCAACACGCAAATCCGGGTCACTCACAATACGGTCAATCCGTGTGAATTGGCTTTCAGGAATGCCATCCTTAACCGAAATGGGATGAAAACTCCCATAATGGAGGGTGGAATTCCTGTCAGTAGTCTTCACAAATAGGTCAGTAGACAATGCTCCATCACCTTTTTTAACAAGAACATCCAAGAAAGGAATCTGTTCAAGGTCCCAGTTAACTGTTAGTCTAATTGCGGGGCACTGCTGATGGGCTGAAAGGATGAAATGGCTGACACAGCAACATCTGTGGAAGATACTTTCTATTACTCTGGAACCCAGGCCGCCTCCATCTTAGCGTCCAGTGAGACGGACACTGCTTTTCTTTCTAAACCAGATGTCAAGCCTCTTCAGGTGGAGTATGAGAATCTGAGGAAAATAAAGGTTAACTTGGAGGTGCATGCCAAAACGCTGGCGGAATATTGCAAAATGCACAGAATACCACGGGCGATGCGTTCGCATGTGGCACCATTATTATTTCCTAAAGATCTGGACTTTTGTGCTGTATGGGTTAGGATCTGGAATAAAGCCTCTTACGGTGCCATGCTCCACACGATTGTGAGGATTCAGAAAGAGATACCTGTCATAGATGGGAAAGTGGAATCCCTACAAAAACAGATGAAAGACCTCATGATTCAGGAGGACTATGACAAATATATGTTATCTGTGGATAAAAAACTCCAGGAACATCTGAAAATTCAAGAAGAAGTCAAGCGTTCAAAATTTAATCGTGACAAATCCGATTATACTGATGGTTACATGTATCCATGGCAAAAGCAAGTTACGCCATCTCCTAATAGACCACCACGACGCCCCAGGAGGACACCAGGGAGGAAGTACCCTATTGGTGGAGGTTCAGGAGTTGGGTCATCAGGTTCGGAGGATGTTGTTACATCTAGAGAGAATTCTCCAAACCGCCCCCAAGAACAAGGACGTGGAGAGGGGGTAGGAGGCATAGGCGGAGGACCCAAAAACAAGCCTCCCAGGAATCCCATGAACGTACGACCCAGGAGGGGCAGAATGTGACTTCCAATTTGGTGGTAAATATCTCTTCCTACACATTATCTGAAGCTGAGGAACATGTTCTTAACTTTGGTTTATCTTTTAGTCCCACTTTTCTACCTGATTTTTTCCTACTTGAACAGGACTTGTATCGCTTTTTTCGCTCCATTAAATTGAAACATTTTTTCAGTACTTTTTACAGGGCACTGTATCAAGAAATTTGGAGACTGTTGAGAACAGTGCTTTACGCTTGAAGGATACTGGTTTACGTAACAAAAGTACCTTCAAGCCCCCCAGTCACTCATTGATTGATACTTGTTACTCGTGTCAGTGAAGAAGTTGCTAATATTGAGCGTGACTTTAAGAGCGGACTCTTTCGAGTGTCCCATAATTTGTCCAGGGAAGATAAGCTTGCCCTTAATAATAACATCATTATATGCCCTGCTGATAAGGGTGGAGCTGTTGTGGTGCTTGATCGCTGTCAATATGTGTCTGAGATTGAAAGACAGCTATCCGATAAATGTGTATATTCTATCTTGCAGGGTGATCCTCTGCCTCGGATTCAGAGACTCATTTTGGGAATACTAAGGGAGGCTCTTGCCAGAGATGTTATAGATGAATCATTATTCACCTATCTACAACAGACTGATCTGACTACGCCGCATATTTATATTCTACCAAAAATTCATAAAACTCTGGTCTGCCCTCCGGGGCGGCCGATTGTGGCGGGAGTCGGATCGGTCTTTGTTCCTCTGGCACGATATCTTGATAAACTCCTGCAGCCCATGGTGCAGTCTCTCGATTCATATTTAAGAGACACTAATATGTTTCTGGACAGATTGAGGGCACTACCTGTGTTGGATGATGAGGTAGCTCTTGTGACCTTGGATGCCGAGAGCCTCTACACCTCCATCCCTCATGATGGGGGTGTAGAGGCTGTAGACTGGTATTTAATGCCACAGTCGGATTGTACTGTACCACAGAGAAAGTTTTTGATAAAATTATTGGAGATTGTGCTCACAGAGAACTATTTTGAATTTGAAGGACGGTATTATTGTAACTGCAGGTCTATGTGGTAAGGAACGCAGACAAAAAAAAACAGTTCACCAGAACAGTAATGCTTTAATATGGAATAGAAAGTGAAAGTGAAACAGTCTCACTGCACCAATAAGTATTTATGTGCAATGATCAAAAATAACAGGGCAATATGGCAAAATAGTTGAAAATAACTTCTAGATGCAAATAGTTTTGCTAGAGAAGCTAAAGCTACAAAAGTAAGCTGCAAAATGCTGACTCACTAATCCACTGACTGTGCTAGATTAACAAAACACCGATTTACTCCTAAATCTGGGCAGTTCAAGAGTGGAGATGAATCTCCCAGGTACTTGCGTTTGTGATACAGTCACTGGGGCTGCAGACTCTGGACTTGCTGCTGCTTTCTCCCTGAGGCCCACAGCTTCCACACAGTTCTCTGCAGCTCTAGGAGTCTCCAGGCAGGCCTGATGTCTGGAGTTCCACCCCACTTTGTAGACAGCACTTGGATGAGCTGCCAAGCAGGAATCAGGAGTTGAGGTCTTCAGTAATGCTGCCCCCTGTCCTGTCCAGAAGCCGAGAGCACGCTTCTTAGCTGGGAAGTGCAGCCTGGCTGGAGGAGTGTAACATGCCTCAACTCCCACTCTCTCATCAGCCTGTGCACTTCTGGACACGTGGGGATGGGAGAAGGAAGCTTTTATCTCCTCAGGAGTTGTTCCCACCCCTCTCTGCTTTCTTAAAGGAGTCTGACCCCAACATCTTAAGGAGGTACTTCCTTCCAGAGTACAAGCTCTTCTCCATTCTGGAATCACTCTGCTACATTATGGTCAGTTGCGGGGTACTGCTATGGGTTCTAACGTGGCCCCCTCCTATGCAAATTTATTTATGGGACTATATGAAGAGACTTTTGTCTACTTAAACCCCCTTTTTCGTAAACATGCGCTTTGTTGGTGGCGTTACATCGACGATGTGTTTTGCATATGGAGGAGGCCGCGTGATACTTTGGATGATTTCACCCTTTCAGCCCATCAGCAGTGCCCCGCAATTAGACTAACAGTTAACTGGGACCTTGAACAGATTCCTTTCTTGGATGTTCTTGTTAAAAAAGGTGATGGAGCATTGTCTACTGCCTTTCTTGGATGTTCTTGTTAAAAAAGGTGATGGAGCATTGTCTACTGACCTATTTGTGAAGACTACTGACAGGAATTCCACCCTCCATTATGGGAGTTTTCATCCCATTTTGGTTAAGGATGGCATTCCTGAAAGCCAATTCACACGGATTGACCGTATTGTGAGTGAGCCGGATTTGCGTGTTGATCGTCGGGAAGAATTATCGCAAAAATTTCATATGCGGGGCTATCCCTCAGAAGTGATACATAGGGATAGGTCACGGCGCCGACTGAATCATGATGGGATACCACGTATCCCCTTTGTATCTACTTTTAACACTTGCAGTGATGGCATTGCTAGGGTCATCCGGAGACACTGGAATTTATTGCGTGATGGTTTTCCGAGGGTGCCGGAGTTTCGGTACCCTCCAATGATGTCTTTTCGTCATGCCCCCACTTTGCGCGACAAGTTGCACGCAAAAGTGACACCACGTGAACAGGCTCGCTCACGTAGGGGTGGCATGTTTCCGTGTTTATCATGTCACATGTGTAATAGCGTAATACGTGGGAATACTTTCCAACATCCTACTTTGGGCACTGTTTATCATATCAGGGAGCACTACACATGTGACTCTGATCATGTTGTTTATTTACTCAAGTGCCCAAGCAGTTTTATTTATGTAGGTATGACTACACAGTGCCTTAAGTTGAGAATTTCATCACACAAATCAGCAATTAGGAATAAGACGGTGGGTCAGGCAGTGTCAGAACATTTTAGAGATTGTGGACATAATGTCTCCCAGCTGAGGATAATGGCTATAGATGGGGTACCCCCACAATGGAGAGGTAATAAACAGAAAGAATTGCTGCGGAGAGAAGCAGCATGGATTAAACTATTGGATGCCATGGGGAGGGCGGGTCTTAATCGTGAGTTGGACCTGGGCTTCTGTTTATGATTATGGTATTCACATTTATTGTACTGTGTAACTTTTGATGTATATGATCCTTTTGTACTTTATTGGGCTTACTGTTGTTTTTAATTTATTGTAGATCTCACATATCTAGGATTTCAGAGATCGAGGAGTTCCCCTTTAACATCGTGGATGGGTGAGTGCTGAGATTGGCTTGGCTATATATAATTTTTCTAGCGTTATTTTTTTTGCGCTTTATATGATATTTGATATTTGGTAGCCGCCTCCAGCTCCGCCCATCCATGTATTTTTTGATATTATGCGCATTGACATGCGATTGGTTTCTATTTGGTACCGTTTACTTGTCTGCGCGTATGCGTTCGGATTGCGCATGTCTAATTTTTATAGCTGACTACCTTTACCGCATTTTGTGTAGTTCCACGTAGCGTCGGTTGCTTTTTTTTGCGTGCTCTTTTTGCAGCGACGCAGCGTTTTGTACCCGTTGCATTTTTTGTCGCGGTGATGCGGCGTTTATTACGCGTTGCACGTGTTTACGCGTGCCACATTGTTGCGGCAATGCGGCTTGTTTGTACGTGTTGCTGTTGCGGTGATGCGGCTTTTTGTACGCGTTGCTGTTGCTGTGATGCGGCTTTTTGTACGCGTTGCTGTTGCAGTGATGCGGCTTTTCGTACGCGTTGCTGTTGCAGTGATGCGGCTTTTTGTACGCGTTGCTGTTGCGGTGATGCGGTTTTTTGTACGCGTTGCTGTTGCGGCGTTGTGGCGGTTTTTATGCGTCGCATCTTGATTTTTTTTTTTTTTTTTGCTGGTCAGCTGACAAGACATGTGATTTGTCATGTGATCATGACACCATTTTGCCGATCAAGGACTGCTGCAGCAGTTACATGTTATTGTGGAAACTCCTCTTGATCTCTGAGTGGTGAGATTCAAATTTGAACATTGTGTTTTTATTGGTGGTGTATTTTTGGCATGAGTCTTCCATCAGGTCCTCTGCCCTAGGGTGTTGGTGATTGGCTGATGGAGGAATCATGGGTAATTGTGTTTGACTATATATATGTGCAGTTCTGATATTGTCAATTGATGATCCTGTGCAACTTGATAAAGGCCCATGGGGGCCGAAACAGCGTCTGTCGTTGCTATCATATTGATGCCAATAAAGTGATAAAGAGCTTCTAAATACATCGAGTGGTGCCGGTCCTTTGGCGAGATTCTACGTTGCATTGTTTATGTCATATGCAGCATGCTATGCATGGCATATCCAGTGTCCGGAATCCCTGTGCACGGCATAACGTGGCATTCAGCCTCCCACAACCGAGACAGCGAATGCGTTCACAGTGAACCTGCGTAATCGGTTTCCACACCTGAGGGCTCCATCCACCCGGCAGAAAATCTCATATTACTGCAGAGAACCTGCTATGATCTCCATCTGGCTTCAAGTTAATTATATATGTTTAAAAATGCACTGCCATTTATTTGAGCGAATTTCTAAATTTTATATTTGTGAATTTAAGTAGAGTTATTCCTTAACCAGAGCTAGATTGATTCTAAAGCTTCAGAAATTTATGATAATGTTACTAGATAATGTTTTATGTAATTTGTATTATATATCAATCAGTAAGCATTGTTATATAAATGAGATCGTGGCTGGCAGGTTGTAAAAGAAAAAAAAAGGCAGCAATGTCTTGTACAGCGCTGCGATCTAGTGCAGCACTGTATGGGGACAGCTCTGTCACTGAGCTGTCTCCAGAAGAGAATCACAAAGCAATCCCTCACATAAGTTAATGCCTAATGGTGCATACACACGGGGTACGGCTGTCGCCGCAACCACGTGGCACGCGCGTGTTGCGGCGACAGGTCGCCCGTGTGTATGACACGCACGCCCTGAACCGTCGCCCGTCAGAGCTGTCGCCAGGCGATTGACATGTTCAATCGCCGGCTACAGCTTTCGCCGCAACTTCGCCGCAACTGTCGCTAGTCCGCGTGTGTATGCGGACTAGCGACAGGAGTCACAATACAAGTGAATGGAGCATACGGCCGGGGGATGCTCCATTCACAAACAGCTTCCGCCGCATCTTTGATTTCTGGCGAGACGTGTGGACAGCTGTCGCCAGCAGGGAGCTATCGCTCCCTGGTCGCGTGTATGCATGCAACGGGGGACAATTATCCCCCGTGCGTATGTAGCTTATGAGAGGTGATCAGCATGATTTAATCTTGGGGGAAGAGGGGAGAGGGCAGGAGGGATAATTAAAAAAAAAAAGGATGTTTTTATTAAAAGAAAAAAAAAACATTTAAAAAGCTCCAAAAGCTCTGTTGGTGGCAAGAAAAGGGGGCAAGATTCATTTGTGTGCTAAGTTGTATGGCCGTACAGCGAACTGTTACAGGGAACCTAAACTGAGAAGGATATGGATTTTTCCTTTTAAAGAAAATCTGTAACGAAAAAAGTTCCCCTGGGGGGTACTCAACTCGGGTGGGGGAAGCCTCTGGACAGTGGCATAGCTAAGGAGCTGTGGGCCCCAATGCAAGTTTTACACTGGAGCCCCCAAGCATTCTATAAATAACAACGGCGCACCAAAACCTGCCAATGGCAACTACAGTGTCAGAGGAGCAAGGAGGGATGGGGAACAACTAGTTAATAATTACCACTATTCAAAGTATCTATAGAAGTGATTATTATGAGCACAGGACCAATAGAGATCTAATACTGCAGTTGAGCGAGGGCCCTTTGGGGTCCCTCTGGCCCAAGGGCCCCGATGCGGACGCAACCTCTGCTACCCCTATTGCTATGATCCCTGCCTCTGGATCCTATTGAGGCTTCCCCCGTCCTCCTTGGTCCCATGACGGCACCGAAAATCCTCCCGGAGCGGCGGCGATGTAAATATTTACCAGGCGCAGTATCCGCTCTCTGCATGAAGACAGGCGAAAATAACCGATCTCTGTCGGGCCGCTCTACTGCGCAAGTCTTCTGCGCCTGTGCAGTAGAGCGGACCCGACGGAGATCTGCTATTTTCGCCTATCTCCGTGGGAAGAGCCGCAACTGCTCAGCGCCCCCGCTGGAGCCAGAAAAGGTAAATATTACACAGCCTGACAAAGTGTCGGCTGTGCGTTCCGGGGGCTGCAGCGAGACCGCCGTGGGACACAAGAGGACGGGGGAAGCCTCAATAGGATCCAGAGGCTTCCCTTTAAAGCTGCAGTGTGCTGAATTGTAAAAAATGGCCTGGTCACTAGGGGGTTGTTTGCCTGTGGTCCTCAAGTGGTTAAAGTTCTTTATACAAGAATAGAAGTCTATATACTACTAATAAGGATAAAGCTATATTTTTGTGTGAAGCTGAGATGAGAAGCATCTCAGGTTCCATACTTGCCTGGGGCTTCCCTAAGCCCCATTAGGGTCGCCCGTCCCTCTCCATCTCCTTGGGTGACTCCTCTCACCGGCAAATGTCCCCGTAAGCTTAGCCGAGTCGTGCTCTGTTGCTTTTCCCTCTCACCTCATTCTTCTACCTTCACTCTCCCTCACTCACTGCAGGTCAGCGCTCACTCTCCCTCACTCACTGCAGGTCGGCGCTCACTCTCCCTTGCTCACTGCAGGTCAGCGCTTACTCTCCCTCGCTCACTGCAGGTCAGCGTTCACTCTCCCTCACTCACTGCAGATCAGCACTCACTCTCCCTCACTCACTGCAGGTCAGCACTCACTCTCCCTCACTCACTGCAGGTCAGCGCTCACTCTCCCTCGTCCACTGCAGGTCAGCACTCACTCTCCCTAACTCACTGAGGGTCAGCACTCACTCTCCCTCACTCACTGCAGGTCAGCGCTCACTCTCCCTCACTCACTGTAGGTCAGCGTTCACTCTCCCTCACTCACTGCAGGCCAGCGCTCACTCTCCCTCGCTCACTGCAGGTCAGCGCTCACTCTCCCTCGCACACTGCAGGTCAGCGTTCACTCTCCCTCACTCACTGCAGGTCAGCGCTCACTCTCCCTCGCTCACTGCAGGTCAGCGCTCACTCTCCCTCGCTCACTGCAGGTCAGCACTCACTCTCCCTCACTCACTGAGGGTCAGCGCTCACTCTCCCTCGCACACTGCAGGTCAGCGTTCACTCTCCCTCACTCACTGCAGGTCAGCACTCACTCTCCCTCACTCACTGCAGGTCAGCGCTCACTCTCCCTCGCTCACTGCAGGTCAGCACTCACTCTCCCTCACTCACTGAGGGTCAGCACTCACTCTCCCTCACTCACTGCAGGTCAGCGCTCACTCTCCCTCACTCACTGTAGGTCAGCGTTCACTCTCCCTCACTCACTGCAGGCCAGCGCTCACTCTCCCTCGCTCACTGCAGGTCAGCGCTCACTCTCCCTCGCACACTGCAGGTCAGCGTTCACTCTCCCTCACTCACTGCAGGTCAGCGCTCACTCTCCCTCGCTCACTGCAGGTCAGCGCTCACTCTCCCTCACTCACTGTAGGTCAGCGTTCACTCTCCCTCACTCACTGCAGGCCAGCGCTCACTCTCCCTCACTCACTGTAGGTCAGCGTTCACTCTCCCTCCCTCACTGCAGGCCAGCGCTCACTCTCCCTCACTCACTGTAGGTCAGCGTTCACTCTCCCTCACTCACTGCAGGCCAGCGCTCACTCTCCCTCGCTCACTGCAGGTCAGCGTTCACTCTCCCTCACTCACTGCAGGTCAGCGCTCACTCTCCCTCGCTCACTGCAGGTCAGCGCTCACTCTCCCTCACTCACTGTAGGTCAGCGTTCACTCTCCCTCCCTCACTGCAGGCCAGCGCTCACTCTCCCTCACTCACTGTAGGTCAGCGTTCACTCTCCCTCACTCACTGCAGGTCAGCGCTCACTCTCCCTCACTCACTGTAGGTCAGCGTTCACTCTCCCTCACTCACTGCAGGCCAGCGCTCACTCTCCCTCGCTCACTGCAGGTCAGCGCTCACTCTCCCTCGCACACTGCAGGTCAGCGCTCATTCTCCCTCACTCACTGCAGGTCAGCGCTCACTCTCCCTCACTCACTGCAGGTCAGCGCTCACTCTCCCTCACTCACTGCAGGCCAGCGCTCACTCTCCCTCGCTCACTGCAGGTCAGCGCTCACTCTCCCTCGCACACTGCAGGTCAGAGTTGTTTCTCCCTCACTCACTGCAGGTCAGCGCTCACTCTCCCTCGCTCACTGCAGGTCAGCGCTCACTCTCCCTCACTCACTGCAGGTCAGCGCTCACTCTCCCTCACTCACTGTAGGTCAGCGTTCACTCTCCCTCACTCACTGCAGGCCAGTGCTCACTCTCCCTCGCTCACTGCAGGTCAGCGCTCACTCTCCCTCGCACACTGCAGGTCAGCGTTCACTCTCCCTCACTCACTGCAGGCCAGCGCTCACTCTCCCTCGCACACTGCAGGTCAGCGCTCACTCTCCCTCACTCACTGCAGGTCAGCGCTCACTCTCCCTCACTCACTGCAGGCCAGTGCTCACTCTCCCTCACTCACTGTAGGTCAGCGTTCACTCTCCCTCACTCACTGCAGGTCAGCGCTCACTCTCCCTCGCTCACTGCAGGTCAGCGCTCACTCTCCCTCGCACACTGCAGGTCAGCGTTCACTCTCCCTCACTCACTGCAGGTCAGCGCTCACTCTCCCTCGCTCACTGCAGGTCAGCGCTCACTCTCCCTCACTCACTGTAGGTCAGCGTTCACTCTCCCTCACTCACTGCAGGCCAGCGCTCACTCTCCCTCACTCACTGTAGGTCAGCGTTCACTCTCCCTCACTCACTGCAGGCCAGCGCTCACTCTCCCTCACTCACTGTAGGTCAGCGTTCACTCTCCCTCACTCACTGCAGGCCAGCGCTCACTCTCCCTCACTCACTGCAGATCAGCGCTCACTCTCCCTCTCTCACTGTAGGTCAGCGTTCACTCTCCCTCACTCACTGCAGGCCAGCGCTCACTCTCCCTCGCTCACTGCAGGTCAGCGCTCACTCTCCCTCGCACACTGCAGGTCAGAGTTGACTCTCCCTCACTCACTGCAGGTCAGCGCTCACTCTCCCTCGCTCACTGCAGGTCAGCGCTCACTCTCCCTCACTCACTGCAGGTCAGCGCTCACTCTCCCTCACTCACTGTAGGTCAGCGTTCACTCTCCCTCACTCACTGCAGGCCAGTGCTCACTCTCCCTCGCTCACTGCAGGTGAGCGCTCACTCTCCCTCGCACACTGCAGGTCAGCGTTCACTCTCCCTCACTCACTGCAGGCCAGCGCTCACTCTCCCTCGCTCACTGCAGGTCAGCGCTTACTCTCCCTCGCTCACTGCAGGTCAGCGCTCACTCTTACTCACTGCAGGTCAGCGCTCACTCTCCATTACTCACTGCAGGTCAGCGCTCACTCTTTCTCACTGCAGGTCAGCGCTCACTCTCCCTCACTCACTGCAGGCCAGCGCTCACTCTCCCTCGCTCACTGCAGGTCAGCGCTCACTCTCCCTCGCCCACTGCAGGTCAGCGTTCACTCTCCCTCACTCACTGCAGGCCAGCGCTCACTCTCCCTCGCTCACTGCAGGTCAGCGCTCACTCTCCCTCACTCACTGCAGGTCAGCGCTCACTCTCCCTCGCTCACTGCAGGTCAGCGCTCACTCTCCCTCGCTCACTGCAGGTCAGCGCTCACTCTTACTCACTCATTGCAGGTCGGCGCTCACTCTCCCTCGCCCACTGCAGGTCAGCGCTCACTCTCCCTCGCTCACTGCTGGTCAGCGCTCACTCTCCCTCGCACACTGCAGGTCAGCGTTCACTCTCCCTCACTCACTGCAGGTCAGCGCTCACTCTCCCTCGCCCACTGCAGGTCAGCGCTCACTCTCCCTCGCCCACTTCAGGTCAGCGCTCACTCTCTCACCCACTGCAGGTCAGTGCTCACTCTCCCTCGCTCACAGCAGGCCAGCGCTCACTCTTACTCACTGCAGGTCAGCGCTCACTCTCCCTCGCTCACTGCAGGTCAGCGGTCACTCTCCCTCGCTCACTACAGGTCAGCGCTCACTCTCCCTCGCTCACTGCAGGTCAACGCTCACTCTCCCTCGCTCACTGCAGGTCAGCGCTCACTCTTACTCACTGCAGGTCAGCGCTCACTCTACATTACTCACTGCAGGTCAGCGCTCACTCTCCCTCGCTCACTGCAGGTCAGCGCTTACTCTTCCTCGCTCACTGCAGGTCAGCGCTCACTCTCCATCACTCACCGCAGGTCAGCGCTCACTCTCCCTCACTCACTGCAGGTCAGCGCTTACTCTCCCCCACTCACTGCAGGTCAGCGCTCACTCTCCCTCACTCACTGCAGGTCAGCGCTCGCTCTCCCTCGCTCACTGCAGATCAGCGCTCACTCTCCCCCTCTCACTGCAGGTCAGCGCTCACTCTCCCCCACTCACTGCAGGTCATCGCTCACTCTCGGTCAGCACTCACTCTCCCTCGCCCACTGCAGGTCAGCGCTCACTCCTCCTCGCCCACTGCAGGTCAGCGCTCACTCTCCCTCGCTCACTGCAGGTCAGCGCTCACTCTCCATCACTCACTTCAGGTCAGCGCTCACTCTCCCTTACTTGGGTGACACTGGTGGAAGGGAGGGAGGACAAGAGTGCAGCAGCCCAGTTAGTGGTGCCACCATGCGGGATTAGGGGGGATGCAGCAGGCTCCTCTCGTCCCACTCCCTCAACACCGGGAAAGCAAGCCCGCCTCGGTAGCAGCAGCGCCAAGCCTCGGCACTGCCAAGCGCTGCTAAAATTGGTGACCCTGGGGAAGGAGAGGCTTATGGCCGCCAACGTCCTGGCCACCCTCAGGAAGCAGGAGCGGAGGTGGCTGACCCCTAGAGGCCGCTCACTCTCCCTCGCTCACTGCAGCTCAGCGCTCACTCTCCCTCGCTCACAGCAGGCCAGCGCTCACTCTTACTCACTGCAGGTCAGCGCTCACTCTCCCTCGCTCACTGCAGGCCAGCACTCACTCTACCTCGCTCACTGCAGGTCAGCGCTCGCTCTCCCTTACTCACTGCAGGTCAGCACACACTCTCCCTCACTCACTGCAGGTTAGCGCTCACTCTCCCTCGCTCACTGCAGGTCAGTACTCACTCTCCCTCGCTCACTGCAGGTCAGTGCTCACTCTCCCTCGCTCACTGCAGGTCAGCGCTCACTCTTTCTCACTGCAGGTCAGCGCTCACTCTCCCTCGCTCACTGCAGGTCAGCGCTCACTCTCCATCGCTCACTGCAGGTCAGTGCTCACTCTCCCTCGCTCACTGCAGGTCAGCACTCACTCTCCCTCGCCCACTGCAGGTCAGCACACACTCTCCCTCACTCACTGCAGGTTAGTGCTCACTCTCCCTCGCTCACTGCAGGTCAGTGCTCACTCTCCCTCGCTCACTGCAGGTCAGTGCTCACTCTCCCTCGCTGACTGCAGGTCAGCACTCACTCTTTCTCACTGCAGGTCAGCGCTCACTCTCCCTCGCTCACTGCAGGTCAGCGTTCACTCTCCATCGCTCACTGCAGGTCAGCGTTAACTCTCCCTCACTCACTGCAGGTCTGCTCTCACTCTCACTCGCTCACTGCAGGTCAGTGCTCACTCTCCCTCGCCCACTGCTGGTCAGTGCTCACTCTCCCTCGCTCACTGCAGGTCAGCGCTCACTCTCCCTCACTCACTGCAGGCCAGCGCTCACTCTCCCTCACTCACTGTAGGTCAGCGTTCACTCTCCCTCACTCACTGCAGGTCAGCGCTCACTCTCCCTCGCTCACTGCAGGTCAGCGCTCACTCTCCCTCGCACACTGCAGGTCAGCGTTCACTCTCCCTCACTCACTGCAGGTCGGCGCTCACTCTCCCTCGCTCACTGCAGGTCAGCGCTCACTCTCCCTCACTCACTGTAGGTCAGCGTTCACTCTCCCTCACTCACTGCAGGCCAGCGCTCACTCTCCCTCACTCACTGTAGGTCAGCGTTCACTCTCCCTCACTCACTGCAGGCCAGCGCTCACTCTCCCTCACTCACTGTAGGTCAGCGTTCACTCTCCCTCACTCACTGCAGGCCAGCGCTCACTCTCCCTCACTCACTGCAGATCAGTGCTCACTCTCCCTCACTCACTGTAGGTCAGCGTTCACTCTCCCTTACTCACTTTAGGCCAGCGCTCACTCTCCCTCGCTCACTGCAGGTCAGCGCTCACTCTCCCTCGCACACTGCAGGTCAGCGTTCACTCTCCCTCACTCACTGCAGGTCAGCGCTCACTCTCCCTCGCTCACTGCAGGTCAGCGCTCACTCTCCCTCGCTCACTGCAGGTCAGCGCTCACTCTCCCTCACTCACTGTAGGTCAGAGTTCACTCTCCCTCACTCACTGCAGGCCAGCGCTCACTCTCCCTCGCTCACTGCAGGTCAGCGCTCACTCTCCCTCGCACACTGCAGGTCAGCGTTCACTCTCCCTCACTCACTGCAGGTCAGCGCTCACTCTCCCTCGCTCACTGCAGGTCAGCGCTTAGTCTCCCTCGCTCACTGCAGGTCAGCGCTCACTCTTACTCACTGCAGGTCAGCGCTCACTCTCCATTACTCACTGCAGGTCAGCGCTCACTCTTTCTCACTGCAGGTCAGCGCTCACTCTCCCTCACTCACTGCAGGCCAGCGCGCACTCTCCCTCGCTCACTGCAGGTCAGCGCTCACTCTCCCTCACTCACTGCAGGTCAGCGCTCACTCTCCCTCGCTCACTGCAGGTCAGCGCTCACTCTCCCTCGCTCACTGCAGGTCAGCGCTCACTCTCACTCACTCATTGCAGGTCGGCGCTCACTCTCCCTCGCCCACTGCAAGTCAGCGCTCACTCTCCCTCGCTCACTGCTGGTCAGCGCTCACTCTCCCTCGCACACTGCAGGTCAGCGTTCACTCTCCCTCACTCACTGCAGGTCAGCGCTCACTCTCCCTCGCACACTGCAGGTCAGCGCTCACTCTCCCTCACTCATTGCAGGTCGGCGCTCACTCTCCCTCGCCCACTGCAGGTCAGCGCTCACTCTCCCTCGCCCACTGCAGGTCAGCGCTCACTCTCTCACCCACTGCAGGTCAGTGCTCACTCTCCCTCGCTCACAGCAGGCCAGCGCTCACTCTTACTCACTGCAGGTCAGCGCTCACTCTCCCTCGCTCACTGCAGGTCAGCGCTCACTCTCCCTCGCTCACTGCAGGTCAACGCTCACTCTTACTCACTGCAGGTCAGCGCTCACTCTACATTACTCACTGCAGGTCAGCGCTCACTCTCCCTCGCTCACTGCAGGTCAGCGCTCACTCTCCATCACTCACCGCAGGTCAGCGCTCACTCTCCCTCACTCACTGCAGGTCAGCGCTCACTCTCCCCCACTCACTGCAGGTCAGCGCTCACTCTCCCTCACTCACTGCAGGTCAGCGCTCGCTCTCCCTCGCTCACTGCAGATCAGCGCTCACTCTCCCCCTCTCACTGCAGGTCAGCGCTCACTCTCCTCCACTCACTGCAGGTCATCGCTCACTCTCGGTCAGCGCTCACTCTCCCTCGCCCACTGCAGGTCAGCGCTCACTCCTCCTCGCCCACTGCAGGTCAGCGCTCACTCTCCCTTGCTCACTGCAGGTCAGCGCTCACTCTCCATCACTCACTTCAGGTCAGCGCTCACTCTCCCTTACTTGGGTGACACTGGTGGAAGGGAGGGAGGACAAGAGTGCAGCAGCCCAGTTAGTGGTGCCACCATGCGGGATTAGGGGGGATGCAGCAGGCTCCTCTCGTCCCACTCCCTCAACACCGGGAAAGCAAGCCCGCCTCGGTAGCAGCAGCGCCAAGCCTCGGCACTGCCAAGCGCTGCTAAAATTGGTGACCCTGGGGAAGGAGAGGCTTACGGCCGCCAACGTCCTGGCCACCCTCAGGAAGCAGGAGCGGAGGTGGCTGACCCCAAGAGGCCGCTCACTCTCCCTCGCTCACTGCAGCTCAGCGCTCACTCTCCCTCGCTCACTGCAGGTCAGCGCTCACTCTCCCTCGCCCACTGCAGGTCAGCGCTCACTCTCCCTCGCTCACAGCAGGCCAGCGCTCACTCTTACTCACTGCAGGTCAGCGCTCACTCTCCCTCGCTCACTGCAGGCCAGCGCTCACTCTTCCTCGCTCACTGCAGGTCAGCGCTCGCTCTCCCTCACTCACTGCAGGTCAGCACACACTCTCCCTCACTCACTGCAGGTTAGCGCTCACTCTCCCTTGCTCACTGCAGGTCAGTACTCACTCTCCCTCGCTCACTGCAGGTCAGTGCTCACTCTCCCTCGCTCACTGCAGGTCAGCGCTCAATCTTTCTCACTGCAGGTCAGCGCTCACTCTCCCTCGCTCACTGCAGGTCAGCGCTCACTCTCCATCGCTCACTGCAGGTCAGTGCTCACTCTCCCTCGCTCACTGCAGGTCAGCGCTCACTCTCCCTCGCCCACTGCAGGTCAGCACACACTCTCCCTCACTCACTGCAGGTTAGTGCTCACTCTCCCTCGCTCACTGCAGGTCAGTGCTCACTCTCCCTCGCTCACTGCAGGTCAGTGCTCACTCTCCCTCGCTCACTGCAGGTCAGCACTCACTCTTTCTCACTGCAGGTCAGCGCTCACTCTCCATCGCTCACTTCAGGTCAGCGTTCACTCTCCCTCACTCACTGCAGGTCTGCTCTCACTCTCACTCGCTCACTGCAGGTCAGTGCTCACTCTCCCTCGCCCACTGCAAGTCAGTGCTCACTCTCCCTCGCTCACTGCAGGTCAGCGCTCACTCTCCCTCGCCCACTGCAGGTCAGCGCTCACTCTCCCTCACTCATTGCAGGTCGGCGCTCACTCTCCCTCGCCCACTGCAGGTCAGCGCTCACTCTCCCTCGCCCACTTCAGGTCAGCGCTCACTCTCTCTCACCCACTGCAGGTCAACGCTCACTCTCCCTCGCTCACAGCAGGCCAACGCTCACTCTTACTCACTGCAGGTCAGCGCTCACTCTCCCTCGCTCACTGCAGGTCGGCGCTCACTCTCCCTCGCTCACTGCAGGTCAGTGCTCACTCTCCCTCGCTCACTGCAGGTCAGCGCTCACTCTTACTCACTGCAGGTCAGCGCTCACTCTCCATTACTCACTGCAGATCAGCGCTCGCTCTCCCTCGCTCACTGCAGATCAGCGCTCACTCTCCCCCACTCACTGCAGGTCAGCGCTCACTCTCCCTCGTTTACTGCAGGTCAGCGCTCACTCTCCGTCGCTCACTGCAGGTCAGCGCTCACTCTCCCTCACTCACTGCAGGTCAGCGCTCACTCTCCCTCGCTCACTGCAGGTCAGCGCTCACTCTCCCTCACTCACTGCAGGTCAGCGCTCACTCTCCCCCACTCACTGCAGGTCAGCGCTCACTCTCCCTCGCTCACTGCAGGTCAGTGCTCACTCTCCCTCGCCCACTGCAGGTCAGCGCTCACTCTCCCTCGCCCACTGCAGGTCAGCACTCACTCTCCCTCGCTCACTGCTGGTCAGCGCTCACTCTCCCTCGTCCACTGCAGGTCAGCGCTCACTCTCCCTCGCCCACTGCAGGTCAGCGCTCACTCTCCCTCGCCCACTGCATGTCAGCGCTCACTCCCCCTCGCCCACTGCAGGTCAGCGCTCACTCTCCCTCGCTCACTGCAGGTCAGCGCTCACTCTTACTCACTGCAGGTCAGCGCTCACTCTCCCTCGCTCGCTGCAGGCCAGCGCTCACTCTTCCTCGCTCACTGCAGGTCAGCGCTCGCTCTCCCTCACTCACTGCAGGTCAGCACACACTCTCCCTCACTCACTGCAGGTTAGCGCTCACTCTCCCTCGCTCACTGCAGGTCAGTACTCACTCTCCCTCGCTCACTGCAGGTCAGTGCTCACTCTCCCTCGCTCACTGCAGGTCAGCGCTCACTCTTTCTCACTGCAGATCAGCGCTCACTCTCCCTCGCTCACTGCAGGTCAGCGCTCACTCTCCATCGCTCACTGCAGGTCAGTGCTCACTCTCCCTCGCTCACTGCAGGTCAGCGCTCACTCTCCCTCGCCCACTGCAGGTCAGCACACACTCTCCCTCACTCACTGCAGGTTAGTGCTCACTCTCCCTCGCTCACTGCAGGTCAGTGCTCACTCTCCCTCGCTCACTGCAGGTCAGTGCTCACTCTCCCTCGCTCACTGCAGGTCAACGCTCTCTCTCCCTCGCTCACTGCAGGTCAGCGCTCACTCTTACTCACTGCAGGTCAGCGCTCACTCTACATTACTCACTGCAGGTCAGCGCTCACTCTCCCTCGCTCACTGCAGGTCAGCGCTTACTCTTCCTCGCTCACTGCAGGTCAGCGCTCACTCTCCATCACTCACCGCAGGTCAGCGCTCACTCTCCCTCACTCACTGCAGGTCAGCGCTCACTCTCCCCCACTCACTGCAGGTCAGCGCTCACTCTCCCTCACTCACTGCAGGTCAGCGCTCGCTCTCCCTCGCTCACTGCAGATCAGCGCTCACTCTCCCCCACTCACTGCAGGTCAGCGCTCACTCTCCCCCACTCAGTGCAGGTCATCGCTCACTCTCGGTCAGCGCTCACTCTCCCTCACTCACTGCAGGTCAGCGCTCACTCTCCCTCGCTCACTGCAGGTCAGCGCTCACTCTCCCTCACTCACTGTAGGTCAGCGTTCACTCTCCCTCGCTCACTGCAGGTCAGTGCTCACTCTCCCTCGCTCACTGCAGGTCAGTGCTCACTCTCCCTCGCTCACTGCAGGTCAGCACTCACTCTCCCTCGCCCACTGCAGGTCAGCGCTCACTCTCCCTCACTCATTGCAGGTCGGCGCTCACTCTCCCTCACCCACTGCAGGTCAGCGCTCACTCTCCCTCGCCCACTTCAGGTCAGCGCTCACTCTCTCTCACCCACTGCAGGTCAACGCTCACTCTCCCTCGCTCACAGCAGGCCAGCGCTCACTCTTACTCACTGCAGGTCAGCGCTCACTCTCCCTCGCTCACTGCAGGTCAGCGCTCACTCTCCCTCGCTCACTGCAGGTCAGTGCTCACTCTCCCTCGCTCACTGCAGGTCAGCGCTCACTCTTACTCACTGCAGGTCAGCGCTCACTCTCCATTACTCACTGCAGGTCAGCGCTCACTCTCCCCCACTCATTGTAGGTCAGCGCTCACTCTCCCTCGCTCACTGCAGGTCAGCGCTCACTCTCCCTCGCTCACTGCAGGTCAGCGCTCACTCTCCGTCGCTCACTGCAGGTCAGCGCTTACTCTTACTCACTGCAGGTCAGCGCTCACTCTCCATTACTCACTGCAGGTCAGCGCTCACTCTCCTCCACTCACTGCAGGTCAGCGCTCACTCTCCCTCACTCACTGCAGGTCAGCGCTCACTCTCCCTCGCTCACTGCAGGTCAGCGCTCACTCTCCCCCACTCACTGCAGGTCAGCGCTCACTCTCCCTCGCTCACTGCAGGTCAGTGCTCACTCTCCCTCGCCCACTGCAGGTCAGCGCTCACTCTCCCACTGCAGGTCAGCACTCACTCTCCCTCGCTCACTGCTGGTCAGCGCTCACTCTCCCTCGTCCACTGCAGGTCAGCGCTCACTCTCCCTCGCCCACTGCAGGTCAGCGCTCACTCTCCCTCGCCCACTGCAGGTCAGCGCTCACTCCCCCTCGCCCACTGCAGGTCAGCGCTCACTCTCCCTCGCTCACTGCAGGTCAGCACTCACTCTTACTCACTGCAGGTCAGCGCTCACTCTCCCTCGCTCGCTGCAGGCCAGCGCTCACTCTTCCTCGCTCACTGCAGGTCAGCGCTCGCTCTCCCTCACTCACTGCAGGTCAGCACACACTCTCCCTCACTCACTGCAGGTTAGCGCTCACTCTCCCTCGCTCACTGCAGGTCAGTACTCACTCTCCCTCGCTCACTGCAGGTCAATGCTCACTCTCCCTCGCTCACTGCAGGTCAGCGCTCACTCTTTCTCACTGCAGGTCAGCGCTCACTCTCCCTCGCTCACTGCAGGTCAGCGCTCACTCCCCCTCGCCCACTGCAGGTCAGCGCTCACTCTCCCTCGCTCACTGCAGGTCAGCACTCACTCTTACTCACTGCAGGTCAGCGCTCACTCTCCCTCGCTCGCTGCAGGCCAGCGCTCACTCTTCCTCGCTCACTGCAGGTCAGCGCTCGCTCTCCCTCACTCACTGCAGGTCAGCACACACTCTCCCTCACTCACTGCAGGTTAGCGCTCACTCTCCCTCGCTCACTGCAGGTCAGTACTCACTCTCCCTCGCTCACTGCAGGTCAATGCTCACTCTCCCTCGCTCACTGCAGGTCAGCGCTCACTCTTTCTCACTGCAGGTCAGCGCTCACTCTCCCTCGCTCACTGCAGGTCAGCGCTCACTCCCCCTCGCCCACTGCAGGTCAGCGCTCACTCTCCCTCGCTCACTGCAGGTCAGCACTCACTCTTACTCACTGCAGGTCAGCGCTCACTCTCCCTCGCTCGCTGCAGGCCAGCGCTCACTCTTCCTCGCTCACTGCAGGTCAGCGCTCGCTCTCCCTCACTCACTGCAGGTCAGCACACACTCTCCCTCACTCACTGCAGGTTAGCGCTCACTCTCCCTCGCTCACTGCAGGTCAGTACTCACTCTCCCTCGCTCACTGCAGGTCAATGCTCACTCTCCCTCGCTCACTGCAGGTCAGCGCTCACTCTTTCTCACTGCAGGTCAGCGCTCACTCTCCCTCGCTCACTGCAGGTCAGCGCTCACTCTCCATCGCTCACTGCAGGTCAGTGCTCACTCTCCCTCGCTCACTGCAGGTCAGCGCTCACTCTCCCTCGCCCACTGCAGGTCAGCACACACTCTCCCTCACTCACTGCAGGTTAGTGCTCACTCTCCCTCGCTCACTGCAGGTCAGTGCTCACTCTCCCTCGCTCACTGCAGGTCAGTGCTCACTCTCCCTCGCTCACTGCAGGTCAACGCTCACTCTCCCTCGCTCACTGCAGGTCAGCGCTCACTCTTACTCACTGCAGGTCAGCGCTCACTCTACATTACTCACTGCAGGTCAGCGCTCACTCTCCCTCGCTCACTGCAGGTCAGCGCTTACTCTTCCTCGCTCACTGCAGGTCAGCGCTCACTCTCCATCACTCACCGCAGGTCAGCGCTCACTCTCCCTCACTCACTGCAGGTCAGCGCTCACTCTCCCCCACTCACTGCAGGTCAGCGCTCACTCTCCCTCACTCACTGCACGTCAGCGCTCGCTCTCCCTCGCTCACTGCAGATCAGCGCTCACTCTCCCCCACTCACTGCAGGTCAGCGCTCACTCTCCCTCGCTCACTGCAGGTCAGCGCTCACTCTCCGTCGCTCACTGCAGGTCAGCGCTTACTCTTACTCACTGCAGGTCAGCGCTCACTCTCCATTACTCACTGCAGGTCAGCGCTCACTCTCCTCCACTCACTGCAGGTCAGCGCTCACTCTCCCTCACTCACTGCAGGTCAGCGCTCACTCTCCCTCGCTCACTGCAGGTCAGCGCTCACTCTCCCTCACTCACTGCAGGTCAGCGCTCACTCTCCCCCACTCACTGCAGGTCAGCGCTCACTCTCCCTCGCTCACTGCAGGTCAGTGCTCACTCTCCCTCGCCCACTGCAGGTCAGCGCTCACTCTCCCTCGCCCACTGCAGGTCAGCACTCACTCTCCCTCGCTCACTGCTGGTCAGCGCTCACTCTCCCTCGTCCACTGCAGGTCAGCGCTCACTCTCCCTCGCCCACTGCAGTCAGCGCTCACTCTCCCTCGCCCACTGCATGTCAGCGCTCACTCCCCCTCGCCCACTGCAGGTCAGCGCTCACTCTCCCTCGCTCACTGCAGGTCAGCGCTCACTCTTACTCACTGCAGGTCAGCGCTCACTCTCCCTCGCTCACTGCAGGCCAGCGCTCACTCTTCCTCGCTCACTGCAGGTCAGCGCTCGCTCTCCCTCACTCACTGCAGGTCAGCACACACTCTCCCTCACTCACTGCAGGTTAGCGCCCACTCTCCCTCGCTCACTGCAGGTCAGTACTCACTCTCCCTCACTCACTGCAGGTCAGTGCTCACTCTCCCTCGCTCACTGCAGGTCAGCGCTCACTCTTTCTCACTGCAGGTCAGCGCTCACTCTCCCTCGCTCACTGCAGGTCAGTGCTCACTCTCCCTCGCTCACTGCAGGTCAGCACACACTCTCCCTCACTCACTGCAGGTTAGTGCTCACTCTCCCTCGCTCACTGCAGGTTAGTGCTCACTCTCCCTCGCTCACTGCAGGTCAGTGCTCACTCTCCCTCGCTCACTGCAGGTCAACGCTCACTCTCCCTCGCTCACTGCAGGTCAGCGCTCACTCTTACTCACTGCAGGTCAGCGCTCACTCTACATTACTCACTGCAGGTCAGCGCTCACTCTCCCTCGCTCACTGCAGGTCAGCGCTTACTCTTCCTCGCTCACTGCAGGTCAGCGCTCACTCTCCATCACTCACCGCAGGTCAGCGCTCACTCTCCCTCACTCACTGCAGGTCAGCGCTCACTCTCCCCCACTCTCTGCAGGTCAGCGCTCACTCTCCCTAACTCACTGCAGGTCAGCGCTCGCTCTCCCTCGCTCACTGCAGGTCAGTACTCACTCTCCCTCGCTCACTGCAGGTCAATGCTCACTCTCCCTCGCTCACTGCAGGTCAGCGCTCACTCTTTCTCACTGCAGGTCAGCGCTCACTCTCCCTCGCTCACTGCAGGTCAGCGCTCACTCCCCCTCGCCCACTGCAGGTCAGCGCTCACTCTCCCTCGCTCACTGCAGGTCAGCACTCACTCTTACTCACTGCAGGTCAGCGCTCACTCTCCCTCGCTCGCTGCAGGCCAGCGCTCACTCTTCCTCGCTCACTGCAGGTCAGCGCTCGCTCTCCCTCACTCACTGCAGGTCAGCACACACTCTCCCTCACTCACTGCAGGTTAGCGCTCACTCTCCCTCGCTCACTGCAGGTCAGTACTCACTCTCCCTCGCTCACTGCAGGTCAATGCTCACTCTCCCTCGCTCACTGCAGGTCAGCGCTCACTCTTTCTCACTGCAGGTCAGCGCTCACTCTCCCTCGCTCACTGCAGGTCAGCGCTCACTCCCCCTCGCCCACTGCAGGTCAGCGCTCACTCTCCCTCGCTCACTGCAGGTCAGCACTCACTCTTACTCACTGCAGGTCAGCGCTCACTCTCCCTCGCTCGCTGCAGGCCAGCGCTCACTCTTCCTCGCTCACTGCAGGTCAGCGCTCGCTCTCCCTCACTCACTGCAGGTCAGCACACACTCTCCCTCACTCACTGCAGGTTAGCGCTCACTCTCCCTCGCTCACTGCAGGTCAGTACTCACTCTCCCTCGCTCACTGCAGGTCAATGCTCACTCTCCCTCGCTCACTGCAGGTCAGCGCTCACTCTTTCTCACTGCAGGTCAGCGCTCACTCTCCCTCGCTCACTGCAGGTCAGCGCTCACTCTCCATCGCTCACTGCAGGTCAGTGCTCACTCTCCCTCGCTCACTGCAGGTCAGCGCTCACTCTCCCTCGCCCACTGCAGGTCAGCACACACTCTCCCTCACTCACTGCAGGTTAGTGCTCACTCTCCCTCGCTCACTGCAGGTCAGTGCTCACTCTCCCTCGCTCACTGCAGGTCAGTGCTCACTCTCCCTCGCTCACTGCAGGTCAACGCTCACTCTCCCTCGCTCACTGCAGGTCAGCGCTCACTCTTACTCACTGCAGGTCAGCGCTCACTCTACATTACTCACTGCAGGTCAGCGCTCACTCTCCCTCGCTCACTGCAGGTCAGCGCTTACTCTTCCTCGCTCACTGCAGGTCAGCGCTCACTCTCCATCACTCACCGCAGGTCAGCGCTCACTCTCCCTCACTCACTGCAGGTCAGCGCTCACTCTCCCCCACTCACTGCAGGTCAGCGCTCACTCTCCCTCACTCACTGCACGTCAGCGCTCGCTCTCCCTCGCTCACTGCAGATCAGCGCTCACTCTCCCCCACTCACTGCAGGTCAGCGCTCACTCTCCCTCGCTCACTGCAGGTCAGCGCTCACTCTCCGTCGCTCACTGCAGGTCAGCGCTTACTCTTACTCACTGCAGGTCAGCGCTCACTCTCCATTACTCACTGCAGGTCAGCGCTCACTCTCCTCCACTCACTGCAGGTCAGCGCTCACTCTCCCTCACTCACTGCAGGTCAGCGCTCACTCTCCCTCGCTCACTGCAGGTCAGCGCTCACTCTCCCTCACTCACTGCAGGTCAGCGCTCACTCTCCCCCACTCACTGCAGGTCAGCGCTCACTCTCCCTCGCTCACTGCAGGTCAGTGCTCACTCTCCCTCGCCCACTGCAGGTCAGCGCTCACTCTCCCTCGCCCACTGCAGGTCAGCACTCACTCTCCCTCGCTCACTGCTGGTCAGCGCTCACTCTCCCTCGTCCACTGCAGGTCAGCGCTCACTCTCCCTCGCCCACTGCAGTCAGCGCTCACTCTCCCTCGCCCACTGCATGTCAGCGCTCACTCCCCCTCGCCCACTGCAGGTCAGCGCTCACTCTCCCTCGCTCACTGCAGGTCAGCGCTCACTCTTACTCACTGCAGGTCAGCGCTCACTCTCCCTCGCTCACTGCAGGCCAGCGCTCACTCTTCCTCGCTCACTGCAGGTCAGCGCTCGCTCTCCCTCACTCACTGCAGGTCAGCACACACTCTCCCTCACTCACTGCAGGTTAGCGCCCACTCTCCCTCGCTCACTGCAGGTCAGTACTCACTCTCCCTCACTCACTGCAGGTCAGTGCTCACTCTCCCTCGCTCACTGCAGGTCAGCGCTCACTCTTTCTCACTGCAGGTCAGCGCTCACTCTCCCTCGCTCACTGCAGGTCAGTGCTCACTCTCCCTCGCTCACTGCAGGTCAGCACACACTCTCCCTCACTCACTGCAGGTTAGTGCTCACTCTCCCTCGCTCACTGCAGGTTAGTGCTCACTCTCCCTCGCTCACTGCAGGTCAGTGCTCACTCTCCCTCGCTCACTGCAGGTCAACGCTCACTCTCCCTCGCTCACTGCAGGTCAGCGCTCACTCTTACTCACTGCAGGTCAGCGCTCACTCTACATTACTCACTGCAGGTCAGCGCTCACTCTCCCTCGCTCACTGCAGGTCAGCGCTTACTCTTCCTCGCTCACTGCAGGTCAGCGCTCACTCTCCATCACTCACCGCAGGTCAGCGCTCACTCTCCCTCACTCACTGCAGGTCAGCGCTCACTCTCCCCCACTCTCTGCAGGTCAGCGCTCACTCTCCCTAACTCACTGCAGGTCAGCGCTCGCTCTCCCTCGCTCACTGCAGATCAGCGCTCACTCTCCCCCACTCACTGCAGGTCAGCGCTCACTCTCCCCCACTCACTGCAGGTCATCGCTCACTCTCGGTCAGCGCTCACTCTCCCTCGCCCACTGCAGGTCAGCGCTCACTCCTCCTCGCCCACTGCAGGTCAGCGCTCACTCTCCCTCGCTCACTGCAGGTCAGCGCTCACTCTCCATCACTCACTTCAGGTCAGCGCTCACTCTCCCTTACTTGGGTGACACTGGTGGAAGGGAGGGAGGACAAGAGTGCAGCAGCCCAGTTAGTGGTGCCACCATGCGGGATTAGGGGGGATGCAGCAGGCTCCTCTCGTCCCACTCCCTCAACACCGGGAAAGCAAGCCCGCCTCGGTAGCAGCAGCGCCAAGCCTCGGTACTGCCAAGCGCTGCTAAAATTGGTGACCCTGGGGAAGGAGAGGCTTACGGCCGCCAACGTACTGGCCACCCTCAGGAAGCAGGAGCGGAGGTGGCTGACCCCTAGAGGCCGCTCACTCTCCCTCGCTCACTGCAGCTCAGCGCTCACTCTCCCTCGCTCACTGCAGGTCAGCGCTCACTCTCCCTCGCCCACTGCAGGTCAGCGCTCACTCTCCCTCGCTCACAGCAGGCCAGCGCTCACTCTTACTCACTGCAGGTCAGCGCTCACTCTCCCTCGCTCACTGCAGGCCAGCACTCACTCTTCCTCGCTCACTGCAGGTCAGCGCTCGCTCTCCCTCACTCACTGCAGGTCAGCACACACTCTCCCTCACTCACTGCAGGTTAGCGCTCACTCTCCCTCGCTCACTGCAGGTCAGTGCTCACTCTCCCTCGCTCACTGCAGGTCAGCGCTCACTCTTTCTCACTGCAGGTCAGCGCTCACTCTCCCTCGCTCACTGCAGGTCAGCGCTCACTCTCCATCGCTCACTGCAGGTCAGTGCTCACTCTCCCTCGCTCACTGCAGGTCAGCACTCACTCTCCCTCGCCCACTGCAGGTCAGCACACACTCTCCCTCACTCACTGCAGGTTAGTGCTCACTCTCCCTCGCTCACTGCAGGTCAGTGCTCACTCTCCCTCGCTCACTGCAGGTCAGTGCTCACTCTCCCTCGCTCACTGCAGGTCAGCACTCACTCTCCCTCGCCCACTGCAGGTCAGCGCTCACTCTCCCTCACTCATTGCAGGTCGGCGCTCACTCTCCCTCGCCCACTGCAGGTCAGCGCTCACTCTCCCTCGCCCACTTCAGGTCAGCGCTCACTCTCTCTCACCCACTGCAGGTCAACGCTCACTCTCCCTCGCTCACAGCAGGCCAGCGCTCACTCTTACTCACTGCAGGTCAGCGCTCACTCTCCCTCGCTCACTGCAGGTCAGCGCTCACTCTCCCTCGCTCACTGCAGGTCAGTGCTCACTCTCCCTCGCTCACTGCAGGTCAGCGCTCACTCTTACTCACTGCAGGTCAGCGCTCACTCTCCATTACTCACTGCAGGTCAGCGCTCACTCTCCCCCACTCACTGTAGGTCAGCGCTCACTCTCCCTCGCTCACTGCAGGTCAGCGCTCACTCTCCCTCGCTCACTGCAGGTCAGCGCTCACTCTCCGTCGCTCACTGCAGGTCAGCGCTTACTCTTACTCACTGCAGGTCAGCGCTCACTCTCCATTACTCACTGCAGGTCAGCGCTCACTCTCCTCCACTCACTGCAGGTCAGCGCTCACTCTCCCTCACTCACTGCAGGTCAGCGCTCACTCTCCCTCGCTCACTGCAGGTCAGCGCTCACTCTCCCTTACTCACTGCAGGTCAGCGCTCACTCTCCCCCACTCACTGCAGGTCAGCGCTCACTCTCCCTCGCTCACTGCAGGTCAGTGCTCACTCTCCCTCGCCCACTGCAGGTCAGCGCTCACTCTCCCTCACCCACTGCAGGTCAGCACTCACTCTCCCTCGCTCACTGCTGGTCAGCGCTCACTCTCCCTCGTCCACTGCAGGTCAGCGCTCACTCTCCCTCGCCCACTGCAGGTCAGCGCTCACTCTCCCTCGCCCACTGCAGGTCAGCGCTCACTCCCCCTCGCCCACTGCAGGTCAACGCTCACTCTCCCTCGCTCACTGCAGGTCAGCGCTCACTCTTACTCACTGCAGGTCAGCGCTCACTCTCCCTCGCTCGCTGCAGGCCAGCGCTCACTCTTCCTCGCTCACTGCAGGTCAGCGCTCGCTCTCCCTCACTCACTGCAGGTCAGCACACACTCTCACTCACTCACTGCAGGTTAGCGCTCACTCTCCCTCGCTCACTGCAGGTCAGTACTCACTCTCCCTCGCTCACTGCAGGTCAGTGCTCACTCTCCCTCGCTCACTGCAGGTCAGCGCTCACTCTTTCTCACTGCAGGTCAGCGCTCACTCTCCCTCGCTCACTGCAGGTCAGCGCTCACTCTCCATCGCTCACTGCAGGTCAGTGCTCACTCTCCCTCGCTCTCTGCAGGTCAGCGCTCACTCTCCCTCACCCACTGCAGGTCAGCACACACTCTCCCTCACTCACTGCAGGTTAGTGCTCACTCTCCCTCGCTCACTGCAGGTCAGTGCTCACTCTCCCTCGCTCACTGCAGGTCAGTGCTCACTCTCCCTCGCTCACTGCAGGTCAACGCTCACTCTCCCTCGCTCACTGCAGGTCAGCGCTCACTCTTACTCACTGCAGGTCAGCGCTCACTCTACATTACTCACTGCAGGTCAGCGCTCACTCTCCCTCGCTCACTGCAGGTCACCGCTTACTCTTCCTCGCTCACTGCAGGTCAGCGCTCACTCTCCATCACTCACCGCAGGTCAGCGCTCACTCTCCCTCACTCACTGCAGGTCAGCGCTCACTCTCCCCCACTCACTGCAGGTCAGCGCTCACTCTCCCTCACTCACTGCAGGTCAGCGCTCGCTCTCCCTTGCTCACTGCAGATCAGCGCTCACTCTCCCCCACTCACTGCAGGTCAGCGCTCACTCTCCCCCACTCACTGCAGGTCATCGCTCACTCTCGGTCAGCGCTCACTCTCCCTCGCCCACTGCAGGTCAGCGCTCACTCCTCCTCGCCCACTGCAGGTCAGTGCTCACTCTCCCTCGCTCACTGCAGGTCAGCGCTCACTCTCCATCACTCACTTCAGGTCAGCGCTCACTCTCCCTTACTTGGGTGACACTGGTGGAAGGGAGGGAGGACAAGAGTGCAGCAGCCCAGTTAGTGGTGCCACCATGCGGGATTAGGGGGGATGCAGCAGGCTCCTCTCGTCCCACTCCCTTAACACCGGGAAAGCAAGCCCGCCTCGGTAGCAGCAGCGCCAAGCCTCGGCACTGCCAAGCGCTGCTAAAATTGGTGACCCTGGGGAAGGAGAGGCTTACGGCCGCCAACGTCCTGGCCACCCTCAGGAAGCAGGAGCGGAGGTGGCTGACCCCTAGAGGCCGCTCACTCTCCCTCGCTCACTGCAGCTCAGCGCTCACTCTCCCTCGCTCACTGCAGGTCAGCGCTCACTCTCCCTCGCCCACTGCAGGTCAGCGCTCACTCTCCCTCGCTCACAGCAGGCCAGCGCTCACTCTTACTCACTGCAGGTCAGCGCTCACTCTCCCTCGCTCACTGCAGGCCAGCGCTCACTCTTCCTCGCTCACTGCAGGTCAGCGCTCGCTCTCCCTCACTCACTGCAGGTCAGCACACACTCTCCCTCACTCACTGCAGGCCAGCGCTCACTCTCCCTTGCACACTGCAGGTCAGTACTCACTCTCCCTCGCTCACTGCAGGTCAGTGCTCACTCTCCCTTGCTCACTGCAGGTCAGCGCTCACTCTTTCTCACTGCAGGTCAGCGCTCACTCTCCCTCGCTCACTGCAGGACAGCGCTCACTCTCCATCGCTCACTGCAGGTCAGTGCTCACTCTCCCTCGCTCACTGCAGGTCAGCGCTCACTCTCCCTCGCCCACTGCAGGTCAGCACACACTCTCCCTCGCCCACTGCAGGTCAGCGCTCACTCTCCCTCGCTCACAGCAGGCCAGCGCTCACTCTTACTCACTGCAGGTCAGCGCTCACTCTCCCTCGCTCACTGCAGGCCAGCACTCACTCTTCCTCGCTCACTGCAGGTCAGCGCTCGCTCTCCCTCACTCACTGCAGGTCAGCACACACTCTCCCTCACTCTCTGCAGGTTAGCGCTCACTCTCCCTCGCTCACTGCAGGTCAGTACTCACTCTCCCTCGCTCACTGCAGGTCAGTGCTCACTCTCCCTCGCTCACTGCAGGTCAGCGCTCACTCTTTCTCACTGCAGGTCAGCGCTCACTCTCCCTCGCTCACTGCAGGTCAGCGCTCACTCTCCATCGCTCACTGCAGGTCAGTGCTCACTCTCCCTCGCTCACTGCAGGTCAGCACTCACTCTCCCTCGCCCACTGCAGGTCAGCACACACTCTCCCTCACTCACTGCAGGTTAGTGCTCACTCTCCCTCGCTCACTGCAGGTCAGTGCTCACTCTCCCTCGCTCACTGCAGGTCAGTGCTCACTCTCCCTCGCTCACTGCAGGTCAGCACTCACTCTTTCTCACTGCAGGTCAGCGCTCACTCTCCCTCGCTCACTGCAGGTCAGCGTTCACTCTCCATCGCTCACTGCAGGTCAGCGTTAACTCTCCCTCACTCACTGCAGGTCTGCTCTCACTCTCACTCGCTCACTGCAGGTCAGTGCTCACTCTCCCTCGCCCACTGCAGGTCAGTGCTCACTCTCCCTCGCTCACTGCAGGCCAGCGCTCACTCTCCCTCACTCACTGTAGGTCAGCGTTCACTCTCCCTCACTCACTGCAGGTCAGCGCTCACTCTCCCTCGCTCACTGCAGGTCAGCGCTCACTCTCCCTCGCACACTGCAGGTCAGCGTTCACTCTCCCTCACTCACTGCAGGTCAGCGCTCACTCTCCCTCGCTCACTGCAGGTCAGCGCTCACTCTACCTCACTCACTGTAGGTCAGCGTTCACTCTCCCTCACTCACTGCAGGCCAGCGCTCACTCTCCCTCACTCACTGTAGGTCAGCGTTCACTCTCCCTCACTCACTGCAGGCCAGCGCTCACTCTCCCTCACTCACTGTAGGTCAGCGTTCACTCTCCCTCACTCACTGCAGGCCAGCGCTCACTCTCCCTCACTCACTGCAGATCAGCGCTCACTCTCCCTCACTCACTGTAGGTCAGCGTTCACTCTCCCTTACTCACTGCAGGCCAGCGCTCACTCTCCCTCGCTCACTGCAGGTCAGCGCTCACTCTCCCTCGCACACTGCAAGTCAGAGCTCACTCTCCCTCACTCACTGCAGGTCAGCGCTCACTCTCCCTCGCTCACTGCAGGTCAGCGCTCACTCTCCCTCACTCACTGCAGGTCAGCGCTCACTCTCCCTCACTCACTGTAGGTCAGCGTTCACTCTCCCTCACTCACTGCAGGCCAGCGCTCACTCTCCCTCGCTCACTGCAGGTCAGCGCTCACTCTCCCTCGCACACTGCAGGTCAGCGTTCACTCTCCCTCACTCACTGCAGGTCAGCGCTCACTCTCCCTCGCTCACTGCAGGTCAGCGCTTACTCTCCCTCGCTCACTGCAGGTCAGCGCTCACTCTCCATCGCTCACTGCAGGTCAGTGCTCACTCTCCCTCGCTCACTGCAGGTCAGCGCTCACTCTCCCTCGCCCACTGCAGGTCAGCACACACTCTCCCTCGCCCACTGCAGGTCAGCGCTCACTCTCCCTCGCTCACAGCAGGCCAGCGCTCACTCTTACTCACTGCAGGTCAGCGCTCACTCTCCCTCGCTCACTGCAGGCCAGCACTCACTCTTCCTCGCTCACTGCAGGTCAGCGCTCGCTCTCCCTCACTCACTGCAGGTCAGCACACACTCTCCCTCACTCACTGCAGGTTAGCGCTCACTCTCCCTCGCTCACTGCAGGTCAGTACTCACTCTCCCTCGCTCACTGCAGGTCAGTGCTCACTCTCCCTCGCTCACTGCAGGTCAGCGCTCACTCTTTCTCACTGCAGGTCAGCGCTCACTCTCCCTCGCTCACTGCAGGTCAGCGCTCACTCTCCATCGCTCACTGCAGGTCAGTGCTCACTCTCCCTCGCTCACTGCAGGTCAGCACTCACTCTCCCTCGCCCACTGCAGGTCAGCACACACTCTCCCTCACTCACTGCAGGTTAGTGCTCACTCTCCCTCGCTCACTGCAGGTCAGTGCTCACTCTCCCTCGCTCACTGCAGGTCAGTGCTCACTCTCCCTCGCTCACTGCAGGTCAGCACTCACTCTTTCTCACTGCAGGTCAGCGCTCACTCTCCCTCGCTCACTGCAGGTCAGCGTTCACTCTCCATCGCTCACTGCAGGTCAGCGTTAACTCTCCCTCACTCACTGCAGGTCTGCTCTCACTCTCACTCGCTCACTGCAGGTCAGTGCTCACTCTCCCTCGCCCACTGCAGGTCAGTGCTCACTCTCCCTCGCTCACTGCAGGCCAGCGCTCACTCTCCCTCACTCACTGTAGGTCAGCGTTCACTCTCCCTCACTCACTGCAGGTCAGCGCTCACTCTCCCTCGCTCACTGCAGGTCAGCGCTCACTCTCCCTCGCACACTGCAGGTCAGCGTTCACTCTCCCTCACTCACTGCAGGTCAGTGCTCACTCTCCCTCGCTCACTGCAGGTCAGCGCTCACTCTCCCTCGCCCACTGCAGGTCAGCACACACTCTCCCTCGCCCACTGCAGGTCAGCGCTCACTCTCCCTCGCTCACAGCAGGCCAGCGCTCACTCTTACTCACTGCAGGTCAGCGCTCACTCTCCCTCGCTCACTGCAGGCCAGCACTCACTCTTCCTCGCTCACTGCAGGTCAGCGCTCGCTCTCCCTCACTCACTGCAGGTCAGCACACACTCTCCCTCACTCACTGCAGGTTAGCGCTCACTCTCCCTCGCTCACTGCAGGTCAGTACTCACTCTCCCTCGCTCACTGCAGGTCAGTGCTCACTCTCCCTCGCTCACTGCAGGTCAGCGCTCACTCTTTCTCACTGCAGGTCAGCGCTCACTCTCCCTCGCTCACTGCAGGTCAGCGCTCACTCTCCATCGCTCACTGCAGGTCAGTGCTCACTCTCCCTCGCTCACTGCAGGTCAGCACTCACTCTCCCTCGCCCACTGCAGGTCAGCACACACTCTCCCTCACTCACTGCAGGTCAGCGCTCACTCTCCATCGCTCACTGCAGGTCAGTGCTCACTCTCCCTCGCTCACTGCAGGTCAGCACTCACTCTCCCTCGCCCACTGCAGGTCTGCACACACTCTCCCTCACTCACTGCAGGTTAGTGCTCACTCTCCCTCGCTCACTGCAGGTCAGTGCTCACTCTCCCTCGCTCACTGCAGGTCAGTGCTCACTCTCCCTCGCTCACTGCAGGTCAGCACTCACTCTTTCTCACTGCAGGTCAGCGCTCACTCTCCCTCGCTCACTGCAGGTCAGCGTTCACTCTCCATCGCTCACTGCAGGTCAGCGTTAACTCTCCCTCACTCACTGCAGGTCTGCTCTCACTCTCACTCGCTCACTGCAGGTCAGTGCTCACTCTCCCTCGCCCACTGCAGGTCAGTGCTCACTCTCCCTCGCTCACTGCAGGCCAGCGCTCACTCTCCCTCACTCACTGTAGGTCAGCGTTCACTCTCCCTCACTCACTGCAGGTCAGCGCTCACTCTCCCTCGCTCACTGCAGGTCAGCGCTCACTCTCCCTCGCACACTGCAGGTCAGCGTTCACTCTCCCTCACTCACTGCAGGTCAGCGCTCACTCTCCCTCGCTCACTGCAGGTCAGCGCTCACTCTACCTCACTCACTGTAGGTCAGCGTTCACTCTCCCTCACTCACTGCAGGCCAGCGCTCACTCTCCCTCACTCACTGTAGGTCAGCGTTCACTCTCCCTCACTCACTGCAGGCCAGCGCTCACTCTCCCTCACTCACTGTAGGTCAGCGTTCACTCTCCCTCACTCACTGCAGGCCAGCGCTCACTCTCCCTCACTCACTGCAGATCAGCGCTCACTCTCCCTCACTCACTGTAGGTCAGCGTTCACTCTCCCTTACTCACTGCAGGCCAGCGCTCACTCTCCCTCGCTCACTGCAGGTCAGCGCTCACTCTCCCTCGCACACTGCAAGTCAGAGCTCACTCTCCCTCACTCACTGCAGGTCAGCGCTCACTCTCCCTCGCTCACTGCAGGTCAGCGCTCACTCTCCCTTACTCACTGCAGGTCAGCGCTCACTCTCCCTCACTCACTGTAGGTCAGCGTTCACTCTCCCTCACTCACTGCAGGCCAGCGCTCACTCTCCCTCGCTCACTGCAGGTCAGCGCTCACTCTCCCTCGCACACTGCAGGTCAGCGTTCACTCTCCCTCACTCACTGCAGGTCAGCGCTCACTCTCCCTCGCTCACTGCAGGTCAGCGCTTACTCTCCCTCGCTCACTGCAGGTCAGCGCTCACTCTCCATCGCTCACTGCAGGTCAGTGCTCACTCTCCCTCGCTCACTGCAGGTCAGCGCTCACTCTCCCTCGCCCACTGCAGGTCAGCACACACTCTCCCTCGCCCACTGCAGGTCAGCGCTCACTCTCCCTCGCTCACAGCAGGCCAGCGCTCACTCTTACTCACTGCAGGTCAGCGCTCACTCTCCCTCGCTCACTGCAGGCCAGCACTCACTCTTCCTCGCTCACTGCAGGTCAGCGCTCGCTCTCCCTCACTCACTGCAGGTCAGCACACACTCTCCCTCACTCACTGCAGGTTAGCGCTCACTCTCCCTCGCTCACTGCAGGTCAGTACTCACTCTCCCTCGCTCACTGCAGGTCAGTGCTCACTCTCCCTCGCTCACTGCAGGTCAGCGCTCACTCTTTCTCACTGCAGGTCAGCGCTCACTCTCCCTCGCTCACTGCAGGTCAGCGCTCACTCTCCATCGCTCACTGCAGGTCAGTGCTCACTCTCCCTCGCTCACTGCAGGTCAGCACTCACTCTCCCTCGCCCACTGCAGGTCAGCACACACTCTCCCTCACTCACTGCAGGTTAGTGCTCACTCTCCCTCGCTCACTGCAGGTCAGTGCTCACTCTCCCTCGCTCACTGCAGGTCAGTGCTCACTCTCCCTCGCTCACTGCAGGTCAGCACTCACTCTTTCTCACTGCAGGTCAGCGCTCACTCTCCCTCGCTCACTGCAGGTCAGCGTTCACTCTCCATCGCTCACTGCAGGTCAGCGTTAACTCTCCCTCACTCACTGCAGGTCTGCTCTCACTCTCACTCGCTCACTGCAGGTCAGTGCTCACTCTCCCTCGCCCACTGCAGGTCAGTGCTCACTCTCCCTCGCTCACTGCAGGCCAGCGCTCACTCTCCCTCACTCACTGTAGGTCAGCGTTCACTCTCCCTCACTCACTGCAGGTCAGCGCTCACTCTCCCTCGCTCACTGCAGGTCAGCGCTCACTCTCCCTCGCACACTGCAGGTCAGCGTTCACTCTCCCTCACTCACTGCAGGTCAGCGCTCACTCTCCCTCGCTCACTGCAGGTCAGCGCTCACTCTCCCTCACTCACTGTAGGTCAGCGTTCACTCTCCCTCACTCACTGCAGGCCAGCGCTCACTCTCCCTCACTCACTGTAGGTCAGCGTTCACTCTCCCTCACTCACTGCAGGCCAGCGCTCACTCTCCCTCACTCACTGTAGGTCAGCGTTCACTCTCCCTCACTCACTGCAGGCCAGCGCTCACTCTCCCTCACTCACTGCAGATCAGCGCTCACTCTCCCTCACTCACTGTAGGTCAGCGTTCACTCTCCCTTACTCACTGCAGGCCAGCGCTCACTCTCCCTCGCTCACTGCAGGTCAGCGCTCACTCTCCCTCGCACACTGCAAGTCAGAGCTCACTCTCCCTCACTCACTGCAGGTCAGCGCTCACTCTCCCTCGCTCACTGCAGGTCAGCGCTCACTCTCCCTCACTCACTGCAGGTCAGCGCTCACTCTCCCTCACTCACTGTAGGTCAGCGTTCACTCTCCCTCACTCACTGCAGGCCAGCGCTCACTCTCCCTCGCTCACTGCAGGTCAGCGCTCACTCTCCCTCGCACACTGCAGGTCAGCGTTCACTCTCCCTCACTCACTGCAGGTCAGCGCTCACTCTCCCTCGCTCACTGCAGGTCAGCGCTTACTCTCCCTCGCTCACTGCAGGTCAGCGCTCACTCTTACTCACTGCAGGTCAGCGCTCACTCTCCATTACTCACTGCAGGTCAGCGCTCACTCTTTCTCACTGCAGGTCTGCGCTCACTCTCCCTCACTCACTGCAGGCCAGCGCTCACTCTCCCTCGCTCACTGCAGGTCAGCGCTCACTCTCCCTCGCCCACTGCAGGTCAGCGTTCACTCTCCCTCACTCACTGCAGGCCAGCGCTCACTCTCCCTCGCTCACTGCAGGTCAGCGCTCACTCTCCCTCACTCACTGCAGGTCAGCGCTCACTCTCCCTTGCTCACTGCAGGTCAGCGCTCACTCTCCCTCGCTCACTGCAGGTCAGCGCTCACTCTTACTCACTCATTGCAGGTCGGCGCTCACTCTCCCTCGCCCATTGCAGGTCAGCGCTCACTCTCCCTCGCTCACTGCTGGTCAGCGCTCACTCTCCCTCGCACACTGCAGGTCAGCGTTCACTCTCCCTCGCTCACAGCAGGCCAGCGCTCACTCTTACTCACTGCAGGTCAGCGCTCACTCTCCCTCGCTCACTGCAGGCCAGCACTTACTCTTCCTCGCTCACTGCAGGTCAGCGCTCGCTCTCCCTCACTCACTGCAGGTCAGCACACACTCTCCCTCACTCACTGCAGGTTAGCGCTCACTCTCCCTCGCTCACTGCAGGTCAGTACTCACTCTCCCTCGCTCACTGCAGGTCAGTGCTCACTCTCCCTCGCTCACTGCAGGTCAGCGCTCACTCTTTCTCACTGCAGGTCAGCGCTCACTCTCCCTCGCTCACTGCAGGTCAGCGCTCACTCTCCATCACTCACTGCAGGTCAGTGCTCACTCTCCCTCGCTCACTGCAGGTCAGCACTCACTCTCCCTCGCCCACTGCAGGTCAGCACACACTCTCCCTCACTCACTGCAGGTTAGTGCTCACTCTCCCTCACTCACTGTAGGTCAGCGTTCACTCTCCCTCACTCACTGCAGGCCAGCGCTCACTCTCCCTCACTCACTGTAGGTCAGCGTTCACTCTCCCTCACTCACTGCAGGCCAGCGCTCACTCTCCCTCACTCACTGCAGGCCAGCGCTCACTCTCCCTCACTCACTGTAGGTCAGCGTTCACTCTCCCTCACTCACTGCAGGCCAGCGCTCACTCTCCCTCACTCACTGCAGATCAGCGCTCACTCTCCCTCACTCACTGTAGGTCAGCGTTCACTCTCCCTTACTCACTGCAGGCCAGCGCTCACTCTCCCTCGCTCACTGCAGGTCAGCGCTCACTCTCCCTCGCACACTGCAAGTCAGCGTTCACTCTCCCTCACTCACTGCAGGTCAGCGCTCACTCTCCCTCGCTCACTGCAGGTCAGCGCTCACTCTCCCTCACTCACTGCAGGTCAGCGCTCACTCTCCCTCACTCACTGTAGGTCAGCGTTCACTCTCCCTTACTCACTGCAGGCCAGCGCTCACTCTCCCTCGCTCACTGCAGGTCAGCGCTCACTCTCCCTCGCACACTGCAGGTCAGCGTTCACTCTCCCTCACTCACTGCAGGTCAGCGCTCACTCTCCCTCGCTCACTGCAGGTCAGCGCTTACTCTCCCTCGCTCACTGCAGGTCAGCGCTCACTCTTACTCACTGCAGGTCAGCGCTCACTCTCCATTACTCACTGCAGGTCAGCGCTCACTCTTTCTCACTGCAGGTCTGCGCTCACTCTCCCTCACTCACTGCAGGCCAGCGCTCACTCTCCCTCGTTCACTGCAGGTCAGCGCTCACTCTCCCTCGCCCACTGCAGGTCAGCGTTCACTCTCCCTCACTCACTGCAGGCCAGCGCTCACTCTCCCTCGCTCACTGCAGGTCAGCGCTCACTCTCCCTCACTCACTGCAGGTCAGCGCTCACTCTCCCTCGCTCACTGCAGGTCAGCGCTCACTCTCCCTCGCTCACTGCAGGTCAGCGCTCACTCTTACTCACTCATTGCAGGTCGGCGCTCACTCTCCCTCGCCCACTGCAGGTCAGCGCTCACTCTCCCTCGCTCACTGCTGGTCAGCGCTCACTCTCCCTCGCACACTGCAGGTCAGCGTTCACTCTCCCTCGCTCACAGCAGGCCAGCGCTCACTCTTACTCACTGCAGGTCAGCGCTCACTCTCCCTCGCTCACTGCAGGCCAGCACTTACTCTTCCTCGCTCACTGCAGGTCAGCGCTCGCTCTCCCTCACTCACTGCAGGTCAGCACACACTCTCCCTCACTCACTGCAGGTTAGCGCTCACTCTCCCTCGCTCACTGCAGGTCAGTACTCACTCTCCCTCGCTCACTGCAGGTCAGTGCTCACTCTCCCTCGCTCACTGCAGGTCAGCGCTCACTCTTTCTCACTGCAGGTCAGCGCTCACTCTCCCTCGCTCACTACAGGTCAGCGCTCACTCTCCATCACTCACTGCAGGTCAGTGCTCACTCTCCCTCGCTCACTGCAGGTCAGCACTCACTCTCCCTCGCCCACTGCAGGTCAGCACACACTCTCCCTCACTCACTGCAGGTTAGTGCTCACTCTCCCTCGCTCACTGCAGGTCAGTGCTCACTCTCCCTGGCTCACTGCAGGTCAGTGCTCACTCTCACTCGCTCACTGCAGGTCAGCACTCACTCTTTCTCACTGCAGGTCAGCGCTCACTCTCCCTCGCTCACTGCAGGTCAGCGTTCACTCTCCATCGCTCACTGCAGGTCAGCGTTAACTCTCCCTCACTCACTGCAGGTCTGCTCTCACTCTCACTCGCTCACTGCAGGTCAGCGCTCACTCTCCCTCGCCCACTGCAGGTCAGTGCTCACTCTCCCTCGCTCACTGCAGGCCAGCGCTCACTCTCCCTCACTCACTGTAGGTCAGCGTTCACTCTCCCTCACTCACTGCAGGTCAGCGCTCACTCTCCCTCGCTCACTGCAGGTCAGCGCTCACTCTCCCTCGCACACTGCAGGTCAGCGTTCACTCTCCCTCACTCACTGCAGGTCAGCGCTCACTCTCCCTCGCTCACTGCAGGTCAGCGCTCACTCTCCCTCACTCACTGTAGGTCAGCGTTCACTCTCCCTCACTCACTGCAGGGCAGCGCTCACTCTCCCTCACTCACTGTAGGTCAGCGTTCACTCTCCCTCACTCACTGCAGGCCAGCGGTCACTCTCCCTCACTCACTGTAGGTCAGCGTTCACTCTCCCTCACTCACTGCAGGCCAGCGCTCACTCTCCCTCACTCACTGCAGATCAGCGCTCACTCTCCCTCACTCACTGTAGGTCAGCGTTCACTCTCCCTTACTCACTGCAGGCCAGCGCTCACTCTCCCTCGCTCACTGCAGGTCAGCGCTCACTCTCCCTCGCACACTGCAAGTCAGCGTTCACTCTCCCTCACTCACTGCAGGTCAGCGCTCACTCTCCCTCGCTCACTGCAGGTCAGCGCTCACTCTCCCTCACTCACTGCAGGTCAGCGCTCACTCTCCCTCACTCACTGTAGGTCAGCGTTCACTCTCCCTCACTCACTGCAGGCCAGCGCTCACTCTCCCTCGCTCACTGCAGGTCAGCGCTCACTCTCCCTCGCACACTGCAGGTCAGCGTTCACTCTCCCTCACTCACTGCAGGTCAGCGCTCACTCTCCCTCGCTCACTGCAGGTCAGCGCTTACTCTCCCTCGCTCACTGCAGGTCAGCGCTCACTCTTACTCACTGCAGGTCAGCGCTCACTCTCCATTACTCACTGCAGGTCAGCGCTCACTCTTTCTCACTGCAGGTCAGCGCTCACTCTCCCTCACTCACTGCAGGCCAGCGCTCACTCTCCCTCGCTCACTGCAGGTCAGCGCTCACTCTCCCTCGCCCACTGCAGGTCAGCGTTCACTCTACCTCACTCACTGCAGGCCAGCGCTCATTCTCCCTCGCTCACTGCAGGTCAGCGCTCACTCTCCCTCACTCACTGCAGGTCAGCGCTCACTCTCCCTCGCTCACTGCAGGTCAGCGCTCACTCTCCCTCGCTCACTGCAGGTCAGCGCTCACTCTTACTCACTCATTGCAGGTCGGCGCTCACTCTCCCTCGCCCACTGCAGGTCAGCGCTCACTCTCCCTCGCTCACTGCTGGTCAGCGCTCACTCTCCCTCGCACACTGCAGGTCAGCGCTCACTCTCCCTCACTCATTGCAGGTCGGCGCTCACTCTCCCTCGCCCACTGCAGGTCAGCGCTCACTCTCCCTCGCCCACTTCAGGTCAGCGCTCACTCTCTCACCCACTGCAGGTCAGTGCTCACTCTCCCTCGCTCACAGCAGGCCAGCGCTCACTCTTACTCACTGCAGGTCAGCGCTCACTCTCCCTCGCTCACTGCAGGTCAGCGCTCACTCTCCCTCGCTCACTACAGGTCAGCGCTCACTCTCCCTCGCTCACTGCAGGTCAACGCTCACTCTCCCTCGCTCACTGCAGGTCAGCGCTCACTCTTACTCACTGCAGGTCAGCGCTCACTCTACATTACTCACTGCAGGTCAGCGCTCACTCTCCCTCGCTCACTGCAGGTCAGCGCTTACTCTTCCTCGCTCACTGCAGGTCAGCGCTCACTCTCCATCACTCACCGCAGGTCAGCGCTCACTCTCCCTCACTCACTGCAGGTCAGCGCTCACTCTCCCCCACTCACTGCAGGTCAGCGCTTACTCTCCCTCACTCACTGCAGGTCAGCGCTCGCTCTCCCTCGCTCACTGCAGATCAGCGCTCACTCTCCCCCACTCACTGCAGGTCAGCGCTCACTCTCCCCCACTCACTGCAGGTCATCGCTCACTCTCGGTCAGCGCTCACTCTCCCTCGCCCACTGCAGGTCAGCGCTCACTCTCCCTCGCTCACTGGAGGTCAGCGCTCACTCTCCATCACTCACTTCAGGTCAGCGCTCACTCTCCCTTACTTGGGTGACACTGGTGGAAGGGAGGGAGGACAAGAGTGCAGCAGCCCAGTTAGTGGTGCCATCATGCGGGATTAGGGGGGATGCAGCAGGCTCCTCTCGTCCCACTCCCTCAACACCGGGAAAGCAAGCCCGCCTCGGTAGCAGCAGCGCCAAGCCTCGGCACTGCCAAGCGCTGCTAAAATTGGTGACCCTGGGGAAGGAGAGGCTTACGGCCGCCAACGTCCTGGCCACCCTCAGGAAGCAGGAGCGGAGGTGGCTGACCCCTAGAGGCCGCTCACTCTCCCTCGCTCACTGCAGCTCAGCGCTCACTCTCCCTCGCTCACTGCAGGTCAGCGCTCACTCTCCCTCGCCCACTGCAGGTCAGCGCTCACTCTCCCTCGCTCACAGCAGGCCAGCGCTCACTCTTACTCACTGCAGGTCAGCGCTCACTCTCCCTCGCTCACTGCAGGCCAGCGCTCACTCTTCCTCGCTCACTGCAGGTCAGCGCTCGCTCTCCCTCACTCACTGCAGGTCAGCACACACTCTCCCTCACTCACTGCAGGCCAGCGCTCACTCTCCCTCGCACACTGCAGGTCAGTACTCACTCTCCCTCGCTCACTGCAGGTCAGTGCTCACTCTCCCTCGCTCACTGCAGGTCAGCGCTCACTCTTTCTCACTGCAGGTCAGCGCTCACTCTCCCTCGCTCACTGCAGGTCAGCGCTCACTCTCCATCGCTCACTGCAGGTCAGTGCTCACTCTCCCTCGCTCACTGCAGGTCAGCGCTCACTCTCCCTCGCCCACTGCAGGTCAGCACACGCTCTCCCTCACTCACTGCAGGTTAGTGCTCACTCTCCCTCGCTCACTGCAGGTCAGTGCTCACTCTCCCTCGCTCACTGCAGGTCAGTGCTCACTCTCCCTCGCTCACTGCAGGTCAGCACTCACTCTTTCTCACTGCAGGTCAGCGCTCACTCTCCCTCGCTCACTGCAGGTCAGCGTTAACTCTCCCTCACTCACTGCAGGTCTGCTCTCACTCTCACTCGCTCACTGCAGGTCAGTGCTCACTCTCCCTCGCCCACTGCAGGTCAGTGCTCACTCTCCCTCGCCCACTGCAGGTCAGTGCTCACTCTCCCTCGCTCACTGTAGGTCAGCGCTCACTCTCCCTCGCCCACTGCATGTCAGCGCTCACTCTCCCTCACTCATTGCAGGTCGGCGCTCACTCTCCCTCGCCCACTGCAGGTCAGCGCTCACTCTCCCTCGCCCACTTCAGGTCAGCGCTCACTCTCTCTCACCCACTGCAGGTCAACGCTCACTCTCCCTCGCTCACAGCAGGCCAGCGCTCACTCTTACTCACTGCAGGTCAGCGCTCACTCTCCCTCGCTCACTGCAGGTCAGCGCTCACTCTCCCTCGCTCACTGCAGGTCAGTGCTCACTCTCCCTCGCTCACTGCAGGTCAGCGCTCACTCTTACTCACTGCAGGTCAGCGCTCACTCTCCATTACTCACTGCAGGTCAGCGCTCACTCTCCCCCACTCACTGTAGGTCAGCGCTCACTCTCCCTCGCTCACTGCAGGTCAGCGCTCACTCTCCCTCGCTCACTGCAGGTCAGCGCTCACTCTCCCTCGCTCACTGCAGGTCAGCGCTTACTCTTACTCACTGCAGGTCAGCGCTCACTCTCCATTACTCACTGCAGGTCAGCGCTCACTCTCCTCCACTCACTGCAGGTCAGCGCTCACTCTCCCTCACTCACTGCAGGTCAGCGCTCACTCTCCCCCACTCACTGCAGGTCAGCGCTCACTCTCCCTCGCTCACTGCAGGTCAGCGCTCACTCTCCCTCGCCCACTGCAGGTCAGCACTCACTCTCCCTCGCTCACTGCTGGTCAGCGCTCACTCTCCCTCGTCCACTGCAGGTCAGCGCTCACTCTCCCTCGCTCACTGCAGGTCAGCGCTCACTCTCCCTCGCTCACTGCAGGTCAGCGCTTACTCTTACTCACTGCAGGTCAGCGCTCACTCTCCATTACTCACTGCAGGTCAGCGCTCACTCTCCTCCACTCACTGCAGGTCAGCGCTCACTCTCCATTACTCACTGCAGGTCAGCGCTCACTCTCCTCCACTCACTGCAGGTCAGCGCTCACTCTCCCTCACTCACTGCAGGTCAGCGCTCACTCTCCCCCACTCACTGCAGGTCAGCGCTCACTCTCCCTCGCTCACTGCAGGTCAGCGCTCACTCTCCCTCGCCCACTGCAGGTCAGCACTCACTCTCCCTCGCTCACTGCTGGTCAGCGCTCACTCTCCCTCGTCCACTGCAGGTCAGCGCTCACTCTCCCTCGCCCACTGCAGGTCAGCGCTCACTCTCCCTCGCCCACTGCAGGTCAGCGCTCACTCCCCCTCGCCCACTGCAGGTCAGCGCTCACTCTCCCTCACTCACTGCAGGTCAGCGCTCACTCTTACTCACTGCAGGTCAGCGCTCACTCTCCCTCGCTCACTGCACGTCAGCGCTCGCTCTCCCTCACTCACTGCAGGTCAGCACACACTCTCACTCACTCACTGCAGGTTAGCGCTCACTCTCCCTCGCTCACTGCAGGTCAGTACTCACTCTCCCTCGCTCACTGCAGGTCAGTGCTCACTCTCCCTCGCTCACTGCAGGTCAGCGCTCACTCTTTCTCACTGCAGGTCAGCGCTCACTCTCCCTCGCTCACTGCAGGTCAGCGCTCACTCTCCATCGCTCACTGCAGGTCAGCACACACTCTCCCTCACTCACTGCAGATTAGTGCTCACTCTCCCTCGCTCACTGCAGGTCAGTGCTCACTCTCCCTCGCTCACTGCAGGTCAGTGCTCACTCTCCCTCGCTCACTGCAGGTCAGCACTCACTCTTTCTCACTGCAGGTCAGCGCTCACTCTCCCTCGCTCACTGCAGGTCAGCATTCACTCTCCATCGCTCACTGCAGGTCAGCGTTAACTCTCCCTCACTCACTGCAGGTCTGCTCTCACTCTCACTCGCTCACTGCAGGTCAGTGCTCACTCTCCCTCACCCACTGCAGGTCAGTGCTCACTCTCCCTCACCCACTGCAGGTCAGTGCTCACTCTCCCTCGCTCACTGCAGGTCAGCGCTCACTCACCCTCGCCCACTGCAGGTCAGCTCTCACTCTCCCTCACTCATTGCAGGTCGGCGCTCACTCTCCCTCGCCCACTGCAGGTCAGCGCTCACTCTCCCTCGCCCACTTCAGGTCAGTGCTCACTCTCTCTCACCCACTGCAGGTCAACACTCACTCTCCCTCGCTCACAGCAGGCCAGCGCTCACTCTTACTCACTGCAGGTCAGCGCTCACTCTCCCTCGCTCACTGCAGATCAGCGCTCACTCTCCCTCGCTCACTGCAGGTCAGCGCTCACTCTCCCTCGCTCACTGCAGGTCAGCGCTCACTCTTACTCACTGCAGGTCAGCGCTCACTCTCCATTACTCACTGCAGGTCAGCGCTCACTCTCCCCCACTCACTGCAGGTCAGCGCTCACTCTCCCTCGCTCACTGCAGGTCAGCGCTCACTCTCCCTCGCTCACTGCAGGTCAGCGCTCACTCTCCCTCGCTCACTGCAGGTCAGCGCTTACTCTTACTCACTGCAGGTCAGCGCTCACTCTCCATTACTCACTGCAGGTCAGCGCTCACTCTCCTCCACTCACTGCAGGTCAGCGCTCACTCTCCCTCACTCACTGCAGGTCAGCGCTCACTCTCCCTCGCTCACTGCAGGTCAGCGCTCACTCTCCCTCACTCACTGCAGGTCAGCGCTCACTCTCCCCCACTCACTGCAGGTCAGCGCTCACTCTCCCTCGCTCACTGCAGGTCAGCGCTCACTCTCCCTCGCTCACTGCAGGTCAGCGCTCACTCTCCCTCGCTCACTGCAGGTCAGCGCTTACTCTTACTCACTGCAGGTCAGCGCTCACTCTCCATTACTCACTGCAGGTCAGCGCTCACTCTCCTCCACTCACTGCAGGTCAGCGCTCACTCTCCCTCACTCACTGCAGGTCAGCGCTCACTCTCCCTCGCCCACTGCAGGTCAGCGCTCACTCTCCCTCGCCCACTGCAGGTCAGCACTCACTCTCCCTCGCTCACTGCTGGTCAGCGCTCACTCTCCCTCGTCCACTGCAAGTCAGCGCTCACTCTCCCTCGCCCACTGCAGGTCAGCGCTCACTCTCCCTCGCCCACTGCAGGTCAGCGCTCACTCCCCCTCGCCCACTGCAGGTCAGCGCTTACTCTCCCTCGCTCACTGCAGGTCAGCGCTCACTCTCCCTCGCTCACTGCAGGTCAGCGCTCACTCTTACTCACTGCAGGTCAGCGCTCACTCTCCATTACTCACTGCAGGTCAGCGCTCACTCTCCCCCACTCACTGCAGGTCAGCGCTCACTCTCCCTCACTCACTGCAGGTCAGCGCTCACTCTCCCCCACTCACTGTAGGTCAGCGCTCACTCTCCCTCGCTCACTGCAGATCAGTGCTCATTCTCCCTCGCCCACTGCAGGTCAGCGCTCACTCTCCCTCGCCCACTGCAGGTCAGCACTCACTCTCCCTCGCTCACTGCTGGTCAGCGCTCACTCTCCCTCGTCCACTGCAGGTCAGCGCTCACTCTCCCTCGCCCACTGCAGGTCAGCGCTCACTCTCCCTCGCCCACTGCAGGTCAGCGCTCACTCCCCCTCGCCCACTGCAGGTCAGCGCTCACTCTCCCTCGCTCACTGCAGGTCAGCGCTCACTCTCCATCACTCACTGCAGGTCAGCGCTCACTCTCCCTTACTTGGGTGACACTGGTTGAAGGGAGAGAGGACAAGAGCGCAGCAGCCCAGTTAGTGGTGCCACCATGCGGGATTAGGGGGGATGCAGCAGGCTACTCTCATCCCACTCCCTCAATACCGGGAAAGCAAGCTCGCCTCGGTAGCAGCAGCGCCAAGCCTCGGCACTGCCAAGCGCTGCTAAAATTGGTGACCCTGGGGAAGGAGAGGCTTACGGCCGCCAACGTCCTGGCCACCCTCAGGAAGCAGGAGCGGAGGTGGCTGACCCCTAGAGGCCTGGAACGCGGAAAAGGTGAGTGATCCCCGCCCGTGCCTCTTACAATAGCGGCGGTAACTTAACTTTTTAGAGCTGGAGGGGAGCGGAGGACGGGGGACCCAGGTGAGGGAGGGGGGTCCGACCTAGAGCCAATACCCCCTTCCTGCCCGCTATCCCCTCCAGCTCGGGCGGCCCCCCACACCCACGGACGGGCGGGTGCCGTCCCCCCAGAAGTGCCGCTTGAAGCAAAAGTTTCACCCCGCCTCATGGGCGGGCCGGCCCTGGCCACCTGCAGCACAACAACTACCACCAGCAGCAGCAACTGGCGCCCCGGAGAGCCGAAGAGCCTAAGCAAGAGCCTGTATGCAGTGCAGCAGCCCACAGCAGAGGTGCCGGCAGCCACAGCATCCACCTCTAACCAGCACCAGCAGCGAATAACCAGCATGGTGGCGGGCTCAATGACACCGACAGCCCCGTGGACCCCTTGGAGTACTGGGTCAAGAGACTGGACATCTGGATGGAGCTTGCCCAGTATGCCCTTGAACTCCTGTCTTGCCCCCGTTCCAGTGTTCTCTCCGAGAGATGCTTCAGTGCGGCCGGTGGCGTGGTCACCAAGAAGCGCTCTCGGCTCTCCCACGCCAATGTGGACAAACTCACCTTCATGAAAATCAACCAGGCTTGGGTGGAAGGTGAGTTCCTGGCTCCTATTGTCGGACACAGGAAACATGAAGTAGCTTCTGCAATGTGTTAAACATGCCTGCCTTTGAACTGACCGGCCGCTTTGTCCTCCTGACTCAGTCGCTACTAGTACTACTCTGCGTTCACTCTGCCCAGGTCACCGGGCGCATCTAATTTTTGGGGCAGCACTATTACACTGTGGTACTACTACCAGTGAGTTGCCATGGTCCTTCTGTGCTGCCGCACTGACCGGCCGCTTTGACCTCCTGACTCAGTCGCTACTAAAGTCTGCATTCACACTGACCCATTCCACTGACAACTCTGCTGTTTGATTGGGCCCGGTCTGAGCCTAAACCTAAGAGCCTTTTCAGAAGGAGGAAACCACGTAAACACAGGAAAAAAGGCTACTGGACCTCAGACTCTGGTTCTGAGTCAGAAGCAGAAAGGAAAGGGAAAAAACCTAAGAAGGCCCCTTTAGGAGGAAAAAAGCAAGGAGAGGGAGGAGACGACAACGAGGAATCATGTGTAAAGAAAGTGTCCTGGAAAGGGACTGCCCAACAGGAATTTGCCTAGGGAGTGGCACTGATCAGGGTCAATTGCAAGTTTTGAATCTGTCTGGAGAACAATTACCCGAATCATGTATTAGGGCCCTCCAGAAGGGTCTGAATTTCGTGACTACCACATCCTTTGACTACACTAGATTTGAGGTGGACCTTTACAAGAATGTCCGTAAAATTAACCTGTATAGAATGTTTGGGGGTAATTCCTACTTACCTCCACAGCCAACCACAGGAACATTGGGCTTTATGCCATCCCTGTCATTTCAGGATAGTGTGGCCATTTGTGACTTACAATCATTACTTGCAGAGAATAGCACTCCCATTGAGGATTCCACAGAGGCTATAGTTAGATCCACCAAGTTCAAACCATGTAAATCTATTGCTCCGTTCCCTCCCTTGTCAGGCTCTACTTTGGATATATTCCAGAAACAGGTTCTGAGAGAATCTAGGGCCTTAATCTATCCACGTGATGATAGAAATCTCCCGTCCCGATCTTATTGTTAAAAAGGCTGACAAGGGAGGGAACATAGTAGTAATGTCAACAAACCAATACGTTAAGGAAGCAATGAGACAGTTGGAAGATTCTTCCACCTATGTGTGGCTCAGTGAAGACCCTACCTCCATTTTCCAGAAAAAAATACGGAATCTGTTGTGTAAGGGAGTGATGTCCGGTCTGCTGGAACATAAACTAGGGGAGGATTTATTCCCTGAATTTCCAAGGAGACTGGTGATTTACTTCCTACCGAAGGTCCATAAGTCCCTGGTGGATCCCCCGGGCCGACCCATTGTCTCCGGGAGGGGCTCTGTAACAGAGCCCCTCTCTAAATACCTGGACCATGCCCTTAGACCTCTGTTGTCCTTTGTTCCATCCCATTTGAAAGACACAACACATGTCCTGAGGATGATTGAGCAGTTAAAGTGGCAAGATGGTGACAGCCTTGCCACCACTGACGTGGTAAACCTGTATAACAGGATACCACAGGAGATGGGGGTAAAGGCTGTCTTGCAAATGCTACATACCACCAAGTTGGTGGAACAGTCAGAAAGCAAATTCTTGGGGGATTGCCTGAGATTCGTGTTGAGACATAATGCCTTTGGATTTGGGGATGTCTGGTATCGCCAGATATCAGGAACAGCAATGGGGACATCAGTAGCCCCCACATTCGCCAATATTTTTTTGGCTAAATGGGAGGAGGAATACATATATGGGGAAAGAAATCCCTTTAGAGGTGATCTGAGGGCATGGTCCAGGTATGTTGACGATGTGTTCGTCATTTGGGGTTCCACCAGAGACCGCTTCAGATCTTTTCTTGAATACTTGGACAAAAATGATAGGAACATGTTGTTCACAGGTGAATGGGGTGGAGATAGGGTCAACTTCTTAGACCTTACCTTGGAGGTCCACGATGGTGTCCTAATTTCTAAAGGACACAGGAAGGACACGGCCACAAACTCGGTTTTACATCATGATAGCTATCACCCTCCCCATGTTAAATCAGCAATTCCATACAGTCAATTCATCAGACTAAAGAGGAACAATTCCCGGGACTCGGATTTTGAGAAGCAGGCAGAGGAGATGAGCAGTAGGTTTTCTGAAAGAGGTTATGCAAAGCATGATATCAGAATAGCCCTGACTAAAGCCAGAGCGGTGGATAGAAAGGACCTCCTAAAAGAAAAAATTGGGGAGCAAGAAGATAGGTTTGTCATGACCTCTGACTATTCACCAATGGCCAACAAAATTAAGGAAATTATAAATAAAAACTGGTACATTCTACAGCAAGACAGTGGTTTTGGACCTAAGATCCAAAGCCCACCAATCTTGGCATATAGAAGAGGTCCCACAGTAGGGTCTTTAGTGACTAGGAGTGAGTTTGTTAGACCACAAAATAAATCTTTGTTAGGATCTATCAAAAATCAGGGTTGTTACCCATGTGGACATTGTCCAACATGTAGCCATGTCAATAAAACTAAAAATGTGAGACTGGGAGATATTGATCTCCAGATTAAAGATTTTATAACCTGCAGAACCGAGTTTGTGGTCTATGCCCTCCTGTGTCCTTGCCTATTCTTCTATATAGGGAAGACTACTCGCCCTATGAGGGAAAGATTTGTTGAACACAATAGATTCATTAGGAAAGGCAAAGGCGGGGTTCCAAGATTAGTGGAACATTTCAAAGAGGTTCATCAAAGTGATCCAACTCTGCTTAAGATTGTTGGACTGTTTACCGTGGTAACCCCTCAGAGGGGAGGAGACAGAGACAGACTCCTTTCCCAAAACGAAGCAACCTGGATCTCAAGAACCAATGCGATGGGCCCATTAGGATTCAATGATCGGAACGAACTAAGTGTGTTCTTGGAAAATAATTAATTATGTTATTAGCATAATGTTCATATCTCTCTATATATGCTCTCTTGCTTGGTTTTGGGAGGTCACTTGCCGATATTCCTTCTCTAGTCCTTTGCTATAGTTGTTAATAGTCGTTAAGTTATCTTAAGCTTCTTCTCGGTAATGGGTACTTTTCTTAATATGATGCATAATGTCTAAACCTTAAAGGGAACCTTAACTGGCGAGGAAAAAAAAATTCACTTACCTGGGGGCTTTCCCAAGCCTCCCGCAGCCGTCCGGTGCCCGCGCCGGTCCTTCGGTGCCCTCCGGTCTCCCTCCGCCGCTAAGTTTCGTTTTCGGACGACTGCCAGTCGTCCTCGGGCCACTTCCGCATTCCTCGTCGTAAACTGCAGTAAAGCGCGCCGCATGACGCGTTAGGCGTCATGCACATGACGCGTTTGGCGTCATGCGGACGCGCTTTACTGCAGTTTACGACGAGGAATGCGGAAGAGGCCCGAGGACGACTGGCAGTCGCTTGAAAACGAAACTTAGCGGCGGAGGGAGATCGGAGGGCACCGAAGGACCGGCGCGGGCACCAGACGGCTGCGGGAGGCTTGGGAAAGCCCCCAGGTAAGTGAATTTTTTTTTGCTCGCCAGTTAAGGTTCCCTTTAAGGGTTTCCCCTGGGCAGTATGCTCTGTGCGGTCTGGATTACCTCCTTGATTTACGACAGCCCCATCACAGGGCAGGTTGGCTCTTCCCCGATGAAGGCGGCTGTTTAGCCCTCTTCCGGGTGGTGGAGCGCATCCAGGATGCTGGTTTGTTACCATGGCGATGACGCTCTAGCAGCGTCAACGAGCGTGGTGACGTTGCCATGACAGTGGATGGTGATGAGCTGTGCTCCGAGAGGACGCACGCTCACGCTATCAGACATGGGTCCTGACGTGAGTCGGGGAGGAACAAGTGGGCGGATATCCTTCCGGGGTATTTTAAATACGCACACTTGCCCGTGGCGTTTTGAGCCTTATCCCCGCCGCGGAGAGCAGCGGTCCAGGAGGAAGTTCCCAAGCGAAACAATTGTCGACCGGAGGGTCTCTGTGGGTGGTGACACCTGAGCGGTGATGTATATGTACACATTGTTAATGGACATAGACTGTAAATACTGTCAGCTTGCAAATCTATGCTATTAAATCGGACAGTTTAAACCAGTTGGTGCCCATGTGATATTGGAATCCAGAACTCTGCTGTTACGTCATTGCTGATTGCCGCAAAAAAACCCCAACAAACTACAAAAACCTCTCTGGGCATTTTTGGCGTCAGCCACTCCTCCTCCTCCAGTGGTAACATCACCGCCAAGTGCCATTGGGACTCACCTTCACCTCTGTGATTGCTCAACGTGTATATCCGTTTAAAACCACTTATTACCAATTAACCACCTTAGCGGTATGGACGAGCTCAGCTCGTCCATTACCGCCAGAGGGTGCCGCTCAGGCCCTGCTGGGCCGATTTTAATGAAATAAAGTGCAGCACACGCAGCCGGCACTTTGCCAGCCGCGTGTGCTGCCTGATCGCCGCCGCTCTGCGGCGATCCGCCGCGAGCAGCGGCGAAAGAGGGTCCCCCCAGCCGCCTGAGCCCTGCGCAGCCGGAACAAATAGTTCCGGCCAGCGCTAAGGGCTGGATCGGAGGCGGCTGACGTCAGGACGTCGGATGACGTCACTCCGTTCGTCGCCATGGCGACGAAGTAAGCAAAACACGGAAGGCCGCTCATTGCGGCCTTCCGTGTTACTTTTGGCCGCCGGAGGCGATCAGAAGAACGCCTCCGGAGCGCCCTCTAGTGGGCTTTCATGCAGCCAACTTTCAGTTGGCTGCATGAAATAGTTTTTTTTTTATTTTAAAAAAACCCTCCCGCAGCCACCCTGGCGATCTTAATAGAACGCCAGGGTGGTTGATAGCCCCATTTAAAGGGTTGATTTCACTTTAAAATCCATTTTCTCAAAAAAATAAATACATTATTTTGGGAATTTTTTTATGTTGAAGTTTTAGGCCCTTCTCACCTTGGTAATCCATGCAATTTGGGGGATTGTAGCATGTATGAGGGCTTTGCTATTAACGTTATAAGAAAATCCGGATCCGGACGTGGATCTGGCCGTGATTGCGTCATTCACGGCCGAAAATCCGCATAGTTCCGTGGACGTGTATCGAAATCTGGATCCAATCACGATTTTTTTTGGACAACGGCCGTGGTTGCCGAATTCGTGGATCGGGACATCCGAGCACCACTGGTGTAGGAATGTGTTACCCCAGTATAGCCAGGAGAGGAGAATGGCAGTCATGGATTGGAAATAATAACAAGTCCTGGTGTCTGTACAGGTATAATAATCAGTGTTATGTGCGACATGACAATAAAGGTATCCGGTTACCTGACAATGTCTCCAGTAATAGAGTCAGGATATATCTGGATTATGAGGCTGGGCGGCTGTCCTTTTATGATCTGTGTGACCCGACCAGACACCTCCACACACCTTCACTGCAAACTTCACTGAGCCCCTCCATGCTGCATTACTGGTGACTCACAGCACATGATTGGAAACATCAGAGAATGCAGTCTTTGCACCGTCTGATGTCCTCGCAATCATTTTCCATAAGCACAGCTGAAAGCGTGCATATGGAAACGAGCCCTAAGCTAAAATACAAAAAAGTATAAGGGCTCAAACCCACTAGCAGCCTTTTCTAAGCACTAGTGATTTGAAAAAACTCTTGCTAATGCAATTCTATGAGGGATTTTTATAAAATCACATCGCTCAAGTGTGATCATACCCATAGCATTACATTGGCAAGAGCTTTTCACATCACAAAGCGCTGAGAATTGGCTTAGTAATGTACTGCTAGTGGGTTCCAGGCCTAAAATGTTGTTTTGTCTGTTTTATGTTCATTATTATTATTTGCAGACTAATTCATTTTTACCATTAGCCAAGCCGGAGGTTTACTGCTTACATATGAAAAGGTAAAAAAAAATGTCAGATGAGAGAATACACAGAGGCCTTATAAAGTAGAGCTGCTGAAATGGTTGCTTATAAAGGACAGCTTGTCTCCTTTAGGCTTCGGTCACAATAGCATCAGATTCCTGCCGTGCACGATATAACGGGTGCAGTGTCACCATCAACGGCATGGAACATTGTTTCCGGAGTCACTGCTGAGTTTGCTGCATTGGTCATATGCAGCATGCTATGCATGGCGGCATGTCCAGTGGGCTTAGGGCCCTTTCACACCAGAGGGCTTTTTCGGCGTTTTAACGCCACGGCCGAAGTTGGCGTTTTCCTAGGTAAAAGAAAGTCCATAGACTTTCATTTTACCATTCACACTAAACGCCGCGTTTTGGAGCGTTGCGTTTCAACGCTCCCAGGCGCTTTTTCTGAGCCTACCGCAGCATTTCTCATTACAATTGATTGTAATGTATTGGCGTTAAAACGCCTTCAAAACGCCTTGAAAACGCTTGCAGCCAAAACGCAGCGTTTTAGCCTTTTTCTGCTGCCTGTAGTGTGAAAGAGCCCTTAGAGGACAACTATCAAGATTAATGTTTGTTTTTTCCCTAACTGCAGTAATACATGGAGGTGAAAGACTGGCAAAAGAATGTGGCATTGGAAGTAAAAAAATGTTCCTGTTAAATCATCCCCATCTAAATATTGTTCATCCCTCCAGTGCCAGCCAAAAGCTGCGCAACCGCAGCGCCAAGATTACGTGAGGAGCAAGAGACAGCGTCTCTCACTCCTTGCATGCAGAAGGGAGGGCGTGTGCATGATCTAGCCTAGTGACTGCTGATTGGCTGTCTGCTGTTGCATAGCAGTGGCAAACAGCGTTCCATTTGCTGATGGAGATGGGAGGTTTAGTGTGCCTTAGTGGGCAGGGAGATATATTAATATAGACACCACCCACCAGCGGCAGTCACACGGCTTTTGGCTGACGCTGGAAGGGGAGTGGCGTCACCTCTAGAAGTGAACTGTTCAGCCATCTGATGCCGTCAGTGGTCTCGTGGGGCGACAATTTACAGGTACTGTTTGTGAAAAGGGAATAATTTTTTAACTTCTTGTGCCAGTCTCTCTCTTGCCGCCATCTAACAATACACAATATCTGATGCGCACTAGCTGTCTGCCTGCACCTTAGTTAGCTTGCTGTTGCTGCGCCTCCTGCTCTTTTTAACAATAGTTCAATGCTCAGTACAAGCGTCACTCAAATTCAAATGTAATGGCAATAAAGTCCCACAAATTCCACAACATTAAGGCTACTTTCACACCAAGACGTTGCGTTTTAGGGGACGTTATGGTCGCATAACGTGCCCCTAACGCAACGCATGGTGGTGTTGAAGTTGGACGTCAGATTAAGCTGCGTTATGCAGCTCTCAAAGCAGCCGCTCCAGGATAGTGATAGGAAGTCCGGATCTTTTTAAGGATTCGGATCATTTAAATCGGATCATTAAAAAGATCCAGATCTTTGAACCAAATCATTTGAATCATTTTACTAGGGAAGCAGACTGGGTGAAATGACTAGCAGGACAGGACTTTCCCTGCACTGTACATTCTGTATGTTCTTGTTACTTCCAGACAGACATCCACTGTGAACCGAATCTTTCATTGTGATGATCCGGATGATTCGACTTATAAAAAAGATCCGGATCAAATGAACCATTCGTTCATGATCCGGAAAACACTACAGTCCTACCACAGTGCAGTGAATATTAATTAGCCATGTGGCTGGCTGCAGAGGAGGAGAGGAGACCTCCTCCTCCAATATTACTGAGCATGTGCAAACAGTCTAATGTGGCTTAGCTCAGTATAATGTACAGCATGCAGCACTTTGTTTAAACGTGCTGCGTTACTATGTAATGCAAGGTGGGCACTGAACAGCACAAATGATTTTACAGTGCTGTGAGTTAGGCTGTGTTACTGGCTGCTGTAACATCGGACTTTAACGTCCCACTGTGAAACCAGCCTAAGACCACAATTCACTAAGGGCAGTTCGGTAAAATAATTTAGGTTGGTAAAATACCGCATTCGGTACTTTACACTTTTTTCCAAATTTACTAATATTTCCTGCATGCGGTAGAAGTTTGGTAATATACTGAAAAAAAACAGCCGTGGAGCAGGTCAGACGGCAAGCTGTGAGTCCAGCGCTTCCCCGCCGTCCATTTAGATGTGCTGCAGCCACTAGAGGAAGCTCTTCTGTGTATTAGTATACAGATATGCACATCTTAAGGGATTCAGAAAAGCCTTTTTAGAGGTCTTATTCCCTGCTCTGCCAATCTGAAATCCCGCCCTCCAGAGTTTCAGATCAAATGGGGTGAGAAGCAGAGCTGTGTGGCTCTCCCTATTGGCAGCCTGGCTCTCTCTATTGGCTGTCTGCAACAGCTGTCAACTTTTTCTGCGTAGAGATTGTGAGTTACCGGCTGGTCAGACCTGGAGGTAAATACCAAACACTTTTACTTGATTTACCGAATGCTTTAGTCTTTATGAATTGCGATTTCTTGAGGTATTTACCGCACAAGTCGGTAATTTATCCTACTATTCTGTAATTTTACTTTTCAGAGCGGTAATAGGTTTATTGGCATTTAATGCTGATTAAATTAGGACATAGCTAAAACATCAAAACTGCTCTGGTCCATAGGGGGGAAACAAGGTCTGGACGAGAAGTGCTTATATTTTAATGTGAATTAAAATTAATGACTGTTTGCTATGAATACAAGCCAAATAAGACCATGTGACTGTACAGATAAGACCATGTGACCGGTCACAGATAAGACCATGTGACTGTACAAATAAGACCATGTGACTGTACAGATAAGACCATGTGACCGGTCACAGATAAGACCATGTGACTGTACAAATAAGACCATGTGACTGTACAGATAAGACCATGTGACCGGTCACAGATAAGACCATGTGACTGTACAGATAAGACCATGGGCCTGATTCACAAAGCGGTGCTAACAGTTAGCACGCTGGTGAAAAGCCCTTTATCACGCCTAAACTCAGTTTAGGCATGATAAGAAGAAACTCGCGTGAATTTTCCGCGTGCAAAGTTTTGCGCGTGCAATCGCACGGTGCGGTGCACGCGATGCACCCATTAAACCCTATGAGCGCTGCTCACGGAGTTGCGCGATTGCGATAAAGAGCACAAAGCGGTGCTAACTCAGCGGTGCAAAGGTTATCACGCCTAAAGTCTTTTAGGTGTGATAACTGAGTTATCACCGCTTTGTGAATCGAGCCCCATGTGTCTGTACAGATAGGGTGCAGAAAATCCCCGTCAATTAATGATGTATCAAAGAACATACCAACTTCCTAGAACTAAAGATAAGTTATGGACATATGTGATACATTTTGTCTTACCTCATTCCAATTAGGAGTATCAGATCTAGATAGATGTCACAGAACACCACCTGTGTCATAAGATCTAATTAAAATTTGTATTGATGTCATTATGACTAAAATAAAATGGACGTTGATTATGTAGAATAAGCCAAGTGGCGTTGTTAGGAGTGATCTAGTTACCTCTGCAGCGGGAAGCGGTGCGGCCGCTGCTTCCATGTCTGACGTCACCGCGGATCTCGCCGCGTCCTCACAGACATCTCCTTCCGGCAGAACAGGTCTCTCCAGGTTGCATCAGAGCAGAGTAGCGCACGCACGCACCAGGAGACAGGACCTTTTATGCGCTGAGGAGGCGGTTTGCACTGACCTGCCGGTCAGCTGACAGCAGTGCTCTGACTCTTGCTGCTGATTGGCCGGGTTTCGCTGGGCAGGTAGTTTGGAATTGCCTTTCTGTATTTAAACCCTGTGTTGTCAGTGGCTCCTTGTCTGCTGTTGCTGAAACTTTGCAGTGAAAGCTCTCAGACCTTAGTCAGATCCATGTGTGTTTGATCCGGCAGGACCCCAGGGATTCACACTTAGCTTAGAAGAATATTATTATTATTATTATTGTATATTGATTTATTGTGTATGACCTCTTGCCTAAACCTCTGATTACTCTCTGCCTCTCGATTCTGTACTTTTGCCAATCTGATCTGTTGCCGACCTTAGTCTGAACTCTTGCTCTGATTAAGCCTTCTGATTCTGTACCTTTGCCTATCTGATCCTTTGCCGACCTTGGCCTGTATACTCACTACGATTTTGCCTGACGATTCTGTACTGCTGCCTGACCGACCTGTTACCGACTTTGCTTGTACGACCACTCTTTATTTTGGTGATAGTCCCTACCACCAAGGGCTATCACTTAGGAGTACTCCTTTATACTACTGTGCACCCAAAACACGTGTGATCACACATTGAAATAAAATACTGACTTTTGTTCTGATAGAGCTGGTTCTGATCATCAGATACCTCACTGTTCATTACAGGCGTCATATATATATATATATATATATATATACATACAAATACGCTCTTGCTCCAATATCCTGATAATTTCAAATGTCATAATTTAGAGAATGTATAAACTAAAACTCAAGTAATTGTCATGCGTCATCAAAAATCCCTTAAAAAGCCGCCATCTTTGAACCATCTATATATATATAATAGAGTAAGTGCCTCAACCTTCAAACAAGAAGAAGAAGTAGCGCCCTGCCCCCAGGGCCGGTCCAAGCAAGAAGAAGGGGCTGGTCCAAGCAAGAAGAAGAAGTAGTGTCATATCAAACCAAGGGCAAAGAGGGATAATTTGCATATTCAGTAGCAGTGCATTGTGGGTAACCACAAATGTTCACTTATAGCTGAATTCTTGCAGATTTGCTTCTGTTTTAGGAAGGAAAATTACTCCAAGCAGGGGCGTAGCAATAGGGGGTGCAGAGGTAGCGACTGCATCGGGGCCCTTGGGCCAGAGGGGCCCCGAAGGGTCCACCATTCATCACAGTATTAGCTCTCTGTTGGTCCTGTGCTGGTAATAATCACTTTTATAGATGCTTTGAATAGTAGTAATCCTTAAAACACTGTTCCCCATCTCCTTCTTGCAACTCTGACTCTGTGGTTGTCTTTGGCAGGTTTTGGTGCGCCAAATCAATTGTTATGTATAGAGTGCTTGGGGGGGCCCCATGTAAAACTTGCACCGGGGCCCACAGCTCCTTAGCTACGCCACTGACTCCAAGCTTTGCTCTTTTTAGTAGGAGGGATTTTTGGTCTCTTTTATCCCCATATACATTCTTAGAAGTTTGGGTCACCCTGAGCTGCTTGGTTACTCTGTTGTACTGGTCCAAGCCCTATCTCATACAGCCATATCAATCTCTGCTATGGTTATCATTTATGAAAGGGCTGTTGCTATGGAGAATCAGTGTGGGAAACCCCTGCTGATGGTGTTTTAGACTTATGGCTGCTGATTCATAAAAAAAGTGTCCAGTTGCGGTAGCAATGCGGAGATCCCCCGAACTAGGCTGGCGGTAGGCTTGCGGAGATATGGAAGCACCCGAGTTGATACATTTCTCCGTGTTCCGCTTTACTGCAGCTGCATGGGAGGTCTCTGTGTCTCCATTCACTTACATTGTTATCGCCACATCAGAGGGAGCGGTACTTCCCGATCTCATACCGCTTGCGGTGATCTTAAAGGACTTACGAGGCCAGATTCGTTAAATAAGTGAAGTACCTGCAAGTTGTCTAAATGCACGGAGGACGCCGTCCGCGCCCTCCGTGCACTTCCGCCAGGTCCCCCTCCTGAAAGCGCCCCCCGTGCCGCTGGCGACCCCACAGGCCGGGTCGGGCTCTCATGCCACTCCCAAGATGGCCGCCGGAGCTGGCTGCGGCTGCGCAGTCCGCATTGCCGCGAGTGCGGCTGCGCAGCTCTAGGGCCAACCCCTCCGATCCACGCTACAGTGCGTGGTTCGGAGGGGTTGGCCCTAGAGCTGCGCAGCCGCACTCGCGGCAATGCGGACTGCGCAGCCGCGGCCAGCTCCGGCGGCCATCTTGGGAGCGGCATGAGAGCCCGACCCGGCCTGTGGGGTCGCCAGCGGCACGGGGGGCGTTTTTCAGGAGGGGGACCTGGCGGAAGTGCACGGAGGGCGCGGACGGCGTCCTCCGTGCATTTAGACAACTTGCAGGTACTTCACTTATTTAACGAATTTGGCCTCGTAAGTCCTTTAACAATCACCGCACAAGGCAGTGATTTATCGCTCTGCTCGGTAATGTCAGCTTTTGATGCGGAAGGAGACTTTATGAATGCAGATTTTGCTACGTGTGCGGGAAAGTCAGCTGTTTTAAGCATTTCCGCATGTGAAAATGCTTTATGAATGATAGCCTATGTAGTGATGAGAACCAAAGGTCTGAAATAGGCTGTCACATGTGGGTTTGATATGACTGTGTAAAACTTAAAGCTATAGGCTTGCTTGGCATACTAAGGGTGAAAAGGAATAATTTGCATATTTAGTAGCGGTGCATTGTGGGTAATCACAAATGTTCACTTATAGCTGAGTAATTGCATATTTCTTTCTGTTTTAGGAAGGCAAATTACACCAAGCTTTGCTTTTTTTAGTAGGAGGTCTTTTTGGTCCCTTTTATCCCCCTATACATTACGAGTGGTTTGGGTCACCCTGAGCTGCTTGGTTACTCTGTTGTACTGGTCCAAGCCCTATCTCACTTAGCTGTATCAATCCCTGCCATGTACTGATGAGGACCAAAAGTCTGAAACAGGCTGTCTACATGTGGATTTGATATGACTGTGTAAAATTTAAAGCTGTAGGCTTGCTATACACCAGTGGCTCTGGATGCTTGCTTGGCTTACCAAGGGGGAAAAGGGGTAATTTTCATATTTAGTAGCAGTGCATTGTAGGTAACCACAAATGTTCACTTATAGCTGAATTATTGCAGATTCCCTTCTGTTTTAAAATGGCAAATTAAACCAATACAGTGTGCGGCATTGCAGGAAGTGACGACAGTGGTACGCACAATGGAACACGGAAGAGGTGAGTCATCCCAGCCCGCTGCCTCTTACTAATAGTGGCGGCTGCTACTGTGTTTAAGCAGGAGGGGGAGCGCACATGGGGGACCCAGTTGAGGGAGGGTCCAACCCCCCTCCCCACCGCTGTGCCCAATACCCCCTTCCTGCCCTCTACCCTCTTATGCGGCGTATGCTACGCCGCGGGTCGGCTAGTGTATTATATAAGGCCCAGCAGCCTGGCTTAGCATTATTATTGAGCCAGAAACTCTACTGAGATGGATTGAGGCCTAGCTGAGAGATACTACATTCCACAGTGAGTCTAGCTAGGTAATATGTATTGAAATCTTGGTGACTTTATGAACTTATTCTAAAATTTCAGCATTTTATGTTTTTATTAATGTTTTTATATTATTTTTATACATTTTTATTGTATACCAATCAGTAAGCATTGCAACATAAATGCAATTGGAAGATTTGGGAGAACTACCCAGTTTTGTATGATTAAGATATATTTGCTTGAAATTCTTTATACACGAATAGAAGTCTTTATATTACTAATAAGGATAGAGCTATATTTTTATGCACCATACATTGTACAATCTCAAAGACAGCAATTATCGATGGAGGTTAAAACCAAAAACCAACAGAACAAGAGTTGTTTTGTTGATATGGATTTATTTTGCTAAATGTAATTTGACAATGTATATCAGATGTTATCAGATGATGGACAACAACTGAAGAGATGTATATTTCTGTATATACGCTTTATCTATCTATACATATCAATATAACTTTATAAAATCCAAGTGATGAGTGTTGCGTATTTTTTTATCCAGAAATACCTGTAGATCTATAAAATATTCTGTTTATAGTGAGACTATGAATCTGCTACTTCCTATTTTGATTATGTTGACTTATAAGTCGGTTCCTATAAAGCGGACCTGGACTTCCTCTCTGCTCTTAAAGGTAAGCAACAGCATAATAACCTTTAAAGAAAAAAATGTTTTTGTTACAGCTGGTACAAATCCTGCAATAAACCTGCAGTGTGTCTACTTCTTGCTTTCATGGAAGCAGACATATTATTTTTGGATAGTGTACAGTACTGGTTAAGGGCTCTGACTTTCACACGGGAGATCAGAGTTCGAATTCTTGCTAGGGTCAGTGTCTATTTAGTAAGAAGTCCTTGAGCAAGACTTCCTAACACTGCAGGGTGGCCCCTTCAGTGAGTCCTTAGTGGCTGCAGCTCTGGAGCGCTTTGAGCCCATCAGGAGAAAAGCGCTATACAGATGTTCAGATTTACAAATTAGCTCTTTGCCGTGGCAAACAGCAGAGGGATCAAATTACAATTTGTGCTTAGTCACAGATGAGAGGAAATAAGACTAAACTCTCTCAATACATACAGGGTGCATTTCTATGTTTTACTTCTATCCTGTGCAAGAGTTCAGGTCAACTGTAAGTAGTCAATGATCATTTAAGGCAGATATGGAAATGATATTTGACATACCGCTTCCCAACACAGCTCGCTTCACTAGTACTTGTGCACTGCCATATCCAGGGTCCGCCCCCTCCACCTCACCACTTCCCAACACAGCTCGGGTCATTAGTACTCGTGCACTGCCACATCCAGGGTCCGCTCCCTCCACCTCACCGCTTCCCAGCACAGCTCCCTTCACTAGTACTAGTGCACTGCCATATCCGGGGTTCGCCCCCTTCCACCTTACCACTTCCCAACACAGTTCCCTTCACTAGTAACCGTGCACTGCCTAACCAGGGTCCGCCCCCTCCACCTCACCGCTTCCCAACACAGCTCGCTTCACTAGTAACCGTGCACTGCCACATCCAGGGTCCGCCCCCTCCACCTCACCGCTTCCCAACACAGCTCACTTCACTAGTACTCGTGCACTGCCACATCCAGGGGCCGCTCCCTCCACCTCATCGCTTCCCAACACAGCTCCCTTCACTAGTACTAGTATACTGCCATAACCGGGGTCTGCCCCCTCTCTTCCCAACACAGCTCCCTTCACTAGTAGCCGTGCACTGCCACATCCAGGGTCCGCTCCCTCCACCTCACCGCTTCCCAACACAGCTCCCTTCACTAGTACTAGTGCACTGCCATATCTGGGGTCCGACCCCTCCACCTCACCACTTCCCAACACAGCTCCCTTCACTAGTAACCGTGCACTGCCACATCCAGGGTCCGCTCCCTCCACCTCACCACTTCCCAACACAGCTCCCTTCACTAGTACTAGTGCACTGCCATATCTGGGGTCCGACCCCTCCACCTCACCACTTCCCAACACAGCTCCCTTCACTAGTAACCGTGCACTGCCACATCCAGGGTCCACCCTCTCAACCTCACCGCTTCCCAACACAGCTCCCTTCACTAGTACTAGTGCACTGCCATATCTGGGGTCCGACCCCTCCACCTCACCACTTCCCAACACAGCTCCCTTCACTAGTAACCGTGCACTGCCACATCCAGGGTCCGCTCCCTCCACCTCACCACTTCCCAACACAGCTCCCTTCACTAGTAACCGTGCACTGCCTAACCAGGGTCCACCCCCTCCACCTCACCGCTTCCCAACACAGCTCCCTTCACTAGTACTAGTGCACTGCCATATCTGGGGTCCGACCCCTCCACCTCACCACTTCCCAACACAGCTCCCTTCACTAGTAACCGTGCACTGCCTAACCAGGGTCCACCCCCTCCACCTCACCGCTTCCCAACACAGCTCACTTCACTAGTACTCGTGCACTGCCACATCCAGGGGCCGCTCCCTCCACCTCATCGCTTCCCAACACAGCTCCCTTCACTAGTACTAGTGTACTGCCATAACCGGGGTCTGCCCCCTCTCTTCCCAACACAGCTCCCTTCACTAGTAGCCGTGCACTGCCTAACCAGGGTCCACCCCCTCCACCTCACTGCTTCCCAACACAGCTCGCTTCACTAATGCTCGTGCACTGCCACATCCAGGGTCCACCCCCTCCACCTCCCGGCTTCCCAACACAGCTTGCTTCACTAGTAACCATGCACTGCTACATCTGGGGTCTGCCAGTATAGTTTTACAGTAATGTGCTATGAGAGGCTTTTATTTGAGGTTGTCACATTGACCATAAATGGGATATTAAAGGTGGAGTAGGAAGTGGATTGTATCTGATCGTGGAGGTTGGGGGTGTCCTGGGAATATCCCCAACAGGCTACTAGACCCTGGTGGTCATCACATCTGGTGAATGGCTTCTGATTAGATGTGGTGGAGATGTGCTGTGTTATGCAGTACTAGACCCTGGTGGTCATCACATCTGGTGAATGGCTTCTGATTGGGTGTGGTGGAGGTGTGCTGTGATATGCAGTACTAGACCCTGGTGGTCATCACATCTGGTGAGTGGCTTCTGATTGGGTGTGGTGGAGGTGTGCTGGGATATGCAGTACTAGACCCTGGCGGTCATCACATCTGGTGAGCAGCTTCTGATTGGGTGTGGTGGAGGTGTGCTGGGATATGCAGTACTAGACCCTGGCGGTCATCACATCTGGTGAGTGGCTTCTGATTGTGTGTGGTGGAGGTGTGCTGTAATGTGCAGTACTAGATCCTGGTGGTCATTGCATCTGGTGAGTGGCTTATGATTGGGTGTGGTGGAGGTGTAATGTAAGATGCAGTACTAGACTCTGGTGGTCATCATATCTGGTGAATGGCTTCTGATTAGATGTGGTGGAGGTGTGCTGTGATATGCAGTACTAGACCCTGGTGGTCATCATATCTGGTGAATGGCTTCTGATTAGATGTGGTGGAGGTGTGCTGTGATATGCAGTACTAGACCCTGGTGGTCATCATATCTGGTGAGTGGCTTCTGATTGGGTGTGGTGGAGGAGTGCTGTGATATGCAGTACTAGGCCCTGGTGGTCATGGTATCAGGTGAGTGGCATCTGGCTGGGTGTGGTGGTGTACTGTGATATGCAGTGCTAGACCCTGGTGGTCATGTCATCTGGTGAATGGCTTCTGATTGGGTGTGGTGGAGGTGTGCTGTGATATGCAGTACTAGACCCTCACATCTGGTGAGTGGCTTCTGATTAGGTGTGGTCGAGGTGTGCTGGGATATGCAGTACTAGACCCTGGCGATCATCATATCTGGTGAGTGGCTTCTGATTGGGTGTGGTGGAGGTGTGCTGTGATATGCAGTACTAGACCCTGGTGGTCATCACATCTGGTGAGTGGCTTCTGATTGGGTGTGGTGGGGGTGTACTGTGACATGCAGTACTAGACCCTGGTGGTCATGGCATCTGGTGACTGGCATCTGATTGGGTGTGGTGGAGGTGTGCTGTTATATGCAGTACTAGACCCTGGTGGTCATAACATCTGGTGAGTGGCTGCTGATTGGGTGTGGTGGATGTGTGCTGTGATATGCAGTACTAGACCTTGGTGGTCATCACATCTGGTGAGTGGCTGCTGATTGGGTGTGGTGGAGGTGTAATGTGATATGCAGTACTAGACCCTGGTGGTCATGGCATCTGGTGAGTGGCTTCTGATTGGGTGTGGTGGAGGAGTGCTGTGATATGCAGTGCTAGACCCTGGCGATCATCATATCTGGTGAGCAGCTTATGATTGGGTGTGGTGGATGTGTGCTGTGATATGCAGTACTAGACCCTGGTGGTCATCACATCTGGTGAGTGGCTGCTGATTGGGTGTGGTGGATGTGTGCTGTGATATGCAGTACTAGACCCTGGTGGTTATCACATCTGGTGAGTGGCTGCTGATTGGGTGTGGTGGAGGTGTAATGTGATATGCAATACTAGACCCTGGTGGTCATCACATCTGGTGAGTGGCTGCTGATTGGGTGTGGTGGAGGAGTGCTGTGATATGCAGTACTAGACCCTGGTGGTTATCACATCTGGTGAGTGGCTGCTGATTGGGTGTGGTGGAGGTGTAATGTGATATGCAGTACTAGACCCTGGTGGTCATCACATCTGGTGAGTGGCTGCTGATTGGGTGTGGTGGAGGAGTGCTGTGATATGCAGTACTAGACCCTGGTGGTCATCATATCTGGTGAGTGGCTTCTGATTGGGTGTGGTGGAGGTGTACTGTGATATGCAGTACTAGACCCTGGTGGTCATCACATCTGGTGAGTGGCTTCTGATTGTGTGTGGTGGACGTGTGCTGTGACATGCAGTACTAGACCCTGGTGGTCATGGCATCTGGTGAGTGGCTTCTGATTGGGTGTGGTGAAGGTGTGCTGTGATATGCAGTACTAGACCCTGGTGGTCATGGCATCTGGTGAGTGGCTTCTGATTGGGTGTGGTGAAGGTGTGCTGTGATATGCAGTACTAGACCTTGGTGGTCATTCCATCTGGTGAGTGGCTTCTGATTGGGTGTGGTGAAGGTGTGCTGTGATATGCAGGAAGAGCGACCTTGAAACATCTGCAGAGGAGAAAAAGAACTTGTGGAATTTGTGGGACTTTATTGCTATTATATTGGAACTAGCCGACCCGCAGCGTATCATACGCCGCATAAGGGGGTAGAGGGCAGGAAGGGGGTATTGGGCACAGTGGCGGGGAGGGGGGTCGGACCCCCCCCTCAACTGGGTCCCCCATGTGTGCTCCCCCTCCAGCTTAAGCTCAGCAGGAACCCCCCCCCCTCCCTCACCTGGGTCCCCCATGTGCACTCCCCCTCCAGCTTAAGCTCAGCAGGAACCCCCCCTCCCTCACCTGAGTCCCCCATGTGCGCTCCCCCTCCTGCTTAAGCTCAGCAGGACCCCCCTCCCTCACCTGGGTCCCCCATGTGCACTCCCCCTCCAGCTTAAGCTCAGCAGGAACCCCCCCTCACCTGGGTCCCCCATGTGCATTCTCCCTGCAGCTTAAGCTCAGCAGGAACCCCCCCTGCCTCACCTGTGTCCCCCATGTGCGCTCCCCTCCTGCTTAAGCACAGTAGCAGCCGCCACTATTAGTAAGAGGCAGCGGGCGGGGATGCCTCACCTCTTCCGTGTTCCAGCGTGCGATCCACTGTTGTCACTTCCTGCAATGCTCCCCACTGTATTGGTGTAATTTGCCTTTTTAAAACAGAAGGAAATCTGCAATAATTCAGCTATAAGTGAACATTTTTAAATATGCAATTTATGCCTTTTCAACCTTAGTAATCCAAGCAAGCATCCAGAACCACTGGTGTATAGCAAGCTTATAGCTTTAAATTTTACACAGCTATATCAAACCCACATGTGACAGCCTGTTTCAGACTTTTGGTTCTCATCAGTACATAGCAGAGATTGATATGGCAGTATGAGATGGGGCTTGGACCAGTACAACAGAGTAACCAAGCAGCTCAGGGTGACCCAAACCACTCGGAATGTATAGGGGGATAAAAGGAACCAAAAAGACCTTCTACTAAAAAAAATCAAAGCTTGGTGTAATTTGGCTTCTTAAAACAGAAGAAAATCTGCACTAATTCAGCTATAAGTGAACATTTGTGGTTACCCACAATGCACCGCTACTAAATATGCAAACTATTCCTTTTCACTCTTGGTAAGTCAAGCAAGCCTATGGGCCGGATTCACAAAGCGGTGCAAACTGTTTAGCACGGTTGTGCTAAACAGTTAGCACGTGAAGTGCCGTTCGCGGACTTTTGCGCGCACAAAGTGCTGCGATTTGCGTGATTGCGGTCTTTTGCGCGCGCAATTTGCCACAAATCGCGGTACTTTACACACGCAAAAGTCCGCGATTGCGGTCTTTTGCGCGATTCACAGCACTTTCCACGCACAAAAGTCCACAAATGGCACTTCACGTGCTAATTGTTTAGCACACCCATGCTTAACAGTTTGCACCATTTTGTAAATCAGGCCCTATAGCTTTAAATTTTACACAGTCATATCAAAACCAAATGTGACAGCCTATTTCAGACTTTTAGTCCTCATCAGTTCACAGCAGAGATTGATATGGCTGTATGAGATAGGGCTTGGACCAGTACAACAGAGTAACCAAGCAGCTCAGGGTGACCCAAATTACTAAGAATGTATAGGGGGATAAAAGGGACCAAAAAGCCCTCCTACTAAAAAAAGCAAAGCTTGGTGTAATTTTCCTTCTTAAAATAGAAGCAAATCTGCAACAATTCAGCTATAAGTGAACATTTGTGGTTACCCACAATGCACTGCTACTGAATATGCAAATTATACCTCTTTGCCCTTGGTTTGATATGACACTACTTCTTCTTCTTGCTTGGACCAGCCCCTTCTTCTTGCTTGGACCGGCCCTGGGGGCAGGGCACTACTTCTTCTTCTTGCTTGAAGGTTGAGGCACTTACTCTAGTATATATATATATATATATATAGAAGATTCCCCCTCCAGGCCGCCATGGATAGTGGGGGAATGATATAATTCGGCTTCCAGCGATTGCTGGAGGTCGAATTATTGTGTTTTTTAAGCAACTTCGGCTCCGTCTTCTGACGGCGCTGACGTTACTCACTGAGCGCAGCTATAGACTGATTCCCATTACAGTCTATGGCGGCACTCGCTGCGCCTAAATCTAGCAGTGCTGTAAAGCACTGCTCCACGACCGCTTTGCAGTATTGGTTTTTTGACCCTGCATAGTTTGACATGCGAAAGCAAATGCATATTTGCATGAGCATTGCCTCATGAATAGTCAATTAGGCCAGATTTGCAAAGCCAGACTTGCTAGGGTTAAGCCTCCTTTCCACAGACTGTTGATAGGCAGTGAAATGCCTCTCAAACTCTCTTAACTGCTCACTGCTGCCTAGTAACTGCTTGTTGCTGCCTGATAACTGCTTGTTGCTGCCTGATAACTGCTTGTTGCTGTCTGATAACTTCTTACCTGTGCCTGGTAACTGCTTGCTGAGCACACAGCTCAACAGTCCGTGGAAAGGAGGCATCAAACTTGGTCTTTGAGCACGCATACATTTTCTCATGCAAAGTACTTCTTCTTCTTGCTGGAAGGTTGAGGCCCTTATTCAATTATGAATAGCCAATTAGGCCAGATTTGCAAACCCAGACTTGCTAGGGTTAAGCCTCCTTTCCACAGACTGTTGATAGGCAGTGAAATGCCTCTCAAACTCTCTCAACTGCTCACTGCTGCCTAGTAACTGCTCACTGCTGCCTAGTAACTGCTCACTGCTGCCTAGTAACTGCTTGTTGCTGCCCGATAACTGCTTGTTGCTGCCTGATAACTTCTTACCTGTGCCTGGTAACTGCTTGCTGAGCACACAGCTCAACAGTCCGTGGAAAGGAGGCCTCAAACTTGGTCTTTGAGCACGCATAAATTTTCTCATGCAAAGTACTTCTTCTTCTTGCTGGACGGTTGAGGCACTTACTGAATTATATATATAGATAGATTTGAGTGGCGCCTGTACTGACTATTAAACTGTCACCTCCCTCTATTACTGCAGTAAAAAAAAAAAAACATTAACTTTGACAGTTGTCCTGTAAAGGGAACCTGAGATGAAAATAAAAAAATATTCATACATACCTGTGGCATCCTCCAGCCCTTTTCAGCCTGATCGCTCCCTTGGCGCTGTCCTCCGCCTCCTGGATCTTCCATAAGGGCTCCCGGGATCTTTGGCCAGGTCGGGGCTTACTGCGAAGCGTGCACAGTACAACAACTCTCCTGGCCACGGGAGTAAGACGGGGAGCGCATAGCCGCACTGTGCAGACTGGCCCCAACTGTATACATTTTTTTTTTTTTTTGCCTTTTCATCGCAGGTACAGTTCAAAGCAAATATTGTTTGTGTCTACAGTGATTATCCGGACTGTGGAGAGTATCTGTAAAAGTGTGTATCAACTTTGTGGGCCGATCGACCATCTGATTCGATAATTTTCACAGCTTTTGTATGTACGCCCAAATCACCTTCTTCAGATAATTAATGAAACATTTGGGTATCCTGAATACTGTAGTACACTCTGCTATATGTCGTAAGCCCTGGAACCCGCTAGAGCATTCTTTTTGAGCGTTTAGAGCGCGCTTTCAATCGCTGGCGATTTCCCTAAATGCTCTGCCGATGTAAATGGATGGGACTGATTCCACTGGAGCAATTGCGATTAAGGAAAGCGTAATCACAGAACATTCTAATTAATTGTATAGGAGCAGGGAAATCGCTCCCAAAAGCGCTTGCAAAAGGCACAAATCGCTAGCGATAGCGTTTTGAGCTTTCTAGTGGGTTCCAAGCCTAAAACTGCAAGGGAAAAAAATGAAGGTTTTTGTTGCATTTTGGCAAAAATTATAATTCCACTCCTAATTTGCCAACAAGTCAAGCAGCTGACTTTGACTGCATTGAGTTTTCAGCAAGATCTTCCTTATCAGAAGATGAAATGATTTTGGAGATAAAATACAGCTGCGCAGAGCGCGGAGCATGCTCAGTAGAAGCACAGCGAGACGTCGGATGTCAGCAGGCAAAAAAAAAAACTAAAGTAGGAGTGAAAATAGGTTCTCTATTGGAAGTGATGCAATTTATAAAATGAAACATGAATGTTTGCACTTTGCCGGAGGTGATTGCCAAGTGCTTCTATTACCCATAATGCCGTTCCTTAAACACTCTGTAATATCCTGCTGCAGACCAAATGAATGGAAAGTGCAATAAAGAGGAGCGTTTGGAACATCGCGACGGGCGTTGGAATAATTACGCGGTAAAATATGACAGGCATATTGTGCAAATTGAATCGGCTGAAACTCTGATGAAATGATCAAAGAGTAATGAGGGGACTCGGGCTTCAAGCTGAGCGACTCGCAGCCTTTATTTCTGCCTCATTTCGACTTTTGTTTAAACACGCCATCTCTCGGTAACTTCCCCGGGGGGAGCCGGCCGCGAGAGGGTAGGAAGAGAGCGAACCAATACCGTCTTCGCTGATGCGCTGTGACTGTAAAATATGGTGTGCCAGCCACGGCAGACAGGAGGGAATTAGACTCTGATAATGTATTTAGTATCGTGTCATGACCTGTCGGGAAGGGCGGGAGGTTGGCGAGCGGCGTGAAATCTTTCTCAGGCTTGTCGAGAACAGCGAGGACAATATTATCAGACTGGATTACTTACTCATTGATTTAGGGTGAGAAAATTAGCTTCTGCTTAAAGAGTAACTGTCGGGCATAAAATAAAGAATCAATTCTTTATTTTTATCTAGTAAAGAAGTAATACAGATGCTAACCAGGCAATACAAAAGTTAAAATCTCTATTACATTTCTTGTTTATAAATGATCATTCCCCAGTTTACCTGACTCCTATTTGATACGTTGCCGCACAAAGGAATTAGCAGGGCATGCTGGGTTGTCTTTTTTTGCTTCTTTATTTCCCCTCAGACTTAACTAATGTACAGAAGCAAAAAAGGACAACCCAGCATGCCCTGCAACTTCCTTTGTGCGGCAACGTACCAAATAAGAGTCAGGTAAACTGGGGAATGATCATTTATAAACAAGAAAAGTAATAGAGATTTTAACTTTTGGATTGCCTGGTTAGCATCCTTATTACTTGTTTACCAGATAAAAATTAAGAATTGATTTTTGATTTTATGCCCGACAGTTACACTTTAATTTATGGTTGCCTAACTACCGCAGTGGATATTTAGTGACGAATCAGCAGGGATTGCATTGGGGGAGACAGTTAGTCAGGGCTCTACGCAGGGCTGGATTTACCATAAGGCACTGTAGGCTCGTGCATACAGGTGCCTAATGATGGAAAGGCGGTTCATTCCCCTCCCCCAGCACCTCCCTCCCTCCTTCCCTGTGTAGAGTCCTGATGAGTGTAAATGAGAGGTTACTCACCCTACTCTCTGCATTCCACTGACGAGATCTCCCTTCAGTCGGGGGCACCTCTAGCTACCTAATACTTGGGGGAACCTCTAGCTACTTAATATTGAGGGTATTTCTTCTGACTACCTAATACTAAGAGGCAACTGTATCTACCTATGATGGGCAAGGGCAGTAAAGGAGAACCTGGGACAGCCAGCACACTTGCAGTGCGGTTTGGTGGGGGTTTGTAGGTTCATGGAGGGTGAAGTCTAAGGTGCCAGGACACCTGTACCTGTAGGCTCCTGTAAGGTAAATCCGGCAGTTTTGCTTGCAAATTTTTGCCCAAGTCATTTTCGCATCGAAAATCCCGTTTTTGATTTCGGCAAATTTTCGTGAAAATCTTCAGAAACATTTGCGTTTTCGACCAGTATTGAAAAATTGAAGAAACTTTGCTGTATGCGGACGCTTATGCCCTTATGCGGAAAAATGTCCGCAGTAATCCGCAAGGACCTTCGTTGTATGCGAACGCTTATGCCCTTATGCGGAAAAATGTCCGCAATAATCCGCATAGACCTTCGCTGTATGCGGACGCTTATGCCCCATGCGGAAAACCAACTACGCAGAAATACGTACGCGATGAACTACGAATTTAACGCGAAAATAACGGGCATTAGGTGAAAATGAACATGAAAATATTCAACCGAAAATTCGCCTGTCGAAACGAAATTAGGCGAAACTCCGGCGAAAATAATTTTTGCATTTTCGCTCATCACTGAAATCTGGGCCTGGCTCTACGGTTCTAGCTACAATGGGGTAAAGGGAGGGCTTATAAGAGAACAGAGTTAGGTGTAGGTAAAATATCAGTAAAAAAGAACAATATTTTACTATTGGAATTAAAGTGAAGGGGAAAAAAGTGGCATTACTGGGTACTCACCTCTGGATCCTCCTCCACTGGTTCATTCCAGACCCCTGAAAAAGAGCTTAACTCCTGTATGAGCACTAGCATAGATGGACCCACTCGGTCTCCAGTAGAAAAAGTAGCATGGATCCAGTCGTGCTTGTCTTTTCCTGCCTGATCCCCTGCGTGTCCATGCTGCTGCACAAAGGCCTGGCTGAGGAGGAAGCCTCTTTAGGATTTAGAGGTAAATCTCTCCCTAGGTAAGCAAGAAGTTTTAAATCCGGATGATACCATTTATTGGCTAACTAAAAATGAATAAAAATAAGCAACCTTTCGGCACTTGCAGCCTTCGGCGGGCTTATATCCTGTTAGTTTGCAGGCTGGTGGTACAGACAGCTTATATACATGTAACATCAAAAGGGAAAACAGATATTTTTTTTCAAGCATAAATACATGTCATTAAGATGCCTTAATTCAAACAGACCATCTGAATGGGGTTAGAGGTTGTTAGCTAAGATAAGGATCCTTGTTTACTCCATGCTCACAGACCTGGGATTAGGATTGACCCAGAGGTATCGTACATTCTTAGTTCACAAGTTCAGCTAGAATGGCTGAGAAAGTTCAAATATCATCAGCCTCATACCAATATAAGAAGTTGTTGTCCTTATTCAAACTGTTCTGCACAGCTTTGAAGCAATTTATACATTTTGTTTCTGCTATTAATCGATCATTTGACGTTTTGAAGCCACCCTTAAGGGCAGTGACACGAAGATCATCCATGCTGTGTCCGTTGGACCGAAAGTGTGTAGCAACTAAGAGTCCAGATTTGGTAACACGGTACAATACCCTACTGCTACTCCCTAGGTAAGTATCAAGAGTATGGCATTGCAAAAGGATACCTGTGTTGAATAGTGAATAAAAAACACTATATAAGTGTGTGGGGAGGTGCACAGACTCTTCTGCTATACCACTTTGATGGCATAAGTAACTAAGTAAAAAGTTATTGCTGTAACAAAGAGGTAAACACTCTGGAACCTGAATTGGTTAACAATGTTCCATTAGATGCATATGAAAGAACAGCTTGTGCTCGTCCTTCTATGTGACTGCAGTAGACCTGATTACCTCAGTACAGCCAGGCAGGCTGGATACTGCAGATCTGAGCATTACGTTAGCACACAGATGACAGACTCTCCTGAGGTAATGTTCACTTCCTGTGGTCATGTGACGGCTGATGGGCGGGGCCTAGTGCACCACGGACACGTCACATCCACATTAGCGGATGAACCAACTCTGCAGCCGCCAATACAATACTCCATGCGTGCCGCCATTGCAGACCGCGGCTTGGAATAGCGGAATATAGCCGACCGCTGACATTGCCTTCCTGGCGCAGCATTGAGGCATTGCCCTGGTTGGGCACATCTCATTCCGGCCACCGCTCTAAGAGGGACTGCCTGAGCACATGCTCAACACAAGCTGGAGGGCTGTGCCGTCCTCTCACCATATGGGACATCGTGCAGCATCATCAAGTGGGTACCCACACAGCAAGCTACAACGGAGGTGGTAAGAGTGACTTTCTATTTGGAAGCTATTGATTATCCCTGTGGAGATTATTGCTTATCGAATCGATTATCGCTGCTGTGCAGGTGGACTCAGTTGCCCCTATGGGAGTAGCCTTTCAAGCATCACGCACTGCAATTAAGTTGAGCAACGCTTAGGAGTGAGTGGGCGCCATTGCATGGATGTATGGAAGGACGTATGATGCCGGCCTAGATTAGATAGTTGCTGTCTAGTGTAGAGCATCTCATTGTTGGTGCCTAGATGCCCCGCAAGTTTTTACTGATCATTTTATGAAGCTGATTTTTGCATGCAATCAAGCTATGAAATTGTGTCTTTTTTGTATTCATTAATAAAATTCTACTATCTGATTTATACATCTTGAACCCTAGCCAACAATTTCTTATACATTTGCATACTTGAAGGGTGATGTATAGCAGTATAATGCCTAATCAGGAGTAGTATGGTAGGCCTATAATGAGTATTTGTGCAGCCACCATTGTTTTTGGAGACAGCGTTTCTTCTTATTTTGTCATGTGACGGCTGTACCTAATTCCCGTCGCTGATAGCAAACTTTGAGGAAGGCTTCATTGCGGCTGATCCATACCAATTCCAGGGCCAATACATCTACTGAACTACACCTTCCGCTTACAAAGGTTAAGGAATCATATTAACTGGAGCTTGCAAATAACTCGTTATTGCTTTTTCTAAATTGCCACGCATTAATTAAACCCTATCGATCTGACCTTAAATTGAAAATATTGATTATATATAATTAGGCAGGATGTCATTGTCACAATCTGAAATTGATTAAGAAGAAAATAGTGTCCCAGCTCTGGCCGCAAAGAGAAAATGTAATTCAATTATCATTAATATGAGCTGGGGAAAGGAATTAGCTTGGAATTAGTCATATTACAAGGGGGAGAAGGAGGAGAACTTCTCTGTAGTGTTATTCTGCATTAACCGGCTTACGAAGCAACCGAGGCTGGAGATTAAAGAGTAATCCCACCTTGGAAAGAGTTTTCACGAAAACACAACATAAATCTCGGCAACAATAATTATTTGCTTTCATTAGAAGTTATGTATTCCCTCATTTATTGCCAGCTGGAATGCCGTCTAACCTTATTTAGAGAAGAAAAACTTTTTCTATGCAGTAGTATATTGGTGTTAAAGTGAATGGGAACCGCATTTAAAAAAAAAATGAAGCAAATACGGGTCGTATAGAGCCTTCCATCTCCTCTCTCGGTGCCCTCTATCCTGTGCTGGCTCCCCCCGTTTCATTCCCCCGTCAAAATGGGCATTTGGAAGTCTTCGGGAGCCGTGTCCTCCCGAAGACGTGCGGCTCCATACTGCACAGGCGTGAGTGTGTAAGAGAGCGTGCTTGCGCAGGTGCAGTACAGGGCCACCCTTCTTCAGGAGCACTCGGGCTCCCTGAAGACTTCTGAAGCCTCCTTCGGCCGGGTAAAGCAGTATTTGACTAAATTAGTCAAATACTGCTACTGGGCGAGACAGCCCTGGAACGAGGGGACCAGAAGAGGTGCTGGAAGGCTCTATAGGACCCAGAGCCTTCCCTCTCCTTGGGTAAGTATCTGTCTCATTTTTTTAAAATCCGGTTCGCATTCACTTTAAAGAAGAACTGTAGCCAAGGATTGAACCTCATCCCAACCAGTAGCTAATACCCCCTTTCCCATGGAAATCTATTCCTTTTCTCAAATATATCATCAGGGGGATCTGTATGGCTGATAGTGTGGCAAAACTCCTCCCACAATGGGATGTCAGCACCAGGGGTGTAACTAGAAATCACCGGGCCTCTCTGGAAAGTTTTGAATTGATCCCCCCTTCCCCAGGCCTGCTCAGGACCATTTTCATGAGGAGAGAACATTGGACATCGGTGGGGAGGGGGGACAGCCCCCCCCCCTCCCACCTCGGGCTCTCCCCTCTGCGCTTCCCTCCAGCATATATCACTGCCAGCAGGCTGCGGGCAGGACACATAGCTCCATCCACTACGGAGGTCTCTGATCTCTAAGTGCTTCACGCTATTTCCTGTTTATACAGGAAGTAGCATCAAACACTTAGAGGAACCTCCGGCGGTGGAACGCAGGAAGGTATGTGTCCCTGCCTGCTGCCCGCCGCCTGCTGCCAGTGATAGATGCTGGAGCTGGAGGTGAGCGCAGAGGAGAGAGCCCAAGATGAGGGAGGGGGGGACTGCCCCCCCTCCCCGCTAATGTCCAATGCTCTCCCCTCATGTTGTGACCCCTCCGGCCCCCAAAAACGGCCCTGAGCGGGCCCTAGAGGGGCCCCGGGCCCCCCTGTGAGTGCAGGGGTTGCATCCCCTATTGGTACGCCCCAGGTCAGCACCTTGGTCTTGACATCACACCGTGGGATCCTTGTTGCATTGTGGGAAATAACGTCTGTGTCCAAACAGTATCTCCCACTGTGCATATCTATATATATAATAGAGTAAGTGCCTCAACCTTCAAGCAAGAAGAAGAAGTAGTGCCCTGCCCCCAGGGCCGGTCCAAGCAAGAAGAAGGGGCTGGTCCAAGCAAGAAGAAGAAGTAGTGTCATATCAAACCAGGGCAAAGAGGGATAATTTGCATATTCAGTAGCAGTGCATTGTGGGTAACCACAAATGTTCACTTATAGCTGAATTATTGCAGATTTGCTTCTATTTTAAGAAGGAAAATTACACCAAGCTTTGCTTTTTTTAGTAGGAGGGCTTTTTGGTCCCTTTTATCCCCCTATACATTCTTAGTAATTTGGGTCACCCTGAGCTGCTTGGTTACTCTGTTGTACTGGTCCAAGCCCTATCTCATACAGCCATATCAATCTCTGCTGTGAACTAAAAGTCTGAAATAGGCTGTCACATTTGGTTTTGATATGACTGTGTAAAATTTAAAGCTATAGGACCTGATTCACAAAATGGTGCAAACTGTTAAGCATGGGTGTGCTAAACAGTTAGCACGTGAAGTACCATTTGTGGACTTTTGTGCGTGGAAAGTGCTGTGAATCGCGCAAAAGACCGCAATCACGGACTTTTGCGTGTGTAAAGTACCGCGATTTGTGGCAAATTGCGCGCGCAAAAGACCGCAATCACGCAAATCGCAGCACTTTGTGCGCGCAAAAGTCCGCGAACGGCACTTCACGTGCTAACTGTTTAGCACAACCGTGCTAAACAGTTTGCACCGCTTTGTGAATCCGGCCCATAGGCTTGCTTGACTTACCAAGAGTGAAAAGGAATAGTTTGCATATTTAGTAGCGGTGCATTGTGGGTAACCACAAATGTTCACTTATAGCTGAATTATTGCAGATTTTCTTCTGTTTTAAGAAGCCAAATTACACCAAGCTTTGATTTTTTTTAGTAGAAGGTCTTTTTGGTTCCTTTTATCCCCCTATACATTCCGAGTGGTTTGGGTCACCCTGAGCTGCTTGGTTACTCTGTTGTACTGGTCCAAGCCCTATCTCATGCAGCCATATCAATCTCTGCTATGTACTGATGAGGACCAAAGGTCTGAAACAGGCTGTCACATGTGGGTTTGATATAGCTGTGTAAAATTTAAAGCTATAAGCTTGCTATACACCAGTGGTTCTGGATGCTTGCTTGGATTACTAAGGTTGAAAAGGGATAAATTGCATATTTAAAAATGTTCATTTATAGCTGAATTATTGCAGATTTCCTTCTGTTTTAAAAAGGCAAATTACACCAATACAGTGGGGAGCATTGCAGGAAGTGACAACAGTGGATCGCACGCTGGAACACGGAAGAGGTGAGGCATCCCCGCCCGCTGCCTCTTACTAATAGTGGCGGCTGCTACTGTGCTTAAGCAGGAGGAGAGCGCACATGGGGGACACAGGTAAGGCAGGGGGGGTTCCTGCTGAGCTTAAGCTGCAGGGAGAATGCGCATGGGGGACCCAGGTGAGGGGGGGTTCCTGCTGAGCTTAAGCTGGAGGGGGAGTGCACATGGGGGACCCAGGTGAGGGAGGGGGGTCCTGCTGAGCTTAAGCAGGAGGGGGTGCGCACATGGGGGACCCAGGTGAGGGAGGGGGGGTTCCTGCTGAGCTTAAGCTGGAGGGGGAGTGCACATGGGGGACCCAGGTGAGGGAGGGGGGGTTCCTGCTGAGCTTAAGCTGGAGGGGGAGCACACATGGGGGACTCAGTTGAGGGGGGGTCCGACCCCCCTCCCCGCCACTGTGCCCAATACCCCCTTCCTGCCCTCTACCCCCTTATGCGGCGTATGATACGCTGCGGGTCGGCTAGTGTATATCTATTAAAGAAAAAAACTTTTAGCCTATCGCATTGTTAGGGGGTGTGGTTATAGGTGATGGTAGTTGGTGCTGTCTGGGGTTTTTTTATGTCTGCCAGTAGTAAAGATGATGACCTGCAGGATGGTTGTGGATCAAACAATATGAACAAATTACATGGTGGATATCAATCATTTCTTCATAGCTATTCTATTTTTTAACGTCTTGCTTTGCAATGTATTGATTTATTTTTTTTTCCACTTTTCACTACAGTTCCTCTTTAATTTTTTTTTATTTAAGAGTCCAGATGCCTGTGAGGTTATTCCACTTTCCCTGGTAGTCAGGGGTACACATACATTTGGTACAGTAGATGTGAGGTGTTCTAACAATGCTGCATATGGTGACCAAGTTTCTTCAAGCATGGCTGTTGCGGCAGGTCACGCATGACAGACAGAGCTGGCTCCTAAACTTAAAGGACAACTGAAGTGAGAAGAATATGGAGGCCGCCATATTTACTTCCTTTTAAACAGAACCAGTTGCCTGGCAGCCCTGCTAAATCACCCCAGTAACAAGCATGCAGCTAATCTCGTCAGATCTGACAATAATGTCAGAAATGCCTGATCTGCTGCATGCTTGTTCAGGGTCTAAGGCTGAAAGTATTACAGGCACACGATAAGCAGGACAGCCAGGCAACTGGTATTGCTTAAAAGGAAATAAATATGACAGCCTCCATATAAGTCTTGCTACAGTTGTCATTAAACGTGCAAAGATGCCAACACAGTGGCATTAAACACTAGAGTTTCCACTTCCCCTACCTCTGTATACACTCAAAACATTAGAAGGTTGTGCGCAACTTCGCAAGTTGATTTAGGTTAGTAATTCAACTTGAAAAGGGGAAACTAATATATGAAATAGACTCATTACATGCAAAGCAAGATATTGCAAGCCTTTATGTGTTATCATTTTGATGATTATGGCTTACAGCTTATGAGAACCCCAAAATCAGAATCTCAGCCCATTAGACAATTGTTAAAAGGTTCAATATTCTCGGCTCAAAGTTTCAGACTCTAATCAGCTAATTCATCCAAAACACCTGCATATATTAGTTTTAGCTTTTAAGTTGAATTACTGAAATAAATGAACTTTTGCACGATATTCTATTATTTTCGAGTTTCACCTGTAGAACTAGCAACGACTTTGAAAAGATCCCTGAAATCTCTTTATCTGGTCCAGAACTTCAAAGAGGACTTTAGCAAATGGGCTTCTAGCAAGGCACTCTTGTAGCTGGAAAACATTTTTTTACACATCTGTCAGACTGAGTGGAACAGACTACGACTGTATAAAAACTTTCCAGGTAGGAAGGTATAAAGTTTTTGTGAATTGTTTTTGTTTCGCATTTCTCCCAGTCATGATATGCTCATAGCGACATAGCTTCACCTGGACACCTATCTCTGATCCTGTAGACCAGGGGTCTCAAACTCGCGGCCCGCGGGCCATTTGCGGCCCTCGATACAATATTTTGTGGCCCCAGGGCCCCAGAGCTTGTAGGGGCCCCCAGTGGCTACAAGAGGAAAAAAAATTTTCAAATCGGCCTTATAGTTTTTGAGAAAATCGATTTTAAAGTTGCAAAGGAAAAAAATACACATTTAAAAACCCGCCGACTTTAATGGTTAATAGCAAATCCACCTTAAATGCTAGAAACCCTAAATTTGCAGGATATGTTAAGGAGATCATTAGGAATAAGAGGAAAAAAACAATTTTTCAAAAAGACCTTATAGTTTTTGAGAAAATCGATTTTAAAGTTTCGAAGGAAAATAGTATACTTTTAAATGCAGTAAATGTCACTTTTAGTAGCAAGCCTAACGGTAGTGTAATTTTACATGTATCAAAAGAAAGAGCAATACATTTCCTGACAGGGTTTCCAGGGGGTCCATACGCAGCCGCAGCTCTTTGGCCAGGGATCGCTATACAGCCGCAATATGGCTGTATGAAGATTCCTGGCATTTTATCCTATTTTCCCAATTTTTTTTTTTTATGTTTAGAGTGTGGGAATTTTTTTTTTTAAATTATGTGGGGTTCCCCCCTCCTGAAACTTTTTAACCCCTTGTCCCCCATGCAGGCTGGGGTAGCCAGAATGTGGAGCTCCGACCGATTGGGGCTTCACACCCTGACTATACCAGCTGCAAAAAAGGTCCCTTAATATTGATTTCTGTTCCAGAGTATCTGTTGGGGCGGGGGAGGGCAGGTTTATTTTGCTCTGGGGCCCCATTGTTGTTTAAACCGGCCCTGCCTACAGGCAAAAGCAAAAGAGACACGGAAGCGAACTATATTTGCCCATTTTACCTTATAGTTCGCTTCAGTGCTCCCAAGTAATCCGCCGCATCCCCGCCGCTAAACAAGGGCTGCAGACCCCCAAATCCCCCGCGCAAACATCCACGACTGCGCTGAGGGGCAGAGCTTCCAGCTGTAGCTCTGCCCCTCCTGACGTCAATCGCCGAATGGATCGCCGCCTCTCCCCCGCCCCTCTCTGTGAAGGAAGAGTGAGAGGGGCGGGCAGATGCGGCGATCCGCCGCGATTGACGTCAGGAGGGGCAGAGCTGAAGCTGAAAGCTCTGCCCCTTCCAGGAAATGCCGGCGGATTGCCCCCCGGGGCGATTTGGGGGCTCTGCAGCCCTTGTTTTGCGGCGGATCACGTGAACTCCCTTATGCGGCCCAGCCTCATCCTGACTTTGCCTCCTGCGGCCCCCGGGTAAATTGAGTTTGAGACCCCTGCTGTAGACATTTCATGACCCCTACAGTGACCTCTGCAGTACTAATGAGGGAAGGAGATCCTGGGATATTTCTTAAGCGTCAGTAATTCAATTACTCCAGCCGACGGCATAGATAATTGACACTGATATGCAGATGGTAATTGTTTTAAGGACACCTGAACTGATATTCAGGTTTAAATCTAATAATAAATATGGTTGTGCCTTCAAATTAACTGACCTTCCTAAGTTCCTTATTTGCTCCAGCCTCCTTCCTGCGTGATGTTCTTCAGGATTCTTTGATCCAACTGCTGAGTGGTTGAATAAGTTCGGCGAGGAGTCTTTTGGGCTTCAGCACAGACACAGACATGAGGGCGTGTACTGGTACTGAGCTTGTGCAAGGTCACGGACTGCCATGCCCGGTCAGAGGAACTGCTTGTGCACCCCTGCTCTCCTCCAAGTACAAGCAGTCCCTCTTATTGGGCTTGCAGAGTAGATGAATTTGTTATATTTGGTATGAATGTGCATGTCTGCAGCTGAGGACCAGAGGGCTTCTGGAAGAACGGATGAAGAGAATTATCTGTGAAGGTTCTTACTCTAAACGGGACAGCACCCTATGATAAGATTTAAAGAAAACCTGAGACGGGTTGGATAGAAAAGAATTCTACATACCTGGGGCTTCTTCCAGCCCCCTCCATGCCTATAATTCCCTCGCCAATCTCCTGCGCCATCTGGATCCTCCACAATTCACTCCGTTAAGTCCTTCGCTCTAAGGCGTACTGTGCAAGCGCAGAACACTCCCGACCAGGGGAGCTCAACGAGGGAGTGCATGCGGCCGGGCTGGACGACTTTCCAGGGCAAATTGCGGAGGATCCAGGGGGCACAGGAGGATGGCGGCGAGGGAGTGATCAGCCTGCTGGGTGCTGGAGGAAGCCCCGGGTATGTATAATTTTTTATATCCCCCCCCTTCCCCGTCTCAGGTACACAGGAGGGTTCACTTCTCCCCCCTTAACTAAGCAAAAGCCACGCCACCTCGTTCCGCAAACACCCCTGCCCCCATACTCACATCCAAAAGTCCTTATCTTTGGCATCACATGACCGCACACTCCAACTAGATAATGGAAAGAGCCCAAAAGCACCTCCAAGTGCTTCTGCTCTGATTGGTGCTGTCCTGACTCCTCCCCCTACAACAACTTGTGCCACATCCCAAGACCCCCCAGGTTACTCTCACAATGTCGCACTCTATGAACTGGGGGCAGCTCCAGGGTTGTAACAGTCACATTTTCCTTCCAACTGGCGGTGAAAGGAGGAGGTAAGAAGCTTAAGCACTATGTTGTCTCCTAGATGTTAGCGTAGCAGTAAAGGCTGCTCTGATGCTCTGGCGACACACAGCGACCTGCCTCCAGAAGCTGACGGGGAACTGAACAGGAATCCCAGTGTGTTGCCACCGCTGTAGCTTTTGTGGGTCCTGTTTCACCAAATAAGATAAATACTGTATATTCTGGCATATAAGACTACTTTTTAAGCCTTGAAAATCTTCTGAAAAGTCAGGGGTTGTTTTATACGCCGGGTGTTATTGATGCTGGGTGATACGCGATGCTGATACATAATGCGCTTACAGGACATGCTGATGCTTACACAATGGAGATTTGGCGGTCACCGCATTTGCTGGGGTGCGGGGGGGGGGGGGGCTCACCGCACACGCTGCAAGGTCTGGGACTCCCAGGATATGGAAGAAAGAGATTGCTCTGTGCCCATAAAACACGCCTCTTCCACCCGTCTGACCCACCCTATCCTGTTACCGCCTCTCAGATCTCGCTGCTGAGGATGTAGCAAAGCGGTGCAGGCGCACATGTGTGAGATCTGGGAGGCGGAGAAGGAGGTAAATAGGATACAAGGGCGGGGCCAGACGGGTGAAAGAGGTGTGTTTTATGGGCACAGCGCGATCTGTTCTTCCATACCACTCTGATAAACAGGCAGACAAGGAGAGCTGACCAATCTGCGTAGGGGCAGGGAGAGTTGACCAACCCAAACAGTCATTCGCCTATATACTGTTATATACTGGGTACCACATACAGTACAGCACTAGTATCTGTTCATCCATAGCACCAGCATATGATGTTTTTTTAATTCGTATTTGGTGTGCGTTGGAAGAGGGGTAGTCTTATACGGCGAGTATATCCCAAACTCTCTATTTTAACTGGAAAAGTTGAGGGGTCATCTATACGCCCAGTTGTCTTGTGTTGTGTTTTTTTTTTGGGGGGGGGGGGTGTAGTTACTTAAAGGACAACTATAGTGAAAAAAAAAAAATGTAAAACACATACATATAAAATATACATTTGCCCGAGAGTAAAATGCACTATAAATTACCCTTTTTCTTATGTCACTGTCACTTACAATAGGTAGTGCAAATCAGACAGATCTGTCAGGTTTTGGACTAGTATACCTCCTCATTTTAAAGAGAACCCGAGGTGTGTTTAAAGAATGTTATCTGCACACAGAGGCTGGATCTGCCTATACAGCCCAGCCTCTGTTGCTATCCCAAACCCCACTAAGGTCCCCCTGCACTCTGCAATCCCTCATAAATCACAACCGTGCTGTGAGGCTGTGTTTACATCTGTAGTGTCAGTCTCAGCTGCTCTCCCGCCTCCTGCATAGCTCCGGTCCCTGCCCCTGTCCCTTCCCTCCAATCAGCAGGGGAGGGAAGGGATGCAGGCGGGGACTGGAGTTCTGCAGGAGGCGGGGAGAGCAGCAGACTGACACTATAGAGATAAACACAGCCAGCTCTGACAAGCTGTTTGTCAGCAGCATGGCTGTGATTTATGAGGGATTGCAGAGTGCAGGGGGACCTTAGGGGGGTTTGGGATAGCAACAGAGGCTGGGCTGTATAGGCAGATCCAGCCTCTGTATGCAGATAATATTCTTCAAACCCACCTCGTGTTCTCTTTAAGTTGTTTCTGTATTTACAAAAGCACTGACTGAACTGCAGTTGCTCTCAGTCCAACTGCCAAAATAGTGTGGAAATGAGTAGGCAGGCCAACTGAGATCTTTGTATAAATCCTTTCCAGTGAGCACTTTTGTAAAAATAAATAAATAAAGGAAATACTTAGAACCCCCCCCCCCCCCCATGAGGAGATGGGCTAGTCAGATCTTTCACTGCCTGAAAAAAAAAAATACTGAAGATGAGTTAGTTTGGGGTGTGTGAGGGAGGTGATTTAAATAGACTCTGTAACGAAAACAACACCTCCTGGGGAATACAAAAAGAGAAGCACAGAGGCCAGGGGAGGACTGGCCAGGGGGGGAAGGGGGGAGAATTCTCCCCAGGCTGCCTCTCATTTAATGAGTTAGGGCTGGTACAGTGCTTGCTGCATTCAGGTTTTTGTATAAGGCAATGTGAACCACTAGGCTGGCTGAGGAAAATAAAAGTGCAATTTCAGAGCAATTAGAGGGTGGGCAAGCTGGTAAATGCAACATGCAGAGCAGAGGTCTGCCTGCAGGGTCCGTAGAAAAAAAAACTCTGCTCCACTCTCTCACAATCATAGCTCCCAACTGTCCCTCTTTGAGCCTTGGGGAATTAAGGTGCCCATACATCTGTCGACTCGGCAATCAAACAGCTGTTTTGATAATTGCTATTGAATTGGATGAAAATCGGTGCCGCCACAAGCATGCTTAATCAATGATTTGACTGATTTCAGGAGTAAATTGGTTGAATCTGAGATGGTGGGAAATGTCAGGCTGATGTGGTTGATCGGGTGCGCAGCGGAAATGGCGTGCTATAATCACAAGCGATGGACACGACAGAAACCCCTGGCTGTTGTCCCTCCAAATGTATTATGTGACCCCCGATGCCTGTGCATTTATACTTTACCTTTCACGCTGTCCTGCAAGTGTCCTTGCAGTATTTCCGAGTGGGCCCAAATGACTGCCGACATATAGCAAGTGGGGTGCGTGTGTGACACCATTTGGGCTGAGGTAGCCATAAACACAGGCCTGTAGTTTGTTTTTTCCCCCCAGGCCTAAAGGTCCAAGTCCTCCTCTGACAGAGGCGCTAGGCTGAGGCATAGACTCTTGTTGCTGTATGCTCCATCCCCTATTGCCTGATGAAGCAGGGCCACACCTGCGAAACGCGTTGCAACTGTTTTCTGGAGTATATTAATAAATTTAAACCTTTGAAAATTGACAGTTTCATGTCTGCTTTGTGGAGGTAAGTCCACCACTGCCTCCTAAGCAATTTGAAAGTTTTTAGCATATTTTATCCTGTTGCTGGCACCTCTCTTCAATTCCTGCAACCCCTAGGGGGATACTTACCTCGGGTGGGGGAGGCCTCTGGATCTTGACGAGGCTTCCCCCGTCCTCTTCACCCTCTGGGATCCATCGCTGGCAACCCCGCAGTAACGCCTGCAATATTTTCATTACCAACGCAGGCGCAGTAGCTGCTGTCTGATAGGCTCTGACGGAAATAACCGAACCTGATCGGGACTGCTCTACTGTGAAGAGGTATGGGCGGCTCACACCCATTGGAAAAGCCACTACTGCGCCTGCGTTGGAGCTGGGAAGGTAAATATTTACATCACTGCCAGCGCTGGATCCCGGAGGGGGAAGAGAACTGGCAAACCCTCATTAGGGTCCAGAGACTTCCCCCTCCCGTGGTAGGTACCCCCCAGGGGCAGCTTTCTTGTTTGTTCGGGTTTTTGTTTTTTACACATAAACAGTTTAGAAAGGCTTAAAGCCGCCCACACCGCACCCCTTCCCCTTTATATGGCCTGCTGCTCCCAAGTCAACGTTGCTAGCATGTTCCCATAATGTTGGGTGATTTTAAACTTAGATAGGGTGGGGACTCCGAGAGAAGGCTGCACGAGCCGTCCCTGCTAACATGCTCTGCAGCATGGAACAGATGTCTCTTACAATAAGAGAAGGGTAAGGTCCCCGGATAATGTGTAACGCATGGATTTGCTTCCATTGTTTGTATTGTGAGATGCATTAGTTCTTAATGCACCTGTTTCACTGCAATGAGCACACTTGTGCCTTTGAGAGGCTTTTTAGCCCTATGCAGTGTGTATTTATCAGGTGCATCTTGGTTAGATGCGCGACCATTTCATTTTCTCCCCATTGCATTAGAAAGGCTTAAAGTGTAACTGTTGGGCATAAAATGAAAAATCTATTATTATTTTTTTTTATCTTGTAAACAAGTACTAACCAACCAGGCAATCCAAAAGTATTACTTTTCTTGTTGATAAATGATCATTCCCAAGTTTACCTGACTCTTATTTGGTACACAAAAAGGAAGTTGCAGGGCATGCTGGGTTGTCCAATATTGCTTTTCTACTTCCCCCTCAGACTTAACTAGAGATGGCCCGAATGGTTCGCATGCGAACTTATTCGCGCGGATATCGGTGGTTCGACCCGCCCCCTATACTACACCATTAGGGTCAACTTTGAGCCTCTACATCACAGTCAGCAGACACAGGGTAGCCAATCAGGCTACACTCCCTCCTGGAGCCCCCCTTCCCCCCCCCCCCCCGTCCCTTATAAAACGCAGGTAGCGTCAGCCATTTCACTCACTCGTGTGGCTGCAGTAATTAGAGAAGGGAGATAACCTGCTGACATAGGGAAAGCTTAGTTAGGCTCTTGTGTTAGGCTTGTTAGGTTGCTCCTTCTTGCTGATACTTATTGCTAAAAAGCACCCCTCATCCTCAACAGCTATTTTGAGAGCTAATGTTGTTCTTGTGATCTATTTTTGTGTGTGTGTGTGTGTGTGTGTGTGTGTGTGTGTGTGTGTGTGTGTGTGTGTGTGTGTGTGTGTGTGTGTGTGTGTCCCACAGACACTTGTGTTGCATATACAGCTCTGTCAGTCTTGGTAATTCCTACTGTGCCACTGCCAGGCCCAGCACATTCAGTGACTACTTGTGTGTGTGACAGATGCACATTTGTAATACCAATTACTGCATACCCACCTGTTCAGTGCATCTACCTACCTACGTGAGCGCACGCAGTGTTATATACCACCAGTCACTGCACCTGTTCATGGTACCTGTGTGTGTGTGTGTGACAGCTGCACATTTGTAATACCAGTTACTGCATACCTGTTCACTGCACCTGTGTGACCACACGCTGTTTTATATACCAGTCCGTGCATACCTGTTAACTGCACCTATGTAACTGCACATTGTTGTACCAGCAGTCACTGCAGCGGGTTCACTGCACCTGTGTAAGCGCACATTGTTGTACCAGCAGTCACTGCAACCTTTTCACTGCACCTGTGTAACCACACATTGTATTAGTCAAGTCAGTGCATACCTTTCACTTCATCCCCCCCAATATGGACAAAACAAGAGGCAGAGCCAGAGGCAGGCCACCTGGCAGGTCTGTTCGAGGTCACGCTGTCATGATTTCGTGCGGCCCTCGACCAAAGTACAGTGTTCAGAAGAAGGCACGTGTCATCAACCCCCAGGACGTAGTTGACTATTTAACACAGAACACCTCATCTTTCTCAGCTTCCGCACGGAAGCGTGACATATCTTCCTCCTCCTGCTCTGATTCTGGCACCCCACTTAACACTCTATCGGCATCCATCACCGAAGTGCCATCATCACAGGGCTCAGTGGTGTGGACATTTTTTTGTGTGTCTGCCTCAGATGAGAGCAATGCCATCTGTACTCTCTGCCACCAAAAACTGAGCCGTGGAAAGACCAAGACCCACGTAGGGACAACTACCTTACAAAGGCACATGATTACAAAGCACAAACTGCAATGGGATGACCACCTGAGGAAAAGTAGCACACAAAAGCAAAGCCACACACCGTAGTGGAAGATACCAGTCCGCAATTATTTCTCAAAAAAAGGCGATACCTAAACTGTATCGCGATGTTGAAAGGCAAGTGGTGACATCTCTGGCACACAGCATGGGTTAAGGGTCTATCTGACCACGGATGCCTGGTCTGCAAAGCACGCTCAGGCCTGCCCGAAGACTAAGTCAGTCCCCACACACAGCATCTCTGCCTGCACGCCTTGTGACTGCCTGCCCCAAGACTAAGTCGGTCTCCACGCAGCATCTCTGCCTACAGGCCGCTTGACTGCCTTCTCCGCCACCACCAACAGGGTCCAGGACTCCAGGCAGATTCCAGAATTTTTAAGGCCGCTGATCGTTACCTTGCCACGGTGAAGGGGCTTGCGTATCACAATGAAGCAATGACCGCCGGCTATATGAGTGTCTCGGGGGGGGGGGGGGGGGGGCACACCCAAGATAATAAGGTTGTTGTTGCTTCATTGTGGACAGACCAAATTCGATCAGCTGGACAGTCACTGTTGTTCTGTCATTGAGCTACCTCAGCCTGGCGACCATATGGGCTTGAAAACCGCCATTGTTTGCACTCTCGCTATGGTGCGCACCAGTTCAGCACTGTCATCACTACACAAACAGCTGTTTGCGGTGCGTTACACAGTGAGTTTGGTGTGTCAGTGTAAAGCAGCACTCTAACTATACTCCCTGATTGATGTATACACTTGCAAGATGTTTTAAAGCACTTTAGGCCTGCAATTTGCATTCAATGTGATTTCTGCCCTTGAAACGCTGCTTTGCGTCAAATCCAGATCCCCCCCCCCCCCCCCCGGGACTTTTGGCGTCTATGCCACTCCTCCATGCAAAAACTCAGATGTTAGGCCCCTTGAAACATCTTTTCCATCACTTTTCTGGCCAGCATAAATGTTTCTAGTTTTCAAAGTTTGCCTCCCCATTGAAGTCTATTGCGGTTCACGAAAGTTCGCGCGAACCGAACTTTTGGCAAAGGTTCGCGTTCGAGGTTCGAGCCATCTCTAGACTTAACTAATGCAGCCTGATTGGCTAAAGCCTCTTTCCCTCCTGTTTTCCCCTCCCACACCTCTATTCCTCTCTGACTGGCCAATATTTCTTATGCTGAAACAATGCACTTTCTATAGTGGAGGGCGGGCAAATCAGGCAGAGGAGAGTAAGGGAGGAAATTACATCAGGATTGGCTTCAAAATAGCCACAGCTAAAATGGGAAATGCCTAGAAGGATTTTCTCTTTTCTTACTGTGGAAAAATCACTAAAACGTTGACAGTGCATTACATATGTTAAGTATGTAGAGCAAGTATTTATCTACTTAAATATGTGTTTTTTTTCTGGGATAGTATAGCGGACAGCTCCTCTTTAAAGTATCTGGCTAAAGATGTGTATTTGCTTCAAAACGTCTAGACAAAGACGATCAAAGCAGCACTATATGTTGATAACCTATGGTGTCAAAGGCCCTCTCTGTACTATAGGAATGGTTGCCCCAGTGTGTCATAGCGTTTTTTACCGCCACTAGTTTTCTTCCCTCTCCGCAATGATCACTTTACTACCCTGTAGCTGACGTCCTTTCTACTCGAGGTGTAGGTAGACTGCAGAGCCTGTTTTGTGAATTCTGACGATTAAGTCATTCTGTTTGCCAGGTGTTTGGAGGAACGTGAATTGGACGAGCGCTCCACACTGATCTGCTGATTATATGGTGTGTGCACCAATACATATCATCCGAGGCTTAGAATCCAAGACGTCCCCTTTCTCCACTCCCAGAAATTAATTTCATTTCGACCTGTTTATAAACCGAGAGGATTAGTATTTTAAAAGAAACTAAAAGCTTGGAGCTTGTTTAACCACTTCACTCATGCTTAATGCCAAGTTTACATGAAGTGCAATGAAATTGGTTTAATTTAATTTGCATGAATGTAATAGCATCTAATCAAAGCACAAATACACAGCCATTGCCAGCCTGCGTTCTTCTGCAAGAAAAGGATTTCTGCGTTTGTTCAGTCATTTGCACTGAAAGGAATTGTTATGTCTGCTGAAATTAAATGCCCGGGTTCTGGAGATCACATTGCATTTCATTCCAGTACAATTTAAATCTTTCACAGCCAGAGAGCTGCAACAGCTTTCCATTATGACTCTGTGCTGCTGGAGGACTTCTTCCTCCATCTAACTATAGTATACTCTACTGATATAGTCTGTGCTGCTGGAGGACTCTGCTCCTACCTCTATCTAACTCTCCTCTCCTGATATACTCTGTGCTGCTGGAGGACTCTGCTCCTTTCTCTAACTCTCATCTCCTGATATACTCTGTGCTGCTGGAGGACTCTGCTCCTTCCTCTATCTCTCCTCTCCTGATATACTCGGTGCTGCTGGAGGACTCTGCTCCTTCCTCTAGCCCTCCTCTCCTGATATACTTGGTGCTGCTGGAGGACTCTGCTCCTTCCTCTAGCCCTCCTCTTCTGATATACTCTGTGCTGCTGGAGGACTTCTTCCTCCATCTAACTCTCCTCTCCTGATATACTCTGTGCTGCTGGAGGACTCTGCTCCTACCTCTATCTAACTCTCCTCTCCTGATATACTCGGTGCTGCTGGAGGACTCTGCTCCTCCCTCTATCTCTTCTCTCCTGATATACTCTGTGCTGCTGGAGGACTCTGCTCCTTCCTCTATCTCTCCTCTCCAGATATACTCTGTGCTGCAGGAGGACTCTGCTCCTTCCTCTAACTCTCCTCTCCTGATACACTCTGTGCTGCAGGAGGACTCTGCTCCTTCCTCTAACTCTCCTCTCCTGCTATACTCTGTGCTGCTGGAGGACTCTGCTCCTTCCTCTAACTCTCCTCTACTGATATACTCTGTACTGCTGGAGGTCTATGCTCCTCCCTCTATCTCTCCTCTCCTGATATACTCTGTGCTGCTGGAGGACTCTGCTCCTCCCTGTAACTCCCCTCTACTGGTTTACTCTGTGCTGCTGGAGGACTCTGCTCCTTCCTCTATCTAACTCTCCTCTCCTGATATACTCTGTGCTGCTGGAGGACTCTGCTCCTCCCTCTATCTCTTCTCTCCTGATATACTCTGTGCTGCTGGAGGACTCTGCTCCTTCCCCTAACTCTCCTGGTATACTCTGTGCTCCTGGAGGACTCTGCTCCTTCCTCTAACTCTCCTCTCCTAATATACTCTGTGCTGCTGGAGGACTCTGCTCCTTCCTCTAACTCTCCTCTCCTGATATACTCTGTGCTGCTGGAGGACTCTGCTCCTTCCTCTAACTCTCCTCTCCTGATATACTCTGTGCTGCTGGAGGACTCTGCTCCTCTTTCTATCTAACCCTCCTCTCCTGATATACTCTGTGCTGCTGGAGGACTCTGCGCCTCTCTCTATCTAACACTCCTCTCCTGATATACTCTGTGCTGCTGGAGGACTCTGCTCCTTCCTCTAACTCTCCTCTACTGATATATTCTGTACTGCTGGAGGTCTCTGCTCCTCCCTCTAACTCTCCTCTCCTGATATACTCTGTGCTGCTGAAGGACTCTGCTCCTCCCTCTAACTCTCCTCTCCTGATATACTCTGTGCTGCTGAAGGACTCTGCTCCTCCCTCTAACGCTCCTCTCATGATATACTTTGTGCTGCTGGAGGACTTCTTCCTCCATCTAACTATACTCTCCTGAAATAGTCTGTGCTGCTGGAGGACTCTGCTCCTTCCTCTAACTCTCCTCTCCTGATTTACTCTGTGCTGCTGGAGGACTCTGCTTCTTACTCTCTCTAACCCTCCTCTCCTGATGTACTCTGTGCTGCTGGAGGACTCTGCTTCTCCCTCTGTCTAACCCTCCTATCCTGATATACTCTGTGCTGCTGGAGGACTCTGCTCCTCTCTCTAACCCTCTTCTCCTGATATAATCTGTGCTGCTGGAGGACTCTGCTCCTCCCTCTAACTCTCCTCTCCTGATATACTCTAAGCTGCTGGAGGACTCTGCTCCTCCCTCTCTCTAACTCTCCTCTCCTGATATACTCTACGCTGCTGGAGGACTCTGCTCCTTCCTCTAACCCTCCTCTCCTGATATACTCTGCGCTGCTGGAGGACTCTGCTCCTCCCTCTAATCCTCCTCTCCTGATATACTCTGCGCTGCTGGAGGACTCTGCTCCTCCCTCTAACTCTCCTCTCCTGATATACTCTGTGCTGCTGGAGGACTCTGCTCCTTCCTCTGACTCTCCTCTCCTGATATACTCTGTGCTGCTGGAGGACTCTGCTCCTTCCTCTGACTCTGCTCTCCTGATATACTCTGTGCTGCTGGAGGACACTGCTCCTCCCTCTAACTCTCCTCTCCTCATATACTCTGTGCGGCTGGAGGACTCTGCTCCTCCCTCTAACTCTCCTCTCCTGATACACTCTGTGCTGCTGGAGGACTCTGCAGCACATATATGTGGGGATTCTGGCCCTTCCGCTGTCTCTCCTCTCTCCACTATTTCCCCTCTGATGTTCTCACCACTTATAATGCATTCGGCGTGCCATGGAAGTGAATTAACAGGAAATACATCATCGCATCCCATGCAGCAATAAACTATGCAGATATGGTTACTGACTCGCTAAGTGGGAATGAAGGCATCTTATAAGAGGCAATGTATTCTCTCCATGTGATGACGCTTGTTTCTCGAACGTGCGATGGGCAACTCTCACGGACCTACATAAGCTTTTAAAACTTCATCCTGCATTTCCGCAGATATACATTACATTACTGTGTATATTGCCAGCGTTCATTCGCACTAAGTAACATCACCTACTTCTGATTATGTAAAGAATATTACATTATATGGATCTGGCCTGCAGATGTAATGTACCTGAGATTCACTCTCCAGAATGGACTGCAGTGGTTACAGTCTATTTACAAGGCTTAAGGCAGGGAACACACTACATGCGTTTTTGCGCGTTTTGCCGCGAATGAAAAAACGTGCACGATTTTAGAGGCTATTGAAATTAATAGCCTAGCGCAGGAAACGCTGTACCGCATGCGTTTGTTCGCGTTTGCGATCACGTTTTTCCGCGTTTTCTAAACGCACAGTTTTCTGCTTTTTCCCGCACGTTGCATGGCAGTACATGCCATGCAAACGCATAAACGCGGAAACGCACGCGCAAAAATGCACGCGTCAGACGCGACTGCAAAGCCCGACGGAAACCTGGGAAACGCAGGGGAAAACGGCCCTGCAAGTGTGACCCCTGCCTAAATCATTGACACTCATGATATATTTGTTTTCCCCCTGAAGGTGTGCAGTGTGGTCCGGTGTAGCCTGGGCCGTTGGTGCGGGTCATGGTTAGTTCGGGACCTGGAGTTTTTCTGCCTTGCCGCTGCTTGGCTCCGTTGTCTGTGCAGGTACAGGCCATGTGGAGTCCACCGCTGCTACCCAGGAGATCAGGGCTCCACTGAGGTAGGAAGACTCTGTGCTGATCGAGACACCTTTGGCCTTGCCGGGTGTCAGCTTCATCCATTGGCTGCTGCTGCTTTACCGCAGCAGGGACACCTTTGGATCAGCCCCCCCATGATGCCAGCCACTAAACTGGAAGTAAGGGCCAACGCAGCTGGATGCTTCTGTGACAGCCAGATTATCTTGACGAGCAGTGGTGTAGCTAAGAAGCTATGGGCCCCAGTGCAAGTTTTACATGCCCCCCCATAACCCCCCCACCCCCCCCCCAGGACTCTATACATAACAATTGATACGGCGCACCAAAACCTGCCAAGGACAACCACAGTGTTTGAGGTGCAAGAAGGGAATGGGGAACAGTTTGCTAAGGATTTCTACCATTCAAAGCACCTTTAGTAGTGATTATTACCAGCACATGACCAATGAAGAGTTAACCACTTGCCGACCGCACGTTTATACCGTGCGTCGGCAAAGTGGCAGCTGCAGGACCAGCGACGCAGTATTGCGTCGCCAGCTGCAGGCTGAGTAATCAGAAAGCAGCCGCTCGCGCGAGCGGCTGCTTCCTGTCAATTCACGGCGGGGGGCTCCGTGAATAGCCTGCGGGCCGCCGATGGCGGCTCGCAGGCTAGATGTAAACACAAGAGGAAATAATCCGCTTTGTTTACATTGTACGGCGCTGCTGCGCAGCAGCGCCGTAAGGCAGATCGGCGATCCCCGGCCAATCAGCGGACGGGGATCGCCGCCATGTGACAGGGGACAGCCTGTCACTGGCTGCACAGGACGGATAGCGTCCTGTGCAGCCTCGATCGCCGGGGGGAAGCAGGTAGGAGAGGGAGGGGGGAATTTCGCCGCGGAGGGGGGCTTTGAGGTGCCCCCCCCGCAACACCCAGGCAGGCAGAAGAGATCAGACCCCCCCTGCACATCATCCCCATAGGGGGGAAAAAAGGGGGGCAATCTGATCTCTCTGCCTGCACCCTGATCTGTGCTGGGGGCTGCAGAGCCCACCCAGCACAGATCACTAAACACAGCGCTGGTCCTTAAGGGGGGGTAAAGGGTGGGTCATCAAGTGGTTAAAGTGGACCCAAACTAAAAATACAAGATTTCAGAAATAAAATCTATTTTCTAAATTATAATAATAAATAGCATCCTTTTTTCAGCTGCATGATGACAAATATAAAATATTTTTCATTTATTGGAGGAACCCCTCCCTTCCTTTCACATTGCCGGCAAATAATCCGGCAAACTGGTGGAGAAGATGGTGTCCAGCAAAGGAGGAATTACTAATGGCTGCTCCCAGTATAACCCTAGCTATGAAAAGAGAAGGGTGAAAAGCATGCACTGAAATACTCATAGGCTTAAAGGAGTGTTTATTTATCTTTGTATGTGTCAGAGTGGTGCAACTAAATATTTTGAATTAAAAAAATGTTTAGTTTGGATCCGCTTTAATACAGCAGTTGAGAGAGGGCCCTATGGGGCCCCTCTGGCCTAAGGGCCCCGATGCGGTCGCTACCTCTGCAACCCCAATTGCTACGCCACTGTTGACCAGCCCTGCTGAATGCTGCCCAGGAGTCGGGATCCACCCCAGAAATGAACACTACTGCACCTTCTGAACTGGAACACCTTGGCCAGCACTGCCAGATGTCAGCAATCGGGATCCTCAGCAGCATCAGCCATCAACGCAGGTTTCTTTCATGAAGAACTGGGTCATCACTGCTGAACCTTCACCTCCCTCTGGCCCCCTCGCCCCATGTCTCTTTAGGGATAACAGATGAATGCCAAGTGTGACTGGTGGCGCCGTAGTATGGCAGTCTCGGCTCTTGACTTTCAGACATTATCCCCCTATCCTTCCAGAACCTGTATGAGCCAAAACCAATTGTGGGTATCCCCCCCCCCGCCCCCCCCCCCCCCCGTATTTGGTGACATAAAGGATTCTGATTCTGTTATGCATACATGACTGACTCTGGATCAGGGCCGGCGCTTCCATAGAGGTAAAGGGGCAATTGCCCCGGTGCCTCAGAGCCTGTAGGGCACAACCAAGGCAAGCGCTGTAATAATAAAGAGGAGATTTGGGCACAACTGGAGCCACCATAGGCCATAACAGGAATTACGGCTATAGAGGAGCTCAGTGAGTAATTTGGGCGCCGTCAAAAGACGGAGCACAAATTACTACAAAAACACTGAAAGTCGACCGCCAACAATAGCTGGCAGCTGAATTACGTCTTTCCCCCACTATGCACGGCGACCTGGAGGGGGAATAGTAATTAATGCCCCGGGGACTTGTGCAGGAGTAGGGTAAGGGCATCAGCTTTACTCTGTTCCCAAATCTCCCGGCAAGCTGATTCATAGGTGCACCACCCAAGGTGTCTCCTACCTCTTCAGCTATGGTGACCCTATACATGCCTGCAAGGAATGAGGAAGAGAAGAAGTCCAGAGCATATAGTACGCTGCTGCCTCCTGTGTCCTGCTTGGATTAGATAAGGCTCTGCTACGTGTGCACTCTGCATTTGTAAGGGAAAGGAGGAGGGGAAGAACAAGGACCTCAACAATGCTTTTGGGGACATATGATGGACATCTACTGATATTGTGTGATGGGGGGTAGGGGCCTGGCCGCCAGCTCTGGGATTCTGGGTGGTGAATTTGCAAGAGGTGGGGGGGGGGGGGGTGTAGTGCAGTACTAGGGAAGCTCCCAAGTTACTTTTGCCCCAGGGCCCCATTGAAGCTCGAACAGGCCCTGCTCTGGACTAGCCTATGGCAGCATCCAACATATCATCGGCTAGGCTCAGGAGGGGTTTGGGGTTTAAGATTAGGCATCACTAGGGGACGTTTTAGGGTTAGACATCAAACAGAGGGGGGAGGAGTCGTTAGGGTTGGGCATTGCCGGAGGGGGTCATTAGGGTTAGACATCGCCAGGGGGGATTGGTTAGGGTTAGGCATAGAAAGGGAGGGCTTGTGTTAGGTCATAGTAAAATATTGACAAAGATTACCAATATGCAACTTCCGTAATTAACTTGCAGAATATTTGGTAATTTTACTGATATTCTACAAGCAACAATCTTAAATGTCTTTTTTTCTGCGGCACATTTTTTACGTGTAGGCATTTATAATTACAAAGTGTACACAAGTCTTGCCATTGTGTAAGATTCTATCTTCAACTACATGATCTATTTAGTGTTTTGATTTTCCTCACCCAATCTTATTTTATGCCTCTTACACAACTAATTGAGTTCTGATTTAAATATTTGTTTCAACCTATGTTTTATCTTGTGGCTCATTTACACCTATTTGATATAGCTATTTAGTCGTGCACCATACGCCTGCAAAATATCTAACTCCTCCCTCGAAGAACTTAAGTACTTTAAAGTTATTTGAAACTCAAAATTTCCTCTCTGCTCTATGACATTAAACACAGCTTAAAAACTTGCAGGAAAAAAAAAACTACTGGCGTAAAGTTACTTGAAGGATTAATAATTCAAAATTCCTCTTCAGTTGACTAGGAAGCTAACTGATATGAGTGTCCTACAACATTTTCAGATTGTCTGGTCTTTACTAATTGCAGATCAAACAAAGCAGAGCAGCTTCTCTACCGTGTACTGTGCACATGTAATTAATGGTAAAGCCAAAAAACGTCTCACCCTGTTTCTGCAAAAGTCCCGGGGGCGTTAATTACTATTCCCCCTCCAGGCTGCCATGGACTCTGGGTAAAACGTAATTCGTCTGTCAGCTATTGCTGGTGGATGAATTACGCAGTTTTTATTGTAATTTGGGCTCCATTTCTTGATGATGCCCAAATTACTGCCTGAGAGGCACTATTGCTGTAATTCCCATTCTGCCCTATGGCGGTGCCTGGGGCGCCCAAATTGTCTGCACTGTTTTTGCCTGACCCGTCTCTACCTAGCCCTAAATACAACGAAGTGGAAATTTAAGTTATTAACCCTTCTAGGAAGTTTATACTAGTATTTTATTTCCTAAAAGTTCTTACTCTGCGTTTAATCCTTGGAGCAGAGAGGACATTTTGCATTTCATACCAATTTAAGAACCCTTCCTTACCTGTAGCATGTTTTTGTATATCCGTTGACATGTGCCCTCTCTAAGGCTATGTTCACATTATAAATCGCCAACGCTATTTCAAGCACTGAGCAATTTATTGCAATTTTTTTTAAATTGCCTTTACCTACGCTTTCTAAGCGCTTTTGCGGAGCAGTTTTTTTCCACTTCCTGACGTCAGGCAGGAAGTGAACTCTTTCACCCGGAAATGAATAAATACAATGTATTTATTCATAGAATCGCTCGGGAAATCGCGCTTCTCCTATACCTTTCATTGAGGTAAAGCAATCAAAAAATGGTACAGGCAGCGCTTTTCAAAGCGGATCGGACTCAAACCGCTCATATGTGAACACTCTCATAGGGAATCATTGCACAAGCGCTTTTTGGGCGATTTCTAAAATCGCCTGCGCTTAAAAAAATATGCAAACGCTCATAGGGCTTGATTCACAAAAGGGTGTTAACTGATAGCACGTCAGTTATCATGCGATCTGCCACGTGCGAAGGTCTGCACGCGTAGAGAATTACGTTCGTGTGTAAATGAAGGTTTCCACGCGATCACGTGCACGTTTGTGCGTGAACGAGCGTGAGATCGTGCGCAAACCTTTGTTTATCATGTAAGCGTAATCCTTTACGTCAAGTACATATTTGAGTTTCCTTCCCTTCAGTATCCCTTCAAAAAAATATACCGACTCCATCTGCAATGTGCCTTATGCTAAGCATGAAAAAAATGTACTTATTTACACTCGTTTTTGTTGCTAAATTATTTTCCTATGAAATGCCCACACATTCCCGCTGCTATGTCAGACCTCCATCATTCTCCTCCTGTATACAATTGTTGTTTATCCTGGCCCTGGTAGAGATCTAATTAGCAGGTGTCTTAATCAGTGTTTTGGACGACGAAGCAGAGAGGCTGTTGTTGGTGAATCTCTCCCTTGCCTGGTTAATTAACAGAGGGATCCGATCGTACAACTGCTCGCCGTCCTCCCATTCCAGCGCACAGACGTATTCAGCACGCACATTGCGAGCGGCAATGACAGGGCCATATGCTTCCTGTGAACACACAAGCCAGTGCGCCTAGGTGTAAAATCAAACAAAAAGAATAATTAATCTCCATTTTATTCCGCATGGCGTTCCGAGCAGAATGCTTTTATGTGAGGAGAATCGTTCCGGTCTGAATTCTGCGCCGCCAAACTCAGAAACGCCGTAAATTTATTGCTCGTAAAGTAAATTTATTTCCGTATTTATGAGGTAAATAAAATTCCATCTGTAATATCCTTTAAAAGGAAAAAAGAGAAGGAATGGAAACACAGCACGGCGTACACAAATCGGAGCCAAGAACGCAAATTACATCTCTGGCTCCACAGCCTGGCCAAATGCAGGCAGGCACGCCGCCATCTTGTCACACGGGCGGCAGTGGGAGGAGTCAAGGGGGTCCCTGTTTTATGGGAGAATTAGCAACGTGGGTAAAAGCAGCCATAGCTTATTATGTACTAATTCCACTCATAATTCCAGCCATGAATTAATAGTTACTGCTGAAACATGGAAGAAAAAAGGACAACCACATTTCTGAGGCTCGTTAAAGAATAAACAGGTATTACGAAAAGAAATCTGAAGAAATAATCTGGTTCCTCAGAGGCCCATAAACATAACTGGAATATAATGATTAGGTTAATTGATCTATATACCTCCATTCTCTTCTGTGGTCCTGAACACAATATATTCAGGATGTGGGGTGTAATAGATACAATGGGCTTTATTCACTAATGTCGGGAATACACGGGACGTTTCCGCGGCTCGATTATGCCGCCAGATCGATTCCCGCTCATCCCCGCGGGCGATTCTCTTATCTTCTGTTCGTTTTCCTTATCTTTTTCTATTGTCCTGCCGCGGTATCGAGCGCGGAATCGAACCGTGATCGGACACATCAGAAATTATAAATCGAGCCATCTAATGGCTTGATCGAGCCGCGGAAACGCACCGTTAGACATTAGACAAATAGCATGCTTTATCAGAGTTAAGGCGCCTTATCAGAGTTAAGGGGCCTTATCGGTGCCATATTAGAGTTAAGGGGCCTTATCAGAGTAGCATAGCGAGCGCTACGAGCTTATGTCTGCTAATTGGCAATGACGAGAGCTCCACTCGTCCTGCCCTGAGTCTCTGTGGGTCCAATCACTTTAGAGGCATTATCCCCACCTTGTGGGTTGGAATTGGTCAGGGGTGAAGACCCGCACTCTGCCTTACAGATTTCGCAGTCTACATGGTGGATGGAGGGTAATACGCCCGAAGCAGGCAAATTGGCCACCGCCATATGTGCCTATTGAAATATCGGCATTGAGGGGCAATTTGGGGAGCCCGTGGCACCCAGCATCCGCTATTTATCTGGCACCACGGGTGTTTATTTGCTTCAATGCCAATATTTCAATAGGTGCCTCTAGCGGAGTGTGAGAATTTTTTTTTTCCTTGCAGGGGGTGGTGATTGGCAGCGGGGGGTTAAGATTAGACATAAGGCATCAGGTAGGTAATTTGTGCAGGGGGTGTGGTTAAGGTTAGGCTTCATGTAGGAAGTTTGTTGGGGGTGGGGTTAGGGTTAGGTAGGTAGTTTGTGCGGGGGGTGGGATTAAGGTTAGGGGTTAAGGTTAGGCTTCATGTAGGAAGTTTCTTTGGGGGGAGTTAGGGTTAGGCATCAGGCAGGGAGTTTGTGCAGGGGGGTGTTAGGGTTAGGCGTGGGGGGAGGGTTCTGTGTGAGAGTATGGTTAGGTTTAACCATAGTAAAATCTCGATATTTAATACCAATATTTTACTATCAGGATTACTAGGCGCCCAAATTTACATGTGCCCTTTTTTGATACACCCAAAACGGATGGGGAATGGGGTGCATTTTTTAATAAAAATAATTAAAAAACAATAATTTTATGGCTTAAATAGGGCTTTTAGGATTTTAACACAAACAATTACATGTTTTTTACTTTTCTTCAGTAGCTTAAATAATGGAAAACATAACAACCTTCCGTTACATAGTTTCTCATCGTTTCCTCAGTTTCTATTAGGACAAGTACGCTTTAAAGTGAGGTCCCTCTGCGTCATCTGGGCTCCCTCTGTAATTCCGCCGATGGCTTCGTTAGTCGCGCAACTTGGCCAGGAGTCCTGCGCACGCATGGCCTATCCGCAAACCCCGGTCTCGCTCATGTGCCTGTCGACTTGAGCGTTCTTTGCATGCAGTGTTCTCAAAAGAAAGAACTGCACATTGGAGAATGTTCAAAGTGATGCGCGTTCGTGCAAAACGGGCCCACGCATGGGCCACACATTTGCAATTGTGCACGACTCCTGGTCAAGTCGCGCAGCTAACAGAGCCACCGGCAGAGAACACACATGGCCGGGGCGAGGCAGAGGCGAGAGAGGCTCCAGTCTCAGGGCACGGTGTAGGAGGTGACACACAACTCACTCAGCTATCATTCCTCTATTGTGTTGCAGAGAGAAATAAGAAAAGGGGATACATGGCAGTGACTGCAAGCCAGATAACTAGAGATGGTGATGGGTGGATTTGGGGCCCTGGGGAACCTCTTAGCCTCATAGCAGTCAGTGTGTGATGGCTGGGGTGGGAGGGATGGGGGCGCACTTTGGTATCTCAGCCTTGGGTGCTGGAGGACCACGTCCTGTTTCTGAGAACAGAGGGAGCCCAGGGGACGCCGAGGGACCTCACAGACTACAGGAGACTGGAGTAATCCCCAGGTAAGGTCAGTATTGCATTTTTTTCTTTCTGTTCAGGGTTCCTTTAAATATCAGGATAAGGGAAAGAAACCCTGGGAATTCCAGTATATTTCAGCAGCTCACCAGCAGCATAGCTTCACATAACAGCAACATGTGATTAGTTACAAGTGTCATGATGTCTGAACAAGGCTGCGCGGTCATTAATCTCGGGATCCAATTATCCGTTTGTTGTCTCATTCCAGCTTCTGTCAAGTGAAATAAACTTAATAGGAAGTTAGTGTTCCGCAAGCGAATAAAATATTTCACATTGTTTTGTCTTCTGAGGATTTTGTTTTTTTCTCTCTCTTCCGAATGTTTCTGTAAAGTGCGGGATTTATCTGCGGCGGATCGCTAAATCTGGAGTGTTTATTATCGCGTCTCACCGTTAAATGATCATAGAGAGGAATAAAGTTTTATCATTTATGTATCGCAGTAACAGCGCAGTCACAGTCTCGCCACGCTTCACAGAATGCAGGTCGGGAGATGCGTGGATAAAATATACAATAGCGTGGAACGATCTTCAGAGATCGGTGAACGGAATCTTGCTTTGATAGTGCCGGTGTAGATATTATGGCAATGCTGATAATCACCTGGAGGCTGCTTTATTTGGGGGGCGAGATTTGCCCTGATACCATGAGGGTCTTCTGAAGACCACAATACCGGTACTTACCAAACCCCTCAATTATCCAGACCCTAACCTCACACCTAGCCCCATGCCTAACCCTTACCTGATGCCTAACCCTAATCTACTGCCATATGCTTTATCCTTCCTAATCTCACACCTAGCCCCACGCCTAACCCTTCCCTTTCTCTCTGCCTGATGCCTAACCCGTATCTACTGCTCTATGCCTTATTCTAACCTCACACCCTGCTCTGTGCCTAACCCTAACCTCACACCCTGCTCTGTGCCTAACACTAACCTCACACCCTGCTCTGTGCCTAACCCAAACCTCACACCCTGCTCTGTGCCTAACCCTAACCTCACACCCTGCTCTGTGCCTAACCCAAACTTCACACCCTGCTCTGTGCCTAACCCTAACCTCACATCCTGCCTAATTCCTAACCCTAGCCTCACACCCAGCTGAATGCTTAACCTTTCACCCTGACCTGTGCTCAATCCAAACTTCACACCCTGTTCCATGCATAATCCTAACCTCATGCCCTGTTTCATGTATAACCATAATCTCACACCCAACCCTGTGTTTAAAGAGACACTGAAGCGAAAAAAAAATGTATGATATAATGATTTGTATGTGTAGTACAGCTAAGAAAAAAACATTAGGAGCAGAGACATCAGTCTAATTGTTTCCAGTACAGGAAGAGTTAAAGAGGAACTCCAGTGAAAATAATGTGCTTCATTTTTACAATAATTATGTATAAATGATTTAGTCAGTGTTTGCCCATTGTAAAATCTTTAAATCCCTGATTTACATTCTGAAATTTATCACATGGTGACATTTTTACTGCTGGCAGGTGATGTAGCTGCTGCTTGCTGTTTTGGCAGTTGGAAACCGCTGTAAACAGCTATTTCCCACAATGCAACAAGGTTCACAGACAGGAAACTGCCAGGAGTACCACGGTCCTCAGAGTTTCTTGTGGGAGGGGTTTCACCACAATATCAGCCATACAGCGCCCCCTGATGGTCTGTTTGTGAAAAGGAATAGATTTCTCATGTAAAAGGGGGTATCAGCTACTGATTGGGATAAAGTTCAATTCTTGGTCACGGTTTCTCTTTAAGAAACTTCAGTTGTTATCGATGCAAATGAGCCATTGAGCTCCACGACTTTCAAAGTCACAGAGAGCTCTGTCTTCTGAAGCTTGTTATCTCAACTTCAGTCACTGTATTTTATTTTTCTCTCCAGAAGACAGTTCAAAAGTTCACTGCCATACTCTGTAAAATCATTTAGAATGCTGGTTGGTGTGTAAACTGCAAATATTAGAGAATGATGCAATCTTATAAAAAAAAACACTATATTACTGAAAATAAAAATATGAGAATATTTTCTTTGCTACTAATGTTCTAATAATTATCTGTACTACACAACCAATTCATTATATCATATTTATTCATTTGTTTTTTGCTTCAGTGTCTCTTTAATTTGAAGAGAAACTCCGACCAAGAATTGAACTTTATCCCAATCAGTAGCTGATACCCCCTTTCCCATGAGAAATATATTCCTTTTCACAAACAGATCATCAGGGGGCGCTGTATGGTTGATATTGTGGTGAAACTCCTCCCACAGTGTGATGTCAGGACCATGGTTCTGACATCACATTGTGTGAACCTCGTTGCATTGTGGGAAATAACAGCTGTTTACAGCTGTTTCCAATTACCAAAAAAGCAAGCAGCATCTCCTTCCACTGACATCACCTGCCAGCAGTAAAAATGTCACCATGTGATAAATGTCAGAATGTAAATTAGGGAGAGGAAAGATTGTACAGTGGGCAAACACTGACTAAATCATTTATACATAATTATTGTAAAAATGAAGCACTTTTTTATTACATTATTTTCACTGGAGTTCCTCTTTAAACCTCACACCTACCTTCATGCATAACCCTAGCCTCTCACCCTGCCCTGTGCCTAACACTAACTTTACATCCTGCCCTATGCTTTACAGTATCCAGAACACTTCCCTTATCACAATACCCCTACCCTCTTCTTCTCCAGAAATGATTGAGAGTCATTCAAACTTTTCAGAACATACTGTGATTTTTTCACAAATTTTTTTTTTCAGAAAACTAAATGGAGTGACATTATTCAAAACTTTTACAACTGAATTCAACACACCCTTGCTGCTTTTTGTGTTTTAGCAAAAAAACATAATATTTTGCTAAAAATGTAAGCAATGGGAAATAGGCTACAATAACTAATTGTCCATCATGGTTTGTCCATCAAGTTCAACCAGAAAGAAAAAAAAGAAGAAACAAAACACTGTCATGATCCCACACATATCCCAGTTGATCCAAGGGAAGGCAAAAACAAACCTTACAAGGCCTGGGCCAAGCTTTTTCTCATAGCAGATGTTTTCACATTACCAATAAAATACCTTCTCAGTCCCCACCAAGCAAAAGTGTAGTCAACACATATTTTCCCCAATTTCTACTTTCCTGATTTGTAACACTTCTTCAAATGTGAAGTGTTGAGAAAACTTAACATGACAAGTGAAGAAAACTCAGAAGAAAGGTCTCTTGAATTAGGGCCTTTGACTTTTGTGACTCCTGAAGAAGTCCAAGCAAATGACTTCAGAAAAAGTTATTGGGTAGTATTACCTATTTAACTATTGGAGATGGTATTATTTCTCAAGTTCAAAACTGTGTTATTTGCTTTTTGAAACTTGGACTCAAATATTGCTAAACTAGGCATTAATCCCATTTATTGATTAACGAGCACAAGGCTTTAACAGATTTTGCAGCGCCGTGCACACGCCCGTTTTACTGAGATCAATAAATATTGAGACATAGGAGGCCTAAAAAGAGCGCAGGAACACCAGAATCCAAATGTAGAGCAGTGTTCTCCATAATGAATATATACTGGATATAACAAGTCTGACTCACAAAGAACAGCAACCACCCACTGTGCATGTCAGAAGGTACCGTCCCCACTCGGCCTTTGCTGGTCCTGTATGCGAGGTTGGAAGCGCTCCAAAATTGATGATTATGTAAAAAAAAAAAAGATCGTAAAAATTGGCGCTGAAAAAAAAAGTTAAAAACAGGTTAAAAAGAAGGAAGAGTTGGCTTGGCTCTAACACAATTCTAAACACATTCTTCAAACTAAATTTTTAAGAACAGCACAAAGGACATCAATAGGTTTTGCAGTGTGTATATGTTACGGCCAGAACCCGAAGTGTGGCCACTTCTAGTTCTGGCCAGCCACTTCGGGTTCTGGCCGGCCAATGTGCAAAGTGGCCGCAGCGCAGCGGCCAATGTTAGAAATGGAAAGTTTACATTTATTTTACAGCCGTCTCGCTGCGGCCAAATGTATTAAAAGTTGCTTAATTTAATTAAATATAGCCGGCGGCAATGTGATAGATGAAGCCGCCGGCTTTCGCACTGCCTCCTCCTCCTCTCCTCCTCCCCCCCCCGCCTCTCTCCTCTCCCTGCCTCCTATACGACATACGGAGCAGCCGGGCGGGGACACGCGTGTCCCCGAGAGTCGTTCGTCGCGGCAGGGGAATCCTGCCGTTCCTGCAGAGCGGGTGCTGGCAGAAGCAAATGTCTGCAGCCTCCCCGCTCTGCTTCCCCTGCCGCGACGAACGACTCTCCCGGCGGCTCCGTATTGTATGGAAGGCGGGGACAAGGAGAGAGGCGGGGGGGGGGGGGGAATCGTAGGGGAGGCAGTGCGAAAGCCGGCGGCTTCATCTATCACATCGCCGCCGGCTATATTTAATTAAATTTAAGCAACTTTTAATACATTTGGCCGCAGCGAGACGGCCGTAAAATAAGTGTAGCTTTGCATTTCTAACATTGGCCGCTGCGCTGCGGCCACTTCGCAAATTGGCCGGCCAGAACCCGAAGTGGCCGGCCAGAACTAGAAGTGGCCACACTTCGGGTTCTGGCCGTAACATATATACCATTTGTTCAGGTCAATAGGTGTGCCAGTAAGTCTGAGCTGAACAAGCTAAGAAAGCCTCCTTGCTGTTCTACACAGACTTGCAGGGTGCTCAGAAACTGACCATTTCTTAAAAGGAAACACAAAGCAAATTGTGCTGCCCCAAGATATACTAACCTGGGGCCTCCTCCAGCCCCTTGCAGCTGACATGTCCCACGCAGGCTCTCCGCTTGCAGCCCCCGGCCCGCCTGCGCAGTACGCTGTGGACATCGTGGACTTGATTGACAGTGGCGCTCGCACCAGCAGGTCGGCCTCTGCACCGGCAGGGACACAGGGCCGGCGGCTGTAGGCGGAGATGCTGCGTGGAATATGTCGGCTGCAAGGGGCTGGAGGAAGACCCGGGTAAGTAGACTTTGCTATATGCTTCCTTTAATTAATACTGTTTTAATATTGCCAGGAAGTTATTGTCAGGGATGCATCTGGTAAATATTCTTTGTAGTTTGGAATGTTTCAAATACTTGCCATTTGGCGATAGTTTGATGAAAGAGAAGGACCTTAATACCCATATATGGTGTGGATTCAAATTATTTTGTTGAAACTTTGCATATATTATCTTGGAAAGGAGCATTCGGAGATATTAGGATATCTTTAGAGCAGTGCTTAATCACAGAGAAAGATATTGGTTTAATTAGGGGATTAGTAATGGGCATAAGTAAATAATTATTAAGGATGTAAAATATTAATGGTTTGAATAGGTACCCATTTCAGTCTTGTAACCTTGGACTGAATAATTATAAACTGTATATGTCTAATTTATTTATGTAGCTAAAAATATTTGTTATAGTTGTGAAAATTAATTATTTATTTTTCTTCCAAGATTGATATTGATAGGGCTTTTTTTTGTAACCCAAATAAATTGTTAGGTTAATGTAACGATCGGTGTCAGCACACAGAGAGAATCTGATTATTGGTGATCTGCAGTATCACCAAGAATACAGATTTATACCTGATTATTGATGATCTGCAGAATCACCAATAATACAAGTATAACTAACCTCTGGACACCTGATAAGTGTAAGTGATTGGTGCAACTGTATATGAGTCTGGACCACCTGAGGAGCAGGTGACCCTGGACCGTAATGGGTATCTCCTGGAAGGTTGGAGATACACAGAGAGTCAGTGATTCCCTGAACAGCTGTGAATCAGACTCTACTGCAGTCAAAGGACTCCAATGAGATTGAGTCTCTGACTGGATTGCAGAGAGGTCCCTCTGAGAGACAGGGAGCCCCTGCAGCTACTGGACACCCCACCGGGGGGGGGGGGGTGTCACAGGTAGAAGGGTCGGTCAGGCCGGGTCGGCAACACACGAGCAGATAAAGTACAGAGACAGAAAGCTGTTTCGGTAACCAGGGACAGGCAGGGTTGGCAACAGGAATCAGATGTGCAAAGGTACCGAATCAGAGAGCAGGAGCAGAGTCAAGATAGCAATAGGTCATAACAGATATCAAGCAGACCTATTCTGGAGTGTGAGGTCCATGGTCTCAACACTCAGGGACTGATCTACAGAATAACACAGAAATGACACAGTATCCCTAATCTTGGGTGTGAGGTCCGTGGTCTCAACACCCTGGAACTGGTCTAAAGTATAACACAGTAGTAATACAGTATCCCTAGTCTTGGGTGTGAGGTCCGTGGTCTCAACACCCTGGAACTGGTCTAAAGTATAACACAGTAATAACACAGTAATTTGGCTAAGTGTGAATTCCCAGGTCCACCTGGTTCTAACACACTGTGGGATCTGACTGGTCTGAGTGCTCACACGTTAGTATTCGCAACGGCAGAAAACCAGCAACTGACAAGCAAGGTCTATATATACTTGCAGTGCTGTGCAGCTCCGCCCGAGCCACTCAGCCAATCCAGAGTCCAGCTGGGATCAGCTGATCGTCCTGATCAGCTGACTCCCCTTCTGCTGGTATAAATGTCCTGTCGCCTGGCGCACGCACGCGTAGCTCTCCATCTGTGTGCACTACTAGGCTCAGCTAACCCAGACGCATGCTGCTGTGCGGGAACCGCCGGTCTGAACGCGGAGACAGCCGCCCCGCCGCCAGACCGCGGGGCGGTTTCTCCGCCATCTATTACAGTTAATTTGCTATTCAATTAAAGGAGGATTGGTAGTCTACAGATTGGGACAGTGCAAAAACAGTTTAAGAGAGAAAATAGCCGAAGTATAAATAAATAATAAATGAAAAATAAAATATACCTTTCCAGCACTCGGCAGTTGAAAAAGTACCAAAAAGTAGATGAAAAAGAGCTGTCAAAATTATTTTATAGCTTGCGGGTGGCTTCAAAGGCATTTTATTGATAACATGTGAAATATTACCTAGGAGAAATCAGCTAATTTACCAATAATGTACTACTTAATACATGTAGTAAAACATCTGTAGTATTAAATAGTATTTTACTATGACCTAACCCCTCCCTACTCTTACACAGTAGCCTCAACTGGTGGTACCTGACCTTAACTCCACCCAGTGGTACCTAACCTTAACCCCACCCAGTGGTACCCCCATCCAGTGGTACCTAACCTTAACCCCACCCAGTGGTACCTAACCTTAACCCCACCCAGTGGTACCTAACCTTAACCCCACCCAGTGGTACCTAACCTTAACCATCCCTGATGGTGCCTAATCTTTAACCACTTAAAGACCACGGTTAGCCGATCGGCGGACCTAGGTGTTAAGTGGTTTTACATGGAAACGGCCACTCGTTCGAGCGGCCTTTCCAAGTCAGTTCACGGAGGGTGTCTCCGTGAATAGCCTGCGAGCCTCCGATCGCGGCTCGCAGGCGAAATGTAACCACGCGGGGAAGAAATCCCCGCTGTTTACATCATACGGCGCTGCTGCTCAGCAGTGCCGTAAAGCAGATTGGCGATCCCCGGCCTCTGATTGGCCGGGGAACGCCGGCATCTAAGCCTATCAGAGGCAGCGCAGGACGCATCACCGTCCTGTACCGCCCAGGTGACGGAGCAGAGGGAGGTAAAGAGAGGAAGGCCCAATATCGCTGCAGAGGGGGGCTTTGAGAAGCCCCCCTCCCCCGCTAACCACAAATGGCCGGTGGCGATCAGACCCCCCCGGCAGGACAGCCCCCAAGTGGGGAAAAAAGGGGGGAAGTCTGGTCGCCCTGGCTGCCACACGATCTGTGCTGTGGACTGGAGAGCCCACGCAGCACAGATCTGAAGAAACAAGCCCGGTGCTTAAGTGGTTAACCCCCTGCTGCTTGGCCAGCAAGTGGATTTCCTCAGCTTTTCCACCTCCCAGTCCAACACTGATTGTAATCGATAAAGTTGGCATGGTTGGAAAAGTAAAGATAACAAGCCACATAGTTTTTTTTATATTTATGCGGTGCCCTTGTTATACACCTGGTGCCAATAGAGGAAAGATTTGCACTGATGTGAAGGAGACTTCCTTTTTGATAGGTGCCATTACTACTTGCTGCTCTCTGCAGGGACCCTGCGGGGCCACTCTTCACTTGGGGGGAGATCTGGGGGGAGCTGTCAGCCGGCTTTAGGGCCCTGGGCATTGCAAGGTTTGCCTCTGTGGAAACACAAGCCCCACCTCCAGTACGTGTTTGGGGATGGGTTATCATATTATATGATTAAAGCAATACGGCCATTCAGAAGGGGCCTTTGAGCTGATCTTTAAAAACTATATAATGGAAGTAAGAAACCCCATCGGGCACTGAGGATTTGCCATTTGGCAGGGAATTTATGACCTCGGCTATCTCATACTCCTCCATGTTCTATTCTAAGGCCTTTATTTGATTTTTTTGTAAGATTAGAAAGTTTGAGTGAACTCAGAAACGCATTCATCTTTCATATTCTATTTATTTTTTCGGGAGTTCTGTCTGCTTATCGCTTAGAATATAACGTTTGGAACACTACTCCGTAAAGACTTTTTGGATTTCTGAAGTAGCGATTTTTAGTTTGCCATTACTGTTTTTTTTTTTATCTGGGGTATGTAAGAAGAATTTCGAAATTTTTGACAATATGTACCAAGCGTTTACCCCATTTTTCTTCTGGGAGGATTTTCACATTTTGTAAGCTAAGTTTAGCACATATCTATTCATGACAGAACCTTAGGTGTTAGATTGTATTCCAAAACTCTTGTGTTTTCCATATTTCATTCTTCTTTCTTACTATTGCCAATGAAAATAATAAATATTATTAGTATTGACTTAAAGAGACTCTGAAGTCTCTTTTTTAACGTGTTTTTGTCATAAATTCCTGTTCAGCATGAATGCCCCTGTTGAATCGCTGCATCCCCGCAGCAGATGGGTGATTTATTGTTGTTTAATAGTCCTGCAGAGCTCTGTAGCTCGCAAGGCTGTACTTCCTCAATGAGGCTGAGCTTTCAGCTGTAGCTCTGCCTCCTCTGCAATCAATCTCTGCGGATCGCCGCCTCTCCCCGCCCCTCTGTCTTCCTTTCACTTAGATGGGTGGAGAGGAGGCGGAGACTCGTGGAGATTGATTGCAGAGGAGGCTGAGCTACAGCTGAAAGCTCAGCCTCTCCAGGAAGAGAAGCCCTGCGTGTCAGGGCAGCACAATCTGTGACCTGCAAAGTCGTAGAACTTTGCAGGTCAATGACACAGCAATAAATCACCCATCTGCCTCGGGAATGCAGCGATTCAAGGGGGGCATTCATGCTTAACAGGAATTTATGACAAAAGCAGGGGGAAAAAGAGTCGCTTTAACCCTTTTGGGACTGGAAGGATATGGCCCTTTAAAGAAAATAATAAATAGTTTTTTAAAGGGAATTTTGTGACTTTTGTAAGAACTACAGTAAATGGAATTCATGTAATTTCAAATTAAAAGTTAACCTCTGAGGTTTCAATCCCACAAATTTGTTGTTTTTTTTAAAGCTACTTTTTAAGCTTTTACTGTTTAGTTGTCTCTGCTCAATAGCACATGCATTGGACTATACCAGAGCTAAAATCTATGAACTATTGACCCATTTTATCTCTTTCCTGCTCTCAGAAGCCAGTTTCTGCCAGGAAAGTGTTTTATGGCTGTTATTCCTTATCAGTAAAGGTTACTCTATAGTCTGACCCAGATAGAAGCCAACACTTGCATACCTGATTTTACCTCTTTCAGGCAGAGAAAGAAAAAAAGGAACACCACATCGATTGCCACCAAACCGACTAACAGATAGATCTGATCTAATCTGATCACAGAACGATCTGTTGGCTGTCATACACTGCACACAGATTTGAATCAATTTCAGCATGAAATCGATTCAAAACCTGTGAAGCCGCCACTGCCACCCGCCTGGCGCCCCTGCTCCCCCGGCCAGCAGCAATATCACCTGTCCAGCCAGCGCGAGTCCCCGGGATCCGTTCAGTCACACTTCTTTTGCCGTCCTCCTTGTCCTCTTCACTTCCTGTCTTGTCCTGTGGCAAGCTGAAGTTAAAACAGTAGAGGGCGCTCTACTGTTTGAACTTCGGCTTGTCACAGGGCGCGACAGGAAGTAAAGAGGGCACGGAAGAGGATACCAAAAGAAGTTTGACTGAGCGGATCCCGGTTCTCGCGTCGGACACACAGGTGAAATTGCTGCCGCTATGTTGCGTTGGTCATCGCCGCTAGTGATGCGCTCCCCACCCGCCAGCGATCAAGCTAAATTTTCCGTCTGGACCGATCCACTGAATCGATCAATGTCAGATGGCAATTGGTCAATCGGTCAGTGTTATCGATTTCATAACAGATTCGATCACAGTGATTGAATCTGCTGTATATCGGCGGAAATTCGAGTTAGTGTATAGGCACCTTTACTTAGCTTTCTGAATCTCCCTCCCTGAGTTGTTATATTTAATTCCCCAAGGGTCTATTATCAGGAGGATATTTAATTGTGCTTTGATATTTTCTTCTTTAGAGCTTTATAAGTACGTTTTCCTTGAAGAGATATCTATATTAGAGGGTTTAATAGGAGGTTAAAGTCTCTACTAAAAATAACAATGCCTTCTTTAAACGGCAGCAATTTCCAGATATTTCTGTAATGGTGTCAAGCTGATTTTCATTACAAAGATACACAGTGGCCGAGGTCAGCCATTCATTTAGTATTCTCCCTGCAACCATCACATAACTTTCTTCTTTATCTGTTGTGATTGAATGATTAGCAATAGACTTTTTTTCCCCTCTCTTTTTTTGTGTAAATATATCAAATGTATCATCATAGCAAGAGTTTTCATCATTTTAGTATTCCAGTTCAAGAACCGTTTGTTTAATTTTTGTCTGTTGAAGTTGGGGTTTTTTTTTTCATCTGCCTTATTTTTTTTTTCCCCTTACGAAAATACGTTTGTAGTTTCTTTGTTGTTTTTTTTTAGTAAAGCAGGTAAAGGAATCCGGGGCTTTTGTTAAGGAGAATTTAGCCAGTTAATGTTAAAATACTAATGATTTGTTTTAATTCTTTCCTGGGCATTGTTGAGCAAGAAAGGTGACTTCTTTTGTTTGCAGGAATCTGTTTTATGTCTGTTATACTTTGATTTTTCTGTTAGAGAGAAAAAGACTATTATATTGTAAAATAATTCTTTGCTACAGCTGATACTGTATGCACACCCTGAAACACATAAAGGCAAAAATTAAAGGGTTTAAATTCAAAATGGAATAAAAAGGGGCAGACATGACGTGGAGCAGCCCTGATTCACTGGCAGAGCGGGTATGGAAGCGAAGTAATTATAATGAACTAGGATATAGCAGGAGCCCAATCAGGGGCGTAGCAATGCAATAGCCATAGCAGCAATGGCAACTACTATGGGGCCCTGGATCAGAGGGGGATCAGGGGGTATTTGATGTATTCACTATTACGTTTTTTGTGTTTCTCTGCCCTCTCAGTACCCGTGGACTATATGCAGTGTGGATTGCACGAGAATGTAAATTGCCAAAGGAACTCATATCCATAGGGTAGGGGCAGGTGGCACAGCTAAAGACTGCCTCCATCTGAGGGCCCCGTGAAAGTTTTGCTATGGGGCCCCATAATCTCTAGCTATGCCACTGAGCCTAATATCACAGTAGAAAATCTCCTATGAAGAATTAGGTGACCCCCATGAAATATGTTTAGAAATATTTATTTGGGAACGAGAAATCCAACCAACAAAGACCTATGTGCCCTTATTCAATCCACTTTTTCTCCTGTGTTTTTTCCTAGGACACAGGTATCAAACACCTTTGTCATCTTATGTGGCCCTCCACAGCGTCAAATGTTCAGAATTGTAAGTAGTAAAAGAATGATAGCGTACTGCCTTCTCGTCCAGAGGAGAACATTGGTGACAATCAGGGCCCATTCTAGATTTTTTACTGCCAAAGGCAAACTTGCGAGGATGCCCCCCCCCCCCCTCCCCGATTTGGAATGATCACACAGCACCCAGCAATTTACTCAGCTTCATTTAATGTTCTCACATGACATGCTGCAGCTCAGCACGATAGCACACTGGCTGGCTGTGAGTCTGTGCCAAACAAAATGCTCACCCTCAGCCACTCCATTCCTCCTCAGTCAGGACAGCAGTGCCAACTCCTCCCTTATTCTGTGCAAATCAAATGAAACACTGCTGCTCTCCTGCCTCCCCCCTCCTCACTCACTGTCAGACTCCTCACACAGCACAACAAGCTGCTTTTCCCCAATGCTGCTCTCCTGCCTCCCCCCTCCTCACTCACTGTCAGACTCCTAACAAAGCACAACAAGCTGCTTTTCCCCAATGATGCTCTTCTGCCTCCCCCTCCTCACTCACTGTCAGACTCCTCACACAGCACAACAAGCTGCTTTTCCCCAATGCTGCTCTCCTGCCTCCTCCTCACTCACTGTCAGACTCCTCACACAGCACAACAAGCTGCTTTTCCCCAATGCTGCTCTCCTGCCTCCCCCCTCCTCACTCACTGTCAGACTCCTCACACAGCACAACAAGCTGCTTTTCCCCAATGATGCTCTCCTGCCTCCCCCCTCCTCACTCACTGTCAGACTCCTCACACAGCACAACAAGCTGCTTTTCCCCAATGATGCTATCCTGCCTCCCCCCTCCTCACTCAGACTCCTCACACAGCACAACAAGCTGCTTTTCCCCAATGATGCTCTCCTGCCTCCCCCCTCCTCACTCAGACTCCTCACACAGCACAACAAGCTGCTTTTCCCCAATGATGCTCTCCTGCCTCCCCCCTCCTCACTCAGACTCCTCACACAGCACAACAAGCTGCTTTTCCCCAATGATGTTCTCCTGCCTCCCCCCTCCTCACTCACTGTCAGACTCCTCACACAGCACAACAAGCTGCTTTTCCCCAATGATGCTCTCCTGCCTCCCCCCTCCTCACTCACTGTCACACTCCTCACACAGCACAACAAGCTGCTTTTCCCCAATGCTGCTCTCCTGCCTCCCCCCTCCTCACTTACTGTCACACTCCTCACACAGCACAACAAGCTGCTTTTCCCCAATGATGCTCTCCTGCCTCCCCCCTCCTCACTTACTGTCAGACTCCTCACACAGCACAACAAGCTGCTTTTCCACAATGATGCTCTACTGCCTTCCCCCTCCTCACTCACTGTCAGACTCTTCACACAGCACAACAAGCTGCTTTTCCCCAATGATGCTCTCCTGCCTCCCCCCTCCTCACTCACTGTCAGACTCCTCACACAGCACAACAAGCTGCTTTTCCCCAATGCTGCTCTCTTGCCTCCCCCCTCCTCACTCACTGTCAGACTCCTCACAAAGCACAACAAGCTGCGTTTCCCCAATGATGCTCTCCTGCCTCCCCCTCCTCACTCACTGTCAGACTCCTCACACAGCACAAGCTGCTTTTCCTCAGTGCTGCTCTCCTACCTCCCCCTCCTCACTCACTGTCAGACTCCTCACACAGCACAACAAGCTGCTTTTCCCCAATGATGCTCTCCTGCCTCCCCCCTCCTCACTCAGACTCCTCACACAGCACAACAAGCTGCTTTTCCCCAATGATGTTCTCCTGCCTCCCCCCTCCTCACTCACTGTCAGACTCCTCACACAGCACAACAAGCTGCTTTTCCCCAGTGATGCTCTCCTGCCTCCCCCCTCCTCACTCACGGTAACACTCCTCACACAGCACAACAAGCTGCTTTTCCCCAATGCTGCTCTCCTGCCTCCCCCCTCCTCACTCACGGTAACACTCCTCACACAGCACAACAAGCTGCTTTTCCCCAATGATGCTCTTCTGCCTCCCCCCTCCTCACTAACTGTCAGACTCCTCACACAGCACAACAAGCTGCTTTTCCACAATGATGCTCTCCTGCCTTCCCCCTCCTCACTCACTGTCAGACTCTTCACACAGCACAACAAGCTGCTTTTCCCCAATGATGCTCTCCTGTCTCCCCCCTCCTTACTCACTGTCAGACTCCTCACACAGCACAACAAGCTGCTTTTCCCCAATGCTGCTCTCCTGCCTCCCCCTCCTCACTCACTGTCAGACTCCTCACAAAGCACAACAAGCTGCTTTTCCCCAATGATGCTCTCCTGCCTCCCCCTCCTCACTCACTGTCAGACTCCTCACACAGCACAAGCTGCTTTTCCTCAGTGCTGCTCTCCTGCCTCCCCCCTCCTCACTCACTGTCAGACACCTCACACAGCACAACAAGCTGCTTTTCCCCAATGATGCTCTCCTGCCTCCCCCTCCTCACTCACTGTCAGACTCCTCACACAGCACAACAAGCTGCTTTTCCCCAATGATGCTCTCCTGCCTCCCCCTCCTCACTCACTGTCAGACTCCTCACACAGCACAAGCTGCTTTTCCCCAATGATGCTCTCCTGCCTCCCCCTCCTCACTCACTGTCAGACTCCTCACACAGCACAACAAGCTGCTTTTCCCCAATGATGCTCTCCTGCCCCCCCCTCCTCACTCACTGTCAGACTCCTCACACAGTACAAGCTGCTTTTCCCCAATGATGCTCTCCTGCCTCCCCCCTCCTCACTCACTGGCAGACTCCTCACACAGCACAACGAGCTGCTTTTCCCCAATGCTGCTCTCCTGCCTCCCCCCTCCTCACTCACGGTAACACTCCTCACACAGCACAACAAGCTGCTTTTCCTCAGTGCTGCTCTCCTACCTCCCCCTCCTCACTCACTGTCAGACTCCTCACACAGCACAAGCTGCTTTTCCCCAATGATGCTCTCCTGCCTCCCCCTCCTCACTCACTGTCAGACTCCTCACACAGCACAACAAGCTGCTTTTCCCCAATGATGCTCTCCTGCCTCCCCCTCCTCACTCACTGTCAGACTCCTCACACAGTACAAGCTGCTTTTCCCCAATGATGCTCTCCTGCCTCCCCCCTCCTCACTCACTGGCAGACTCCTCACACAGCACAACGAGCTGCTTTTCCCCAATGCTGCTCTCCTGCCTCCCCCCTCCTCACTCACTGTCATACTCCTCACACAGCACAACAAGCTGCTTTTCCCCAATGCTGTTCTCCTGCCTCCCCCTCCTCACTCACTGTCAGACTCCTCACACAGCACGACAAGCTGCTTTTCCCCAATGCTGCTCTCCTGCCTCCCCCTCCTCACTCACTGTCAGACTCCTCACACAGCACAACAAGCTGCTTTTCCCCAATGATGCTCTCCTGCCTCCCCCTCCTCACTCACTGTCAGACTCCTCACACAGCACAACAAGCTGCTTTCCCCCAATGCTGCTCTTCTGCCTCCCCCTCCTCACTCACTGTCAGACTCCTCACACAGCACGACAAGCTGCTTTTCCCCAATGATGCTCTCCTGCCTCCCCCTCCTCACTCACTGTCAGACTCCTCACACAGCACAACAAGCTGCTTTTCCCCAATGATGCTCTCCTGCCTCCCCCTCCTCACTCACTGTCAGACTCCTCACACAGCACAACAAGCTGCTTTCCCCCAATGCTGCTCTCCTGCCTCCCCCCTCCTCACTCACTGTCAGACTCCTCACACAGCACAACAAGCTGCTTTACCCCAATGATGCTCTCCTGCCTCCCCCTCCTCACTCACTGTCAGACTCCTCACACAGCACAACAAGCTGCTTTCCCCCAATGCTGCTCTCCTGCCTCCCCCCTCCTCGCTCACTGTCAGACTCCTCACACAGCACAACAAGCTGCTTTTCCCCAATGATGCTCTCCTGCCTCTCCCCTCATAGGAGTTATTCGATTCGATAGATGCCTTCGATTGATAAATTCCATCATGTCCGATATTCCGCTTGATCGAGTGGAAGATAAGAGAATCGAGCAGAGAATCGAATGGTAAATCGGTCCCGTGGAAAATCGACCGCAAAAAATGTATTGTGTGTTCCCAGCATAAAAGTGTTAAAGAGGAGCTGTCAGCTATACTATCTCAGAACAAAAAACACATATATAAGTAGATAAATACTTGCTCTACTTACATAACATATGTATTGCACTGTCCACATTTTGATTTTAGTGATTTTTCTACAGTAAAAAAAGAGAAAATACTTCTTAGCATTTCCCATTTTAACTGTGGCTATTTTGAAGCCACTCCTGATGTCATTTCCTCCCTTACTCTCCTCTGCCCGATTGTGTATGCATTGCCTGCCCTCCACTATACAAAGTGCATTGTCTCAGCATGAGAAATACTGGCCAATCAGAGAGGAACAGAGGTGTGTGTGTGTGTGGGGGGGGGGACAAGCATGCATAGCAACAGTGGAGCCAGTGGAGTCAGCCCTGTAACAAGCATGCAGCCAGTGGAGTCAGGGCTGTAACAAGCATGCAGCCAGTGGAGGCAGCCCTGTGACAAGCATGCAGCCAGTGGAGGCAGCCCTGTGACAAGCATGCAGTGAGTAAAAGTCAGCCCTGTAACAAGCATGCAGCCAGTGGAGTCAGCCCTGTAACAAGCATGCAGCCAGTGGAGTCAGGCCTGTAACAAGCATGCAGCCAGTGGAGGCAGCCCTGTGACAAGCATGCAGCCAGTGGAGTCATGCCCTGTGACCAGCATGCAGCAAGTGGAGCCAGCCCTGTAACCAGCATGCAGCCAGTGGAGTCAGCCCTGTAACAAGCATGCAGCCAGTGGAGTCAGGCCTGTAACAAGCATGCAGCCAGTGGAGGCAGCCCTGTGACAAGCATGCAGCCAGTGGAGTCAGTCCTGTAACAAGCATGCAGCCGGTGGAGTCACACCCTGTAACAAGCATGCTGCCAGTGGAGTCAGAGCCCTGTGACAAGCATGCAGCCGGTGGAGTCACACCCTGTAACAAGCATGCTGCCAGTGGAGTCACACCCTGTAACAAGCATGCAGTCGGTGGAGTCACACCCTGTAACAGGCATGCAGCCAGTGGAGTCACACCCTGTAACAAGCATGCAGCCAGTGGAGTCAGTCCAGTAACAAGCATGCAGCCGGTGGAGTCAGCCCTGTAACAAGCATGCAGCCGGTGGAGTCACACTTTGTAACAAGCATGCTGCCAGTGGAGTCACACCCTGTAACAAGCATGCAGCCAGTGGAGTCAAACCCTGTAACAGGCATGCAGCCAGTGGAGTCACACCCTGTAACAGGCATGAAGCCAGTGGAGTCACACCCTGTGACAAGCATGCAGCCAGTGGAGTCACATCCTGTAACAGGCATGCAGCCAGTGGAGTCACACCCTGTAACAGGCATGCAGCCAGTGGAGTCACACCCTGTAACAGGCATGCAGCCAGTGGAGTCACACCCTGTAACAGGCATGCAGCCAGTGGAGTCACACCCTGTAACAGGCATGCAGCCAGTGGAGTCAGCCCTGTAACAAGCATGCAGCCAGTGGAGCCAGCCCTGTGACCAGCATGCTGCCAGTGGAGTCAGGCCTGTAACAAGCATGCAGCCAGTGGAGTCACACCCTGTAACAGGCATGCAGCCAGTGGAGTCAGCCCTGTAACAAGCATGCAGCCAGTGGAGCCAGCCCTGTGACCAGCATGCTGCCAGTGGAGTCAGGCCTGTAACAAGCATGCAGCCAGTGGAGTCAGCCCTGTAACAAGCATGCAGCCAGTGGAGTCAGCCCTGTAACAAGCATGCAGCCAGTGGAGCCAGCCCTGTGACCAGCATGCTGCCAGTGGAGTCAGGCCTGTAACAAGCATGCAGCCAGTGGAGTCAGGCCTGTAACAAGCATGCAGCCAGTGGAGTCAGCCCTGTAACAGGCATGCAGCCAGTGGAGCCAGCCCTGTGACCAGCATGCTGCCAGTGGAGTCAGGCCTGTAACAAGCATGCAGCCAGTGGAGTCACACCCTGTAACAGGCATGCAGCCAGTGGAGTCAGCCCTGTAACAAGCATGCAGCCAGTGGAGCCAGCCCTGTGACCAGCATGCTGCCAGTGGAGTCAGGCCTGTAACAAGCATGCAGCCAGTGGAGTCAGGCCTGTAACAGGCATGCAGCCAGTGGAGTCAGGCCTGTAACAGGCATGCAGCCAGTGGAGTCAGGCCTGTAACAGGCATGCAGCCAGTGGAGTCAGGCCTGTAACAAGCATGCAGCCAGTGGAGTCAGGCCTGTAACAGGCATGCAGCCAGTGGAGTCAGGCCTGTAACAGGCATGCAGCCAGTGGAGTCAGGCCTGTAACAGGCATGCAGCCAGTGGAGTCACAGCTTCTGATCCTGTATGCCTTTAGCTATAAGTATCGTATATAGAATTTGTCTTCCATATTGTTAATCTTGAACTAAAAAGCCATATGACTCTACGGTATTGTGGCTAGTAAAGCAAAATCTACACAAAACATCTTTATCTCATTTATCTCATTAGCAGTTAATAGTAATGAATACTTGATAACGCTTCAGACGCTGGTGTCGCATGCGCTGCACGGTACAAAGGGGAGGACGGCTCTGGACAAAGACGCATTATGCGGCGGATCTGGTGGGTAATTGCTGCCTGTACATCGCAGTAAGTATGATGAAGGGGCCTCGGTCAGGAGATCAATTCCACCCGCAGTCCTGCAGCTACACGGGGATAATCTCACATCTCTTCCAGGGACTGCTTCTGAGGTTCCATACTGTGCTTTTCATGGCAGGCCGGCTTGCAGAAATTTCCACCCTGAAGGCTGAACTCTTAGAAGCTGAACAAACACTTCTCCATCCAGCTGAAATCCACTGTACTGGGAAAGAACTAACATCTCCAGACCATCACTCCCGGTTCCTCAAATCACAGATAGAAGTGTAATTCCTTCCTGATCCTCCTTCCTGGCTGCAGCAACTAACTGATTAGCTGCACAGCTTACTTGTGTGCTGGCCTGTGGGATGGTGTGAAAGATTGGTTTAACAATATTACTATTACTAGAGTAACAATAGCCCTTGTAAGGGGGCTCTGAGGCTAAGGGGTTCAGCAGGAGCAGCTCCTTGTGTGCACTTGCTCCCATCTCCTAATTGACCATCCCTGGCCATCACCAGTACAAACTTTTAAGAACAGCAAAAAATAACTCAAAATGGAACAGCAAACTTTTCTGCAGAAAACAAATCTCCTTGTTTATTTGCTCATATTTCATAGAAATCTTTGTGGATTCCGAAATATGAGCAAATAAACAAGATATTTATTTACTGCAAATTACAGAGCTCTCCACTTCCAGGCTTGTTGTGCCGGCTGGGATGCTGAAAGGCTTTGGATGTTAGATAGCGTGCAGTTACTCCCCTTAGATGCCTGTTATGTAATCTTTCTATGGAGGAAGCTGGAAGGCTACTGTTATCATAAAGGATAATACACGGCACTTTTGTACCTGATTCTGAATCTCTTTCCTGCTCTCAGAAGCCATTTTCTGCCAGGAAAGTGATTTATAGTTGGAATTTCTTATCAGTGAGGGTCACACTGTAGTCTGACCCAGTCCTGACTCAGACTGGAACTGCCACTTACATACCTGATGTTTAACTCTTTCAGGCAGAGAAAGGAAAAAAAGAACACAGCTGGGGCTGCAGTTTGCAGGAGATCGTGTGCAGGCTGCGATCTCCTGCGAGCTCCGCCCTGCCTTCAGTCTAATTAACATGTACAGCGCTGCAATCAGCAGCAGCGATATACTGGGGACAGCCGTGTGACACGGCTGTCCCCTCCTAAGGCTGGGGAGTGATCGGCTGTCATAGGCTGAAGCCTATGACAACTGATCACTCTGATTGGCTGGCGGGGGGAGGGAGGGAGGGAGCAGGGCTAGAAAGAAAAAAAAATAGTAATTTTTATATAAAAAAAGGTAACAAATATTGATAAAAAAATTAAAAATAAACACAGGGGGGGGGGGGTGATCAGGGAAAAAAAAGGGGGGGGGGGGAATCACTAGTGTGCTGTGTCGTGTGACCCTGCAGCTTGGCCTTAAAGTTGAGGTGAATATGTCAAAAACAGAATAACAGGCTAAATTTGCAGCAGATTTGCGGCATATCTGTCTTATTTTCTTCATCCAAAGTAGTGTGCTTAGTTGGCTCTTTAAAGGAGTCAAACTACATAGAGCCCTTCCCTAGCAATACGTAGGAATGTGGACATTGCCATCTCTTGATAAAACATATAGAACCAGGAAATTCCTTTATAAAGGGGTTGGGGGGGATCTTATTCTGTTTCCTGTTGTCTCTAAGCTCTCTGTAGAGTGAGGGATAGTAAAAAGATTCATCTTTTAATTATTATTTAGTACTAGCTGGTTGCCCGGGTATGTATTTGGCTGGTGTTGGCTACGCCCAGTTTTTATAACCCTAACACACAATTACTCACTGACCAAGTTTGTGAGCTTTGCGGTCTTTGGCATCAATAATTTGTATTTTCCCATTGAAATGAAACAAATCTGATTGGCTGTTTGTGGCTCCACCCCCTTTTCTGAATTTGAACCCCAGTCACACAATGACCAACTGTACCAGGTTTGAGGCCTGTGCCATTAACAGTGCAAGAATGGCAGCAATTTAAATATTCCCCTTGAAAATCAACAGGTGAATTTTGATTGGCTTTTGTAGGCTCCACCCATTTTTATGAATATTTATCCTAGTCACCCAGTGACCATCTGGGCAAAGTTTAAGAACCCTGCCATTAAAAGTGTAAGAATGGCTGCAGTTTATATATACCTAGTGAAATTTGTTTTTGGCTCCGCCCACTTTTTGTAACCTGGACACACAGTCACTCAATGACCAAGTTTGTGAGCTTTAGGGTCCTTGGCAACAATAATTTGCAATTTCCCATTGAAATTAAACAAATCTGATTGGCTGTTTGTGGCACCTGGCATCAAAAATGTGTGAATGGAAGCAGTGTATATACCTAAGAAATCTGATTGGCTGTTTGTGGCTGCGCCCTCTTGAACCCCAGTCACCTAATGACCGACTTAAGCAAGTTTGAAGCCTCTGCCATTAATAGTATCAGAATGGCAACAATTTAAATATTCTCATTGAAAATCAACAGGTGAATTTTGATTGGCTAGTGTAGGCTCCACCCACCTCCCTGAATATTAATCCTTGGGCCGTGTAGAGGGTCCTTAAAGTGAACCTTAAACCAGAAAAAAAAATGAGTTTTACTCACCTGGGGCTTCTACCAGCCCCCTACAGCAGTCCTGTGCCCTCGCAGCCACTCACTAATCCTCTGGTCCCCCGCTGCCATCTAGTTTCGTTTTTGCAGACAGGCCTGTCAGGACTGGCAACGCGTATCTTTTTCCGCATTCCCGACTGTAATTAGCGTGTGTGTAATCTATGCGTGCGTAATGCGGCAACGCGTATTTTTGTACGCGTTGCGACCCGCAATAGCGCTAATTACAGTCGGGAATGCGGAAAAAGCTACGCGTGGCCAGTCCTGACAGGGCCTGTCGGCAAAAGCGAAACTAGCTGGCAGCGGGGGACCAGAGGATTAGTGAGTGGCTGCGAGGGCACAGGACTGCTGCAGGGGGCTGCTAGAAGCCCCAGGTGAGTAAAACTCTTTTTTTTTTTCTGGCTTAAAGGGAACCTTAACCGGCGGGGGAAAAAAATTCACTTACCTGGGGGCTTTCCCAAGCCTCCTGCAGCCGTCCTGTGCCCGCCGGTTAAGGTTCCCTTTAAGTGTCTCTTTAAGTGGGGGTGCTGCTCGCATTTAAAAAAAGCTTCCCCCCCCCCCCCTCCCCCGAAATGCTCAAGTGGTGGGGACCTTCCCCTCAACCCCCTTGCCCTGCAATGACTTGTGACCTTCACCCCCCCCCCCCCCCCACACACACACACACACACACACACCTCCAACTGTCTCAAACCATCCCCCTGAGCCCCTCCACTTGACACATACATTCAGTCACAGAAGCTCTGTGCCACATGCACATATTTTCACACGAAAAAAAATGCTGATCGAATATTAGCCTACAGATTCACAAAGATTCACAAAGCTTCACAAATATTCGATAGTTTTGCAAACGTTTTCACAAATCTGTTTTCAGCAGATTGGCTCCTCCCCACTCTACAGGCATTACCTTTTTCTTTGTATAAGAAACAGACCAACGGCACATGCCGAGACGCAGTACAATCGCTGGTGAAGTTTATAGACTATTATGGAATCATTTATGAGTAGAGATGGCCCGAATGGATCGCCTGGCAGGTAGGTTGCGCGGATATCAGCTACCCACGCCTCTGGCAGGTAGCGAATACATAGTGCGTTCAACCCGCCTCCTATACCTCGTCATTGGGCTAAACTTTGTCCCTCTACATCACAGTCAGCAGACACATGGCAGCCAATCAGGCTGCACTCTCACACGGACCCCGCCCTCTCTATAAAAATGCCGCAGTGTCGGCCATGTTCTCAATCTGCTGATGAAGGGAGAGACATTTGGAGATAGGGAAAGCATTAGTTAGACTGCTGTTAGCTTGCTCCTCACTGAATTTTGTTGCTGAAAGCACTCCACAAAAGCTCTTTTGAGAGCTAATATTCTTCGGATGTGTTTTTTTTTGTGTGTGTGACCACAGACAGGCATAGATACAGCCCAGTCGCAGCTGGGCCTAGTTGCTGTGCTGTGCCAGGCCAAGCATACTCTGTATTACCATTGCATATGTTTTTACTGTATTTGTGAGTTAACTTACTAAAGCATAGAGGGTGACACTGCATAGATAGAGCCCACAGACAGTTGCCAGGCCAGCTGGGATTTGTAGTCCCACCACTGCAGCACACTGTATTACCATACAATTGCATATCTACTAGCAGTGCCCACTACCAAAAAGAATAATAATTTTTCTGGTGCGTGTACATGCCTGCCTAATTTTTCTGGCTGCACTGCGGCTGCAACAACAAAACAAAAGGCATTTGCATGTGTCAATTCCCCTTCGTGATCAATACCTTGCCGCGGTGAAGGGGCTTGCGTATCACAATGAAGCCATGACCGCCGGCTATATGAGTGTGTCGGGGGGCACATCCAAGATAATAAGGTCGTTGCTTCATTGTGGACAGACCAAATTCGATCAACTGGACAGTCACTGTTGTTCTGTCATTGAGCTACCTCAGCCTGACCATATGGGCTGGAAAATCGCCATCACCTGCACTCTCGTCATGGTGTGCACCAGTCCAGCACGGCCGTCACTACACAAACAGCTGTTTGCGGTGCGTTACACAGTGAGTTTAATCTGTCAGTGTGAAGCAGTACACTACTTACACTACCTGATCCATGTATACACAGGCAAGATGTTTTCAAGCACTTTAGGCTTCCAATCTAGCAATGCAATGTGATTTCTGCCCTTTAGAATAGAATAGAATAGAATAGAAAATCTTTATTGTCATTGTAACAACCGAAATTGTACAACGAAATTCTTAAGTGCAATTTTCCAGCAAAAGCAAAGACAGCATAACATTCCATTCTTACATACATTGCATTGCACACACCCCTTATCAACATGGCCACTTAGCAGCATTTAACATAGAAATGGCTGAAGGATAAAAACTGTTCTTTAGTCTGTTTGTCTTAGTTTTTATAAGTCTAAAACGTTTTCCAGAAGGCAGATGTTCAAATAACACATGTCCTGGATGTGAGGCGTCACTTAAAATTTTCTTAGTATTCCTGAAACAAAAAGAAGTATATAATTCTTCTAATGGAAGAAGAGGACAGCCCACTATCCTCTGGGCAACCTTAATTACCCTATGAAGCTGCTTTTTCTGTGCTACTGTGCAGCTTGAAAACCACGCACAGAGACAGTAGACTAGGACACTCTCCACTGTACTGCGGTAAAAAGACACCAACAATTTCTCAGGAATATTATTCTTCCTAAGCACCCTTAAAAAATATAGCCTCTTCTGTGCCTTTTTCACTACTTCAGCAATATGTGACCCCCAAGTCAGGTCCTCTTTAATAGTAACTTCTAAAAACCGAAAGTCTGTGACCCTTTCTACAATATTTCCATTTATAATAAGTGGCTGAATGTCATCTGCCTTCTTCCTAAAATCTTTAGGGATTATAACCCTGCTCTGCGTCAAATCCAGATTTTTCCCGGGGATTTTTGGCGTGTATCACACTCCGCCATGCCCCCCTCCAGGTGTTAGACCCCTTGAAACATCTTTTCCATCACTTTTGTGGCCAGAAACAGTGTTTGTAGTTTTTAAAGTTCGCCTCCCCATTGAAGTCTATTGCGGTTCGCCGAGTTCACCAGTTCGCGGACTTTTGCGGAAGTTCGTGTCCGCGAACCCAAAATCTGAGGTTCGAGCCATCTCTATTTATGAGATCCTGTACATTTTAGTTGCAATTGGTAGACGATATTAGTGGTAATTAAGTGTAATAAGATTAGCCTTATGGAGTCAACACCTGGAGAGTTTTGGAGAGGCTGATTAATGTTTACAAAATTAAGCAAACTTCATATTCATATGTTTTGTTAAAGGGGCACTATGGTGAAACATTTTAAAATTAAAAATATGTGCAAACCTAGACAAATAAGAAGTGTGTTTTTTCCAGAGTAAAATGAGTCATAAATTACTTTTCTCCTATGTTGCTGTCACTTACAGCAAATAGTAGAAATCTGACAGAAGTGACATGTTTTGGACTAGTCCATCTCTTCATAGCGGATTTTCAACAAGGCTTTTATTCTTTATAAAGATATTCCCTAAAAAGGATTTAAACCATAATGCTGGCCAGCTTCCCTGCTTGCTACACAGTTTTTTGGCAGTTGGACAGAGCAACTGCCATTCACTAAGTGCTTTTGAAAATAAATAAATCCCTGAGAATCCCCTATGAGGAGATGGGCTAGTCCAAAACCTGTCACTTCTATCAGATTTCTACTACCTACTGTAAGTGACAGCAACATAGGAGAAAAGTAATTTATGGCTCATTTTACTCTAGACAAAATGTACTTATTTGTATATGTTTGAACTTATTTTAAATTTTACAATTTTTCGCCATAGTGCCCCTTTAATCCTTATTTAAGACATGGAAGTGAAGTAGAAATAAGAGATTTGTGTCACTGCTGGAAGAAGAACATTCACACAATTCAGTATGTTTCACATCCTGAGCATGAAGTGATAACAGCATAAACTGGTGGATGCAGAGCTGGATCATCCAAAAGGCCGTTTAGGCAGTAGCCTAGGGCCTTGGGAGATACCAGGGGCCTAGTAGATGCTAGCCTCCACCAAATCTTACCAAAAGAAGAAGGAAAGAGGACATCAAGGGTGCGTCCAAAGTTGTTACTTGCCTAGAGTTCCATTTCACCTTAAAGCAAATCTGAACTGAGAATTAAAAGTCAAAATAAACATACACACGTCATACTTACCTCCTGTGTAGTCTACTACTCAATGTCTATCTCCTCTTCTGCATCCTGTCTGTCCACGATGATCAATAGAATTCTCTGTCCTCCATTTTGAAAATGGCCATTACCCCATAACAGCTTCCTAGTCAGCACACTGTTAAACTGTTACATTGCCCACTTGACCCATAGGGAAACATGGACATTACCTTGCTCATCAGTTGTCCTTTCAATTATAACTGACAGCAACTGATGCATAACTGACAGCAATGGATATATCTCAGTTCTGACAAAATCTTGTCAGAACTGGAAGGAACCGTTGTTAGAAGAAAATGGTGAGCTTCTGAAAGGAACTGACGGCGAGGTAAGTATGTGTTTATTTTTAATAATTTTACTCGGTTCAGGTTCCCTTTAATCTGTCTCTGGGTCGATGGGATCATCTACCAGCACATCAGGAAGAACTGGGAATTTAGTGACTCACAAATAGGTAAAAGGGTATAGATTATTCTCCAAATGTACCAATGAAAAGCTGAAAAAATGTATATCAAACAAAGGAGAAAGGAGGGGTCATTTTATAGTATATATTGTACAATACAATACCGTATTTTATTTGTTACATGTTAACAATTGCAACAAAACTGTCATGTTCTAAAAAGGCATTGCATTCAACCATTAACCATTGGCCTCACGTAAACAGTATTATATGTGTTATTATAAACGTATCTGCAACCACAGCTATAACAAGTTTTTAAACAGTGACCAATGTAGAGACCTTCTAAATCTGCTCTGTAAAGACTTTCCGCAGCACAATGACACAAAGCGTTGTAATGACTGTCATTCATAAAATATATAAGCTGGCACAGCTGGCCTGGCACTGAAAACGAGATTGTGAAAAATAAGGAGAAAAGCGGCAATGTAATCCCAATGAAAGCTGAATCACATAGCTGAATGAGGAAGTGATTGACTAAATCGCATCGCAGCCATTGAAGGCCAGCTTTCTGGAAAGGCTTCAGAGGCCCTGGCCTAGGGTGGCTAGAATGGAACGGAGGTTGCTGCATACATAAGGAAGTGAGGGCTGCAGATGGAAAGCACATGGGAGAGAGAACCTACTGCCCAAGGGGAAAGCACATAAAAGAGAGGGGCTGCTGGACTTGGATGTCACACCTGTAAAAGGGGGCTTCACATGGAATGAGATGGAGCTGCTGAACATGCAAGGGCTGTTTGGTATGTACAGAAGAGGGGGCTGCACATGGTACAGGAGGAGGTGCTGCATATGGAAGGGTTATTTGTTATATACAGAAGAGGGAGCTGCACATGGAATGAGGGATGGGGGGGTGCTGCACATGGAATGGAGGGAGGGGTGCTACATATGGAAAAGATGTTTATTATATACAGATGAGGGGGCTGCACATGGAATAGGGGGTAAGGCTGCTGTATATGGAAAGGATGTTTGTTATATACAGAAGAGGGGGCTGCACGTGGAATGGGGGATGGGGCTGCTGTATATGGAAAGGATGTTTATTATATACAGAAGAGGGGGCTGCACGTGGAATGGGGGATGGGGCTGCTGTATATGGAAAGGATGTTTATTATATACAGAAGAGGGGGCTGCACATGGAATGGGGGGGGGTGCTGTATATGGAAAGGTTGTTTATTATGTACAGAAGAGGGGGCTGCACATGGAATGGGGGGGTGCTGTATATGGAAAGGTTGTTTATTATGTACAGAAGAGGGGGCTGCACATGGAATGGGGGGGGGGGGGGGCTGCTGTATATGGAAAGGTTTTTTATTATGTACAGAAGAGGGGGCTGCACATGGAATGGGGGGGTGGGGCTGCTGTATTTGGAAAGGTTGTTTATTATGTACAGACGAGGGGGCTGCACATGGAATGGGAGGGGAGAGCTACACAGGAAAAAAACGCAACAAGAAAGGTGGCTAAGGGAACAGTGTAACCCCAGCCTTTTCCCTCCTTCCATGTCAGAAAGTTGGGAAATAGCTATGTGATTAATGTCACAACTCTATTGACACAATTGTTGACAATGTAAAAATAAATGGCTTTTACAAGGAAGTTGGTCATCGAAGGAAACTGAGGATACTGAGGATACAGGGGCGTGACTAGAGGGAGCGATTGCAGGGGGGCCAGAGCTGTGGGGGACCCCCGACTACTAACCTTCTCTTTCCCCGATACAGGGCACTATCCTTCAGATCACGGGTTTTGTGGCTACACTTGTTATGGGTATGAAGATCCTGATGGCCACACTTGTATTATGGCCCTTGTGAAATGGGCCCCCAGGCTGGGAGGGTCCCCAGGGGGAGGCAAGGGAGGGGTGTGACCATTGGGGGGGCCACATTAAAGAGTTCCTGGGGGGGGCATGAAATGTAGTCACACCACTGTGAGGATACAGTTAAATAGTTGTCTAGGTTGAAATAATACTTGTATCTATTGAGTTCAACCTCACAAATTGTCTCCCTGATTGGATGAAGGTGCTGTCTTCCTACAGCTAGCAGTCACTCACACCTGCAAAGCATCCAAACCCTCATTAAAGGGGCACCATGGCGAAACATTGTAAAATTTAAAATATGTGCAAACATATACAAATAAGAAGTACGTTTTTTCCAGAGTAAAATGAGCCATAAATTACTTTTCTCCAATGTTGCTGTCACTTACAATAGGCAGTAGAAATCTGACAGAAGCGACAAGTTTTGGACTAGTCTATCTCTTCATGGGGGGATTCTCAGGGATTTATTTATTTTCAAAAGCACTTAGTGAATGGCAGTTGCTCCCTCAAACTGCCAAAAAAAACTGTGTAGAGAGCAGGGAAGCTGACCAGCATCATTGTTTAAAGTGAAGGTCCAAGCTAAAAAAAAAAAAAAAAAAAAACTCCACTTACCTGGGGCTTCCTCCAGCCCCTGGCAGTCCTGTGCCCTCGCTGCAGCTCAAGTGGGTCCCGGTGTCCTTCGCTGCAGAAGCCGACCTCGCCAGGTCGGCTTCCGGGTCGGCTTCTTGTGCGCTCCACCGCGCGAGTCACGTGGTCCGGCCGACGTCATCAGGATTATACTGCGTAGGCGCAGAACTACTGTGCCTGCGCAGAACAACCCTGATGACGTCGGCCGGACCACGTGACTCGCGCTGTGGAGCGCACAAGAACCCGACCCACAAGCAGACCTGGCTTCTGCATCGCAGGACACCGGGACCCACTTGAGCTGCAGCGAGGGCACAGGACTGCCAGGGGCTGGAGGAAGCCCCAGGTAAGTGGAGTTTTTTTTTGTTGTTGTTTTTTTTAGCTTGGATGTTTCCTTTAAATGCTTTTTAGGGAATATCTTTATAAAGAATAAAAGCCTTGCTGAGAATCCCCTATGAAGAGATGGACTAGTCCAAAACCTGTTGCTTCTGTCTACTACCTAAGTGACAGCAACCTAGGAGAAAAGTAATTTAAGGTTAATTTCACTCTGGAAAAAAACATATTTCTTATTTGTCTGTTTGCACATATTTTACATTTTAAAATTTTTCACCATAGTGCCCGTTTAAGCGCATTTATGGGACTGTCCATAACTACTTCCTGTGGTGAAATTTTCCACATGTTAAAGAGAACTGAGCATTCATTGGAGAATTATTCTCAACAAAAGAATTTACCATTACTTATTTTATAAGATATAGGTACCGGTATATCTTTTTTTAATGCGTATGAATTAATTTTGTGCTAAACATTACTTTCCCTATCCTCCTCCTCCCGACCGCAACCAGCTGCAGAAATGAAATAGCAACGCGGCGCAAAGAGTCTTGGGTTACGGTACACAGCATCCTGGGAAATGGTGATCATCCTCAGTAGTCCTGTTCATCTCTGTGGCTGCATAGGAGAAACTTATGATATAATGAATTGTATGTGTAGTACAACTAAGAAATAGAACATTAGTAGTAAAGATAAGAGTCTCCTATTGTTTCCAGCACAGGAAGAGTTAAGAAACTTCACGTTTTACTACTTTTTATATGCCATATGGTTATCATATTTGCTTTTGTGCATAAGTATATTCATTTAGAAATTACAAGTTTCCAAAGTACACTTTTTTGCTTTGAGAGCTGACTTTGCATTTTATTCATAACTGTTTTTTTTTTCATCTTGAAATATAAGCCGAAATGCTTTCTGACTGTCTGTCTGTGTTCAGGAGACTCTGCAGTGTCAGAGAAGTGTTTACATTCCTCACTTGATACAATTAACCACTTAAGGACCGCAGTCTTTTCACCCTTAAAGAGAACCTGTACTGAGTAAAAATATTTAAAATGAACACATGAGGTAACTTCAAATGAACATTACATAGTTACCTTGCCATCAGTTCCTCTCAGAAGCTCACCATTTTCTTCGGACAATAATCCCTTCCAGTTCTGACAATATTTTGTCAGATCTGAAATATATCAGTTGCTGTCAGTAAAATATCAGTTGCTGTCAGTTATAGCTGAGAGGAAAACTGATGTACCAGGTAATGTCCATGTTTCCCTATGGCTCAAGTGGGCGATGTTACAGTTTAACTGTGTGCTGACCAGAAAGCTGTTATGGGTAATGGCCATTTTCAAATTGGAGGACGGAAAATTCCCTTGATCACAGTGAACAAACAGGACGCGGGACAGGAGAAAGACACTGAGGAGTAAACTACATGGAAGGTAAGTATGACTTGTGTATGCTTATTTTGACTTTTAATGTTCAGTTCAGGTTTTCTTTAAGGACCAGAGCCTTTTTTCCATTCAGACCACTGCAGCTTAAATGGTTTATTGCTCAGTCATACAAGCTACCATCTAAATGAATTTTACCTCCTTTTCTTGTCACTAATACAGCTTTCTTTTGGTGCTATTTGATTGGTGCTGCGATTTTTACTTTTTATTCTATTCATCAAAAAAGACATGAATTTTGGCAAAAAAATGATTTTTTTAACTTTCTGTGCTGACATTTTTCAAATAAAGTAAAATTTCTGTATACATGCAGCGCGAAAAATGTGGACAAACATGTTTTTGATTAAAAAAAACCCATTCAGTGTATATTTATTGGTTTGGGTAAAAGTTATAGCGTTTACAAACTATGGTGCAAAAATTGAATTTTCCCATTTTGAAGCATCTCTCTCATTTCTGAGCACCTGTCAGGTTTCATGAGGTGCTAGAATTCCAGGATAGTATAAATACCCCCCAAATGACCCCATTTTGGAAAGAAGACACCCCAAAGTATTCACTAAGAGGCATGGTGAGTTCATAGAAGATTTTATCTTTTGTCACAAGTTAGCGGAAAATGACACTTTGTGACAAAAAAAATAAATAAAAAAAAGTTTCCATTTCTGCTATCTGGTGACAAAAAAAAATGAAATCTGCCACGGACTCACCATGCCCCTCTCTGAATACCTTGAAGTGTCTAGTTTCCAAAATGGGGTCATTTGTGGGGTGTGTTTATTGTCCTGGCATTTTGGGGGGTGCTAAATTGTAAGCACCCCTGTAAAGCCTAAAGGTGCTCATAGGACTTTGGGCCCCTTAGCGCACCTAGGCTGCAAAAGAAATGTCACACATGTGGTATCGCCTTACTCAGGAGAAATAGTATAATGTGTTTTGGGGTGTATTTTTACACATACCCATGATGGGTGGGAGAAATATCTCTGTAAATGAGATTTCTTTTGATTTTTTTACACACAATTGTCCATTTACAGAGATATTTCTCCCACCCAGCATGGGTATGTGTAAAAATACACCCCAAAACACATTATACTACTTCTCCTGAGTACGGCGATACCACATGTGTGACACTTTTTTGCACCCTAACTGCGCTAAGGGGCCCAAAGTCCTATGAGTACCTTTAGGATTTCACAGGTCATTTTGAGGCATTTATTTTCTAGACTACTCCTCACGGTTTAGGGCCCCTAAAATGCCAGGACAGTATAGGAACCCTACAAGTGACCCCATTTTAGAAAGAAGACACCCCAAGGTATTCCGTTAGTAGTATGGGGAGTTCATAGAAGATTTCATTTTTTTTTCACAAGTTAGCGGAAATTGATTTTTATTGTTTTTTTCACAAAGTGTCATTTTCCACTAACTTGTGACAAAAAATAAAATCTTCTATGAATTCCCCATACACCTAATTGAATACCTTGGGGTGTCTTTTTTCTAAAATGGGGTCACTTGTGGGGTTCCTATAATGCCCTGGCATTTTAGGGGCCCTAAACCGTGAGGAGTAGTCTAGAAACCAAATGCCTCAAAATGACCTGTGAAATTCTAAAGGTACTCATAGGACGTTGGGCCTCTTAGCGCACCTAGGTTGCAAAAAAGTGTCACACATGTGGTATCGCCGTACTCAGGAGAAGTAGTATAATGTGTTTTGGGGTGTATTTTTACACATACCCATGCTGGGTGGGAGAAATATCTCTGTAAATTAAAATGTTTTGATTTTTTTTACACACAATTGTCCCTTTACAGAGAGATTTCTCCCACCCAGCATGGGTATGTGTAAAAATACACCCCAAAACACATTATACTACTTCTCCTGAGTACGGCGATATCACATGTGTGACACTTTTTTGCAGCCTAGGTGCGCTATGGGGCCCAACGTCCTATTCACAGGTAATTTTGAGGCATTTGGTTTCTAGACTACTCCTCACGGTTTAGGGCCCCTAAAATGCCAGGGCAGTATAGAAACCCCACAAGTGACCCCATTTTAGAAAGAAGACACCCCAAGGTATTCCGTTAGGTGTATGGTGAGTTCATAGAAGATTTTATTTTTTGTCACAAGTTAGTGGAAAATGACACTTTGTGAAAAAAAACAATACAAATCAATTTCCGCTAACTTTTGACAAAAAATAAAATCTTCTATGAACTCGTCATACACCTAACGGAATACCTTGGGGTGTCTTCTTTCTAAAATGGGGTCACTTGTGGGGTTCCTATACTGCCCTGGCATTTTAGGGGCCCAAAACCACGAGGAGTAGTCTGGAAACCTAATGCCTCAAAATGACTGTTCAGGGGTATAAGCATCTGCAAATTTTGATGACAGGTGGTCTATGAGGGGCCGAATTTTGTGGAACCGGTCATAAGCAGGGTGGCTTCTTAGATGACAGGTTGTATTGGCACTGAAGTGCAGGAATGTTCTCAAATCATGACCTGGACATGGCAATTAAGTCGTACCAGCAGTGATCAGAAAAAAAATTTCTGTCACTGCGGTGGGGCGGGTGAGGGTTTGGCCGGGTGATCAGAAGCCCGCAGGGGGCATATTAGGGCCTGATCTGATGGGTAGCAGTGACAGGTGGTGACAGGGGGTGACGGGGTGGTTGATAGGTGATCAGTAGGTGATTACAGAGGAGAATATATGCAAGCAATGCACTGGCGAGTTGATCAGAGGGGGTCTGGGGGGCTAATTTAGGGTGTGGGCAGGTGATTGGGTGCCCGCAAGGGGCAGATTAGTGTCTGATCTGATGGGTAGCAGTGACAGGTGGTGACGGGGTGATTGATGGGTGATCAGTGGATGATTAGAGGGGAGAACAGATGTAAACAATGCACTTTCAGAGGTGATCTGAGGGTGGGTCTGCACGCAATCTGAGGGTGTGGGTGGGTGATCAGGTGCCCACAAAAGGCAGGTTAGGGTCTGATCTGATGGGTGGCAGTGACAGGTGGTGACAGGGGGTGATTGATGGGTGATTGACAGGTGATCAGTGGGTGATTATAGGGAAGAATAGATGTATACAGTACACAGGGGGGAGGGTCTAGGGAGGATCTAAGGGTGTGGGGGGGGGTGTGTTCAGGAGCCCCCAGGGGGCAGTTTAGGACCTAATCTAAAAAATAGCGTTGAGATAGTGACAGGGAGTGATTAATGGGTGATTAGGGGGGTGATTGGGTGCAAACAGGTGTCCCAGGGGTGGGCAGGGGGGGTCTGATGGGTGCAGTGGGCGATCAGGGGGCAGGATCAGTGTGCTTGGGTACTTACTAGGAGGGCTGCAACCTGCCCTGGTGGTCCCTCAATCACTGGGACCACCAGGGCAGGAGGCAGCCTGTATAATACGCTTTGTATACATTACAAAGCGTATTATCCGCTTTACATGCGGAAGATCGGGGGTTAACAACCCGCCGCCGCTGCTAATTGGCTGGCGGGTTGACGTCGCGGGTGGGCACATCCAGCGTGCGATCCCCGGCAGCTAGTCCGCAACGAGCCGCCGCCGATCGGCGTATTGCGCGGTCGTTGCGGGCTCCACTTTGCCGCCGCCCCTAAGTGGTTAAAATCACAATCCAGTAATATATATATATATATATATATAGATCTATATATATATAGATCTATATATATATAGATCTATATATATATAGATCTATATATATATAGATCTATATATATATATATAGATCTATTTATATATATAGATCTATATATATATATATATAGATCTATATATATATATAGATCTATATATATATAGATCTATATATATATATATATAGATCTATATATATATATATATAGATCTATATATATATAGATCTATATATATAGATCTATATATATAGATCTATATATATATAGATCTATATATATATAGATCTATATATATATAGATCTATATATATATATATAGATCTATATATATATATATATATAGATCTATATATATATATATATATAGATCTATATATATATATATATATATATAGATCTATATATATATATATATATATATATATAGATCTATATATATATATATATATATATATATATATAGATCTATATATATATATATATATATATATATATATATATATATATATATATATATATATATATATATATAGATCTATATATATATATATATATATATATAGATCTATATATAGGTGGTTGGGAGGGGATCAAGGGATACATGGGGGGGGGGAGAGCTGGAAAAAAGTTTATTTTTACACTAAAATCGCACAGCCTGTCACGGCTGCAGGCTGTGCGTCTCTCCCTGTCACACAAGATCCACAGTGACAGGGAGAGGGAGGCGGAGAGGGAGGCGGAACGGCAACTATGTTGCCTTTCGGAGGGTGATCGCTGTGATTGGCTCACAGCGATCACACGGCAGGGAGCCAATCAGTGACGGCTCCTGCCGATACCCGGAAGCCTTAGCTGTCATAAGACAGCTAAGTGCAGCCGGTTCGGTGCGCGCGATCGCGGCGGGGAGCGGCGGCGCCGGTGATAGAGATCTACGCCTTGCCAGCCAGGAGCCCATCAAAACAGGGCGTAGATCTCTATCACTGCGGTCCGGAAATGGTTAAACACAAGATCACATTATCTCCAGTTTGGATGCGTCCAGCATTCCCGGCATTGAGCTTTTCTGACCTGTGTTTAACCCTTTGAATGCGGTTCTAGTAAAAAAAAAAAATGCTTGTGGTATATAATATGCTGTAAATAATGTTTTAAAGCAAAGAAGAATTGCTGGGGTTTCATTCCGCTTTAATGCAGCAATGCTGTTAGTTTCAATACTATAAAATCACAGTTCGGGCGGCTTCAAGGACAGGTCCACTTAAGAGTTGCATTTTTTTTTTCATTCTCAGAAACCTCTCCGCTACCCCCTTTCCCCTCCCCCCAGTAAAAACATATGACTGTAGCATTGAGGGGAAATTAGTGAGACAGGCGTACGGAATGGAAGATGAAGTGCGCTTAAACCCGCGATCATTATTTATGCAATAATCCGCTCTCCTCATCTGCATTGCTAAAAAGGAGCAGGAGTAAGCATTTTTCCTAAAATATATTGCAGCTATATTTAAGCTAATTTTCTGCTGTCAGCCGGCTGATGGATGCGCCTGTGCATTGCCATAACTCTTTATGCCACCGTGTAAAAAAAACTCATCAAAACCTCCTTATTCGCCCGGTATTAGTACCGCGGCGCAGAATCATTACCTGCTCACCTCCGACGCTTTATGGTGGAGCATTAATAGGACCATAAATAAGATATGTTCCAAATTATATTTTTTTATTGCCACCCATCAACCCGCCAAGTGCCCCCGCTGCTGTAGCTTTGCGCTGCTCAAACATATGTCAGCCAATCACATCGCATTCCATCAAACAGGACCCGTAAAGAACGATGCTGGGCTAGGAGATGACACATCTAGGACGGTGTTTAGGAGCGGATGAGTTGTGCTACACAGACTCCTCCCCTCCCTGCACTCGCTGACCAAGCAACACAAATACTGTGGCTGAATTCCAGACAAGACCACATAGGCCATGGCCTTGGGCACTAGGAAAGCAAGGGGCGGGCTGTGGGCAGCAGGGTGGAAGTAGCAGTTAGCCTGCTGAACATTTGTCCTGCTATACAAAGTTTGCACGTAGTGGTGGGTGGATACCAAGAGCTGGATCTGGCATGGGGGGGGGGGGATAAAGGGGCAGCGAACGGGCACTTACAGTGATCTGTGAGCTGCCTGTCACTCACTCACCAACTGTGCCTCTCGCCAAGGAGTTTACAATCTAATCTCTGCCATCATGTCACTAAATCCTCAGAGGGGCTCATAATGTAATCCCTGCCATCATGTCACTAACTTTCCTCAGAGGAGCCTACAGTCTAATCCCTGCCATCATGTCACTAACTGTCCTCAGAGGAGTTTATAATGTAATCCCTGCCATCATGTCACTAACTGTCCTCAGAGGAGTTTATAATGTAATCCTTGCCATCATGTCGCTAACTGTCCTCAGAGGAGTTTACAATCTAATCCCTGCCATCATGTCACTAACTGTCCTCAGAGGAGTTTATAATGTAATCCCTGCCATCATGTCACTAACTGTCCTCAGAGGAGTTTACAATCTAATCCCTGCCGTCATGTAACTAACTGTCCTCAGAGGATTTTATAATGTAATCCCTGCCATCACTTCACTAACTGTCCTCAGAGGAGCGCATAATCTAATCCTTGCCATCATGTCACTAACGGTCCTCAGAGGAGTTTATAATGTAATCCCTGCCATCATGTCACTAACTGTCCTCAGAGGAGTTTACAATCTAATCCCTGCCATCATGTCACTAATCGTCCTCAGAGGTGCTTATAATGTAATCCCTGCCATCATGTCACTAACTTTCCTCAGAGGAGCCTACAGTCTAATCTCTGCCATCATGTCACTAACTTTCCTCAGAGGAGCCTACAGTCTAATCCCTGCCATCATGTCACTAACTTTCCTCAGAGGAGCCTACAGTCTAATCCCTGCCATCATGTCACTAATCGTCCTCAGAGGTGCTTATAATGTAATCCCTGCCATCATGTCACTAACGGTCCTCAGAGGAGTATACAATCTAATCCCTGCCATCACTTCTCTAACTGTCCTCAGAGGAGCCTACAATCTAATCCCTGCCATGTTGGGGGGGAGAGGGGAGTATAGTATGCTGTCAGTCTGGGGGCAGCTGGTGATAGTGGACCTTGGGTGGTGAAAAGTACAAATACCGCCCTGACGAATACTATTGTAAAAATGATGGGAATTGTATTAATTGTTTTCTTAAAGTAAACACACAAACAGATATATTTCATCTTTAGAATCTCCACTTTGATGGTGTGTTTTTTACAGGGGAGCCTTACCTCTCTGCGATAAGCGTTTCTCCTGTTATTTAATAGTTATGCCTTTGCAGGTTAATTAGCTGTTTGAAGTGTTGCTAACAGAAGCTATTGTCTGATGGCCCCTTTGCATATTTTGTTTAAGCAGCTTTGATGTTTTTTGTTTTTTTCATGCATTCTTGGCAGCACTTTTGATACCTGAAAGTTTTATAAACTTGTCTTTTCATTTATGAGCTAACACATCAGAAAAGCTCTTAATGGGAGTGCCAATCCAGCTCTTTATGCTTTCGGGGATAGTGACATCACTAGAAGAACTCCAGGATGGTAGCAGCGAGTTCACAAACCTATGACAGCTGCCTCTCTGCCCACTGGCACCTCTCAGCATGTGCCTAGGCAGCCTAGTGCTAAACCCAGCCCTGCTTATCAGTATCAGACACATTACTGAGGACCTGTAAGTGGAGAACCCATACATTTCTGGATATCAAGGATACTCTGCTGACCCCACATCCTGGGCTCCTAGAAAACAACAACAGGGGGTGGAAAGGGGGAGGGGGGGGGTTTGGAACAATGGCAGCGTTACACTGGGGCCAGGGAAAGCACAGGCCCCCATTACTGATCACTGTGCAGGGGTCAGGAACCTTTTTGGCTGAGAGAGCCATGAACGCCACATATTTTAAAATGTCATTCTGTGAGAGCCATACAATATGTTTCAAGCTGGCACAGTGTGCATGCACAGCAGAGGGCTCACGTCCCGGTTGCCATGGTGATGTGTATGCAGTTGATGCGCTGGGAAACAGAAGTGTCAGACACGTCTTCAGCTTCTCTTGGGTTTCAGCAACATCAGCAATTTCCCCGAGAGCCAGACAGGAGAAATACAGACTAACAGCTTGTACAATTAGCTAGCTGACTTGTGGATTGATTCACTTTGTAGGACAAGATCCCTGCACTTTGGCCCTGTCAAATGACAAGCAGCCTATTTGGCCAATCAAAGTGCAGGAATCTGGTCCTACAAAGTCACTGGAGCTGGCAGTGTCCAGAATGGGACAATTGGAGCAGCCGTTGGGGGGGAGCAGCCAGTTTTGGGGTAGCATGAGTAAGTTAATAGTGCATGCTACAGCAGAAAATGTTACTTGCGCTGCCACGCTAAGCTGTGCTGCTTGAGCAGTGTAGCTTAGTGAATCAACCCCTCCTGATTTGTCTGTGAGCCAGATGTAGCCATCAAAAGAGCCACATCTGGCTCCTGAGCCATAGGTTCCCTACCCCTGAGTTAACGAATTCCACACTCCACACTCCCCTCCCTGGTATCCTACAGCCACAGAGCTGAATTCCTCTCTTTTCAGCTCATTAATTCACTGGCAAGTCAGGCAAAGACATATCATGTTTAGCATAGGTAAACAAAAGGCAGATTCAATCCTTGTGAGAAGCTGAGGGTTTTGCAATGGTTATAAGCTAATAGTTTTTCTGATAGCTGAGCAACAGGTCAGATTACAGCAGAGTACAGAGATGTGACTTCCGGCATTTAGCTTTTCACTTAGATTATTGCTGGATATATATGTTTTTTGTCCCCACCAGCTCACCATTGTGCCCCCTCCCCCCCCCCCCAAATATCTGAAGCTGGAGTCCCCACTGGTTGTGAAATGAACATGCTGAGACATGTAGTTTTCCATCCGCTCCCAGACTCAGCTCTGGGTGAGTGTCACAACGCCACGCTCTCCAAACACAACAAGATGTGGCACTTACGGCGATAGGAAAATCATTACTTGCTATGAAAAGGCAAATGGAGACAGCACGGGTCACATTCAGCGGCGACATCCGACCGCTGTGAATAAGCGTTGCATTGAGCGGGATTTACATAATCACGAGGTGCTTAATGCAGGTGGCAGCTGATCCCAATCTAGAATTTCTAGGAGAGGAGCGTGATAGCGGCGCTCGGAAATAACAAACCGCGGATGATAAGAGTTCATTAGTTTCCATTGCACACATCAGCCGCAATCGGGGACTTTGTAAAGTCAATGTTTTCTTTCCCTACAGAACTTCGTTACTGCCTGAAAATGGGCCTCATTACCGGCAATATGGGGAAGACTCGGGGTGGAATTACGACACAACAAACCTTCTCTGCTCCCGTTGCCGTTTGATTGGAGCCGTGATTCGGAGAGCAGCATGGAAACGATCATTTCAGTAGATATTTCTCCTTCTGAAGGTCGGGGAATATTGGGGTTGCAAACACTAGTGCACATGACAGGCGGGTTCCCCGAGCACTGCCACTACTCGGGACCCCAAAACCAGCATGTAACACAATGGGGGAGCGCAGGTTAGCCCCAGAGCTCCCACCACCAGGAACTCACCCCCCATCATGCCTTCAATTTACCAAACACAAAAGGATTGCTCACTCCCACACAGCTCACCCACACATATATATTATCTGCAGACTGCCAGTGAGCCAATAAGAAGTACTAATACATTACACCTAGTCTGCAGTACTTAAAGTGAAGCAGAGACGAAGCACCCTCATGTATTTTACCATATATATCAGTGGGGACATTAGAGAAAACATCTACCCTGCTCTCTGTTTCATCCTTCACTGCTCAGCTTGCTTGTTTCAGCCCTGATAAAACCCCCGACTGAGCATTCTTTGCTCAGGAATCATTATAGCTGAGTCATTCTAGCTGAGCCAGAAGGGGGCAGGCTTGGGCTTGAAAAGACACCAGAGAAGACAGACTCGGCTATAATGATTCCTGAGCAAAGCCGGACTGAATGCTCAGTCGGGGATTTTATCAGGGCTGATAAGCAGGCTGAGCAGTGAAGGATGAAGCAGAGAGCAGGGTAGGTGTTTTCTCTAATGTTCCCACTGATATATATAGTAAAATACATGAGGGTGCTTTGTCTCTGGTTCACTTTAATTAAGCAGAGGCTGAGCAATTCAGCCAATCATTGGAGAGGGCTTCAGTCGCATATAGACAAGGGCTATATGACCAGCAGGGGGCACTAGCGTGCAGGAAACTCCCTCTCATCCGCCCCCCTCCTAACTAAACTGCATAAGGAGCTGCAAATGAAGTTAAAAATATGCAAACACAAGTGCACATGACAGGCGGGGGCCCTGAGCACTGCCACTACTCGGGACCCCAAAACCAGCATGTAACACAATGGGGGAGCGCAGGTGAGCCCCAGAGCTGCCACCACCAGGAACTCACCCCCACCACTCCTTCACCTTAACACACACACAATAGGATTGCTCACTCCCAGACAGCACTGGAATATTGGGGTTGGTTAGAGGCCCTATATCAGTATAAAAGGCAGATGAGGGAGGTGCGGTTGTTTTACAGCACAGAGGCGCATTTGTGTACGAGATTAGGAATGCTCGCAAATGCCAATTCTTGATTCCACGAAAATCCTGATTTTCGCCAATGATGATTACCGATTCTGCGGATTTCCGATTTCCAAGGAGTCTTTTTATTAATAAAAAAAAACACAAACACTGGTGCTAGGGAGGCACTGTACAGATGACACAGAGGCTGGTGATAGTATGCAGAACCGGCCTCTGTGTCCTAATAGCATTCTTCAAACCCACCTCGGGTTCTCTTTAAAAGTCAAGTCCCAAATAAATGTTGTGAGTCGAGTGTCAAAAACAATATTAATATCACAGTAATTCACATACCAGTAATAATCAAAAAAAATTTATATATACTGTAGATAAATCACAGCATAACACTATGGATCACATAATCAGACAGCAATAAAAAGTAAGCAGTATACAACTCCCACATACATGGCAAATCCAAGATATGCGTATAAATGTCAAATATAACTCCTTCAATTACATATACCGTAATACACCCAAAATAATGCCACTCAAGATGCAGCAAGTGTGAGGGAAAGCGATCTATGCAGAATCTATATTGAGGGGATGAAGTAGAGCAGGAGTATGAAAGAAAAGTAAAGTAAAAGCTTACCTATAGGATCCAAAGTGACAGGACAGCAGACCAGCGCTCCTGCATGATCTCACGCGTTCCGCAGCCCCGTCTGCTTCCTCGGAGATCCTAAGGTAAGGTTAGGTGGGGGGGGGGTGTAGGGTTAGGTGTCTGATAGGAGCTTTGTGGGGGGAGGGGCTAGGGTTAGGTGTCAGGGAAGAAATGTGTGCAGGGGGATTTAGGGTTAGGTGTCAGATAGGCGGTTTGTGGGGGGAGGGGTTAGAATTAGGTGTCAAATAAGAAATTTGTGCAGTGGGGGGTTTAGGGTTCTAGCAGTGGCTAGATAGTGTAATGGTTAAGGGCTCTGCCTCTGACACAGGAGACCTTGGTTCGAATCTCGGCTCTGCCTGTTCAGTAAGCCAGCACCTATTCAGCAGGAGACCTTAGGCAAGTCTCCCTAACACTGCTACTGCCTATAGAGCGCGCCCTAGTGGCTTCAGCTCTGGCGCTTTGAGTCCACCAGGAGAAAAGCGCTATATAAGTGTTTGTCTTTTAGGGTTAGGCATCATGTAGGACGAGGAGGGGAGGGGGGTGTAATGCTGGGTACACACGTTGAGATTTCCCGCTCGATTCGCGGCTCGATTCGATTATTTCAAACATGCTCGATTGGATTTCGATCGTTTCTGCCATCGATTTTGCATACTTAACATGAAAAAAACGATCGAAATCCAATCGAGCATGTTTGAAATAATCGATCCGTTTGATTCCGCGAATTGAGCGGGAAATCTCAACGTGTGTACCCAGCATTAGGGTTAGGTGTCAGGTAAGAAATTTGTGCAGGGGGGGATTAGGATTAGGCGTCAGGGGGAGGGTTCTGTGTGAGAGTAGGCTTAGGTTTAGCCATAGTAAGATATCAGTATTTAATACCAATATTTTACACTTTAATAGTAAAATATTGGTATTAAAAGCCGATATTTTGCTATTGGGATTACTGGCCGCCCAAATTTCCATGCGCCTTTTTTCGGTAGACGCCTGAGGCCCTGCCATGTCTTAATACCACTCTGATGCTGAAGCCAACAGATCAGTATAGGTAGGGAACTAGCATTTTTTAATATTATTTAAAAGCAGGGAACAGATATGGCGGCCCCCATATTCCTGGCACTTGCAGAGATTTTATTAAAGAGAAACTCCAACCAAGAATTGAACTTTATCCCAATCAGTAGCTGATACCCCCTTTTACATGAGAAATCTATTCATTTTCACAAACAGACCATCGGGGGGCGCTGTATGACTGATATTGTGGTGAAACCCCTCCCACAAGAAGCTCTGAGGACCGTGGTACTCCTGGCAGTTTCCTGTCTGGGAACCTTGTTGCATTGTGGGAAATAGCTGTTTACAGCTGTTTCCAACTCCCAAAAAAACATGCAGCAGCTACATCACCTTCCAGCAGTAAAAATGTCACCATGTGATAAATGTCAGAATGTAAATCAGGGATTTAAAAGAGTTTACAATGGGAAAACACTGACTAAATCATTAATACATAATTATTGTAAAAATGAAGCACTTTTTTTATTACATTATTTTTACTGGAGTTCCTCTTTAAACTGGCCACTCTAGTTTTTGCTGATAATATGGAATGTAACCATCTCTGCAGCCCAATGACAGTGTGTGAATTAGGCATCCAATCTGCTGATTTCTGAGAGCTTCTGTACATATCGTGTGTCTGCTCCTCCCCCCGCCGAGAAGTGGCAGATTTCTCTGCAGATTTATTTTTAGCCTTCTGCGGGAAAAAAAACAACTTTATGGCTTTTAAATAAAAGAAGCAGTGAGTGTTACTTGTATGCCTGACAGACGTCTCTTCACAAGTCGGGGGGAGGTGGTGTGATCTTTGGGGAACATTATATTGTTTTAATTAAGGTTTGTACTGTAAAGGATAAGTGCACCTTCAAGATAATAAACCACATTTATTGCTGCTCCTCTTATTTCAGTGCCTAGAACGCCGGCAGTCATAAAGAAACCATTTCTGCACATGACGAAGCCTCCAGTCCAGTCTGAGGAAGTATGTATACAGAAAGCGAAACATAAAGAAACCATTTCTGCACATGACGAAGCCTCCAGTCCAGTCTGAGGAAGTACGTATACAGAAAGCGAAACATAAAGAAGCGATTTCAGCACATGACGAAGCCTCCAGTCCAGTCTGAGGAAGTACGTATGCAGAAAGCGAAACATAAAGAAACGATTTCTGCACATGACGAAGCCTCCAGTCCAGTCTGAGGAAGTATGGATGCAGAAAGCGAAACATAAAGAAACCATTTCTGCACATGACGAAGCCTCCAGTCCAGTCTGAGGAAGTACGTATGCAGAAAGCGAAACATAAAGAAACCATTTCTGCACATGATGAAGCTTCCAGTCCAGTCTGAGGAAGTACGTATACAGAAAGCGAAACATAAAGAAACCATTTCTGCACATGACGAAGCCTCCAGTCCAGTCTGAGGAAGTACGTATGCAGAAAGCGAAACATAAAGAAACCATTTCTGCACATGACGAAGCCTCCAGTCCAGTCTGAGGAAGTACGTATGCAGAAAGCGAAACATAAAGAAACGATTTCTGCACATGACGAAGCCTCCAGTCCAGTCTGAGGAAGTATGGATGCAGAAAGCGAAACATAAAGAAACCATTTCTGCACATGACGAAGCCTCCAGTCCAGTCTGAGGAAGTACGTATGCAGAAAGCGAAACATAAAGAAACCATTTCTGCACATGATGAAGCTTCCAGTCCAGTCTGAGGAAGTATGTATACAGAAAGTGAAACATAAAGAAACAATTTCTGCACATGACGAAGCCTCCAGTGCAGTCTGAGGAAGTACGTATGCAGAAAGCGAAACATAAAGAAACAATTTCTGCACATGACGAAGCCTCCAGTGCAGTCTGAGGAAGTATGTATACAGAAAGCGAAACATAAAGAAACCATTTCTGCACATGACGAAGCCTCCAGTCCAGTCTGAGGAAGTATGTATACAGAAAGCGAAACATAAAGAAACCATTTCTGCACATGATGAAGCCTCCAGTCCAGTCTGAGGAAGTATATATGCAGAAAGTGAAACATAAAGAAACCATTTCTGCACATGACGAAGCCTCCAGTCCAGTCTGAGGAAGTATGTATACAGAAAGCGAAACATAAAGAAACCATTTATGCACATGACGAAGCCTCCAGTCCAGTCTGAGGAAGTATGTATACAGAAAGCGAAACATAAAGAAACGATTTCTGCACATGACGAAGCCTCCAGTCCAGTCTGAGGAAGTATGTATACAGAAAGCGAAACATAAAGAAACCATTTCTGCACATGACGAAGCCTCCAGTCCAGTCTGAGGAAGTACATATGCAGAAAGTGAAACATAAAGAAACCATTTCTGCACATGATGAAGCCTCCAGTGCAGTCTGAGGAAGTATATATGCAGAAAGTGAAACATAAAGAAACCATTTCTGCACATGATGAAGCCTCCAGTCCAGTCTGAGGAAGTATATATGCAGAAAGTGAAACATAAAGAAACCATTTCTGCACATGATGAAGCCTCCAGTCCAGTCTGAGGAAGTATATATGCAGAAAGTGAAACATAAAGAAACCATTTCTGCACATGACGAAGCCTCCAGTCCAGTCTGAGGAAGTATGGATACAGAAAGCGAAACATAAAGAAACGATTTCTGCACATGATGAAGCCTCCAGTCCAGTCTGAGGAAGTACGTATGCAGAAAGCGAAACATAAAGAAACAAATCCTCAGAAACAGCATCCTCAGGGAGACGAGTTGCAGTAATGCGATATTTCCACAGAAATCCGATTTTTGCATTCCCCGATTGGCCAAATACTTCCGAGTTGACTCTGTATTCTCTGATTAGTCCAGTGCTTCTGAGTTCTGTGACTGCGCTAAAATTACCAAATTGTGGTATTTATGCAGAAATCCGATTTTCGATCGGAAAATGGAGACGGGAAAATATGGAGGATGTCATCTTCATTCTCCTGATGTCATGTCATGACCAGGCTCCTGATGTTATGTCACGTGACTAATCTGCCTACCTATACTGGGTGTACCTCTAGCTACCTATACACTAGTTAAAGAGAACCAGAGATGAAGCACCCTCTTGTATTTTACCTTATAAATCAGTGGGAACATGACAGTAAACACCTAATCTGCTCTTTGTTTCATTGTTCTCTGTTTAATCTGACTGTTATCACCTCTGATAAGAATCCCCGACTGAACATTCAGTCTGGCTTTGCTATGGAAAGATTATAGCTGAGTCTGTCTTCTCTGATGTCTTTTCAAGCCCAAGCCTGCCTCCTTGTGGCTCTGCTATAATGACTCAGCTATAATTATTCCCTGCAAAGCCAGACTAAATGCTCAGTCCGGGATTCTTATCACAGCTGATAACAGACACTTTTAGCAGTGAGGATGAAACAGACAACAGGGTAAGTGTTTTCTCTAATGTTCTTACTGATATATATGGTAAAATACACAAGGGTGCTTCGTCTCTGGTTCCCTTTAACTATACAGAGGGGCTACCTAATACTGGAAGTAATTTCCAGCTACCTATACTGGGAGGTACCTGGGGCACAAAGGTACCTTTTTTGTTCGTTTTGCAAACTTTGTGTGTGTGTTTGTGTGTGTGTGTGTGTGTGTGTGGGGGGGGGGGGTTATTATATTGGGCACACTTGCTAGGGAGGAGAAGGGGTTATTGTACTGGCCACTCTTACTAAAAGATTTTGAATTGGGTCAAACTTTTTTTGTGGATAGTGGAGGGAGACTGACCTCACTTAATGAGGGGCAGAGGAGGAGGGTTTAACCACTTCACTACCCTGGTAAATGTCACAGTTCATCTCAGCTTTGACTACTTTGGCAATAACTTTATCAATAATTATCACAACTAAATGATCTATTTTTTTTTTCAGGACAAATAAGGCTTTTTGTGGCTGATATTTGGTATTAGTAATTACCTTGTTTTCTATGCATTTTAAAAGGAAAATCAGGAAAAATGTGAAAAAATACAAAATGTAACCACTTTCATCCATTATAGCTTTAATCTAAACAGTTCTATTGTACATTAAACCCACACAATGTATTTGTCTATCCCTCCTGTTTATTTAAACAGTTCATTTGTTTCGATAATGTATTAGATGTGACAATTAAGTAATGTATACAATCTGCTACTGTCTGCTCCTGGAATGTGTATTTTACACTTGTTTACTAATTAACTCTGCCATTGGATTCCCTGGTAGGAGGAGAGGGGTTTGCTGTCATTATTTTACAACTCTGTAGTGATGTTATCAGGTCAGAGATAAATAAACCGTGTTATCTAAGATTTTGTAGGAAGGAGAGTGCAGAGACTTATTTTACCATCATAGGTTAAGGTTGTTAACTTGAGAGGAGGGTGGTCTCATGACATTTTCACATGGGGTCCCCATGCTTTCCAGTGGCCTTGCTCTGACTCTAACACTATAAGTCACTGGCCGGGAATGAGCATGCATAATAATAAATAATTCAGATCACAGGTGCATGTTTGTTGAAGGTGTGCCAGGCAGCTGGCATTATTTATAATGGAATCAAGATGGCAGCCTCCATATTCCTTTCATTTCAGGTTCCCTTTAAGGATGGCGGTGAAGGTAAATCATTAGACAGGTGGATTGGTTGAAGTTAAGTAAACAATAAGAGATGAGCGCTGAAAATCACAAAGAAAATCGTGTCACGGCCAAATTTGGAAATGATCGAAAACTGCTTTTCCAAAACCCAGCTGCCAACGGCGACTCCTCTTATGCCCAAATACAACGGAGTGTCAAACCAGCCTTCCATGACAGCAAAACAACCGAGACACACATCTGGTCTGCTGCAAACTCCGAGGCAATGATATTCAAGTCCCCAGAGGCAACGGAGGCCGCAGGCATACCTCTGCATGTCCGTGTCTGCTGATAACTGTAGTTCGTCGAGAACAGATAGAACGGCCAAAGAACACTCACGGTTAATACAATTATTAGATTGTTCCACTGCTATATCTGGAGGGTGGGGGCTAAAAATATAACTATAGATATATGGAAAAGAAAGATTTGACTGTGGGAATTTTACTTAAGGAACTGATCAAGCGTGCACAGTGGCCTTCGGTCAATTTGCGCTTCTATTCTGGGTACCGGAGGAGGGATCGGCGTGATGAGCTGCAGAGGAAATCTGGTTGTCGTCCTTATTAAGAGGCAATTTGGCAAATTCAAAAAATGTGGATGCTTCATAGCCGTGTAGGTTTGAGATGAACTAATGAATGCTGATGTGTGATACAAGCTCCAGGCAAAGACGACAGAATAGCATTCGTCTTGTAATTAACTCGAACGAACACATTCCTCAACGTTCGTGAGACTCGGAGACGAGAGCGCCCGGCGTACAGAAAAGCCTCGATTTGGTCCATGTAGGGATGCCGTGAAATACCGCCGACATTGTTCATATAGTGCTTCGGGTCGGACTCACCTCTGATCCTTCATTATGATATATATTCAAGTGATTGCGCTCTTGGTTCAGCAACTGTATTCATACATCCCCTTCATAAAGTCACTCCCCAGATGTTGGGGTCTCAACAGACCAGTCAGCATCTTCGGGTTGTATGGCCCCCACGTCGCTTCCCAGTCTCACACCTCCTTTCTCTGTGCCACGTCAGGTGAAGGGTTTCTGTGTGTATTTGTATCCTCTTGGGGCTGGTTGCGTTGATGGCAAGAAAAACACACAGAAGACCAGCTTCCAATAGTGTGATTCTGCGTTTATTTGCTCATAAAAGATTAAAATGATAAAAGAACTTGCGCAATAGGGTGTACATATAGGTAATTAGGTGGAGTCAGCTCCCTTGTGGCCACCTTCATGTGCTAATCCACACAAAGTATCACCGCCGCGTGCTCCTTTCAAAACCACCGCTAGTACGTTAAGCCAATCTCCTCAGCCTGCGTCTAGCGTCTTACGGCACTCTGTGGCTCTTTCCTGACCTCTGCCACCACCAAACTCCTCATCCATGCCCTCATAATTTCCCGCCTTGACTACTGCAATGCCCTGCTATCTGGTCTCCCTATGACCCAAACAGCCCCACTGCAGTCCATCATGAATGCGGCAGCCAGAATTATCCACTGCTCCCATCGCTCCACCACGGCAGATCCACTCCTAGAATCCCTCCACTGGCTTCCTATCCAGTCCAGAATCAGATTCAAGATACTGTGTCTGACCTACAAATCTGTCCACAAAACCTGTCCAACCTACATTTCCGATCTTACTCAGTACACACCTAGCCGCTCACTCCGCTCTTCCAATGAACTTCGCCTTACCGCCCCCCCGCATCACCCAGTCCCATGCACGCCTCCAGGACTTCTCAAGAGCTGCTCCAACACTATGGAACTCCCTACCTCCACCCATCAGGGCAGCCCCCTCCTTCAACACCTTCAAGAAAGCCCTCAAAACTCACCTTTTCACTCTGGCCTACTACCCCTCACAAGTGCTCTAAGCTAGTGTTGGGCGAACATCTAGATGTTCGGGTTCGGGCCGAACAGGCCGAACATGGCCGCGATGTTCGGGTGTTCGACCCGAACTCCGAACATAATGGAAGTCAATGGGGACCCGAACTTTTGTGGTTTGTAAAGCCTCCTTACATGCTACATACCCCAAATTTACAGGGTATGTGCACCTTGGGAGTGGGTACAAGAGGAAAAAAAAATTAGCAAAAAGAGCTTATAGTTTTTGAGAAAATCGATTTTAAAGTTTCAAAGGGAAAACTGTCTTTTAAATGTGGGAAATGTCTGTTTTCTTTGCACAGGTAACATGTTTTTTGTCGGCATGCAGTCATAAATGTAATACATATAAGAGGTTCCAGGAAAAGGGACCGGTAACGCTAACCCAGCAGCAGCACACGTGATGGAACAGGAGGAGGGTGGCGCAGGAGGAGAAGAAGGCCACGCTTTGTGAGACACAACAACCCCGGCCTTGCATGAGGGCAAGAAGCGTGCGGATAGCATGCTTTGTACCGCCATGCAGTCATAAATGTAATAAAGATAAGTGGTTCAATAAACAGGGACCACGCGGCAACGCTAACCCAGCAGCAGCAGACGTGATGGAACAGGAGCAGGCGCAGGAGGAGAAGGCCACGCTTTGTGAGACACAACAACCCAGGCCTTGCATGTGGACAAAAAGCGTGCGGATATAGCAGCAATGCTTTTTGCCGCCATGCAGTCATAAATGTAATACAGATGAGAGGTTCAATAAACAGGGCCCGGAAACGCAACACCATCCCAGATGTTCATTGGTCATGTTACTTGGTTGGGGTCCTGGAGTGTTGCGTAGTCATTTCCAATCCAGGATTGATTCATTTTAATTTGAGTCAGACGGTCTGCATTTTCTGTAGAGAGGCGGATACGCCGATCTGTGACGATGCCTCCGGCAGCACTGAAACAGCGTTCCGACATAACGCTGGCTGCCGGGCAAGCCAGCACCTCTATTGCGTACATTGCCAGTTCGTGCCAGGTGTCTAGCTTCGATACCCAATAGTTGAAGGGTGCAGATGGATGGTTCGACACAGCTACGCCATCTGACATGTAGTCCTTGACCATCTTCTCCAGGCGATCGGTGTTGGAGGTGGATCTGCACGCTTGCTGTTCAGTGGGCTGCGGCTGCATGGGTGTCAGAAAATTTTCCCACTCCAAGGACACTGCCGATACCATTCCCTTTTGGGTACTAGCTGCGGCTTGCGTTGTTTGCTGCCCTCCTGGTCGTCCTGGGTTTGCGGAAGTCAGTCTGTCTGCGTACAACTGGCTAGAGGAGGGGGAGGATGTCAATCTCCTCTCTAAAGTCTCCACAAGGGCCTGCTGGTATTCTTCCATTTTGACCTGTCTGACTCTTTCTTCAAGCAGTTTTGGAACATTGTGTTTGTACCGTGGATCCAGAAGGGTATAAACCCAGTAATTGGTGTTGTCCAGAATGCGCACAATGCGTGGGTCACGTTCAATGCAGTCTAGCATGAATTGAGCCATGTGTGCCAGAGTCCTACCAGAATCCTCATCATCCTCTTGTGAGCGTTGTGATAGTTGTTGTGATGCATCATAGTCGTCACCTTCCTCCTGGTCTGCTTCTGCTGACCATTCGCGTTGAATTGTGGAAGTCCAACGTGCACCGCTCTGGCCCTCGTCAGTGGTGGCATGAAATTCCTGCTCCAACTCCAGCTGTTCCTCCTCCTCTTCTTCGTCATAGCTGCTGGGGCCAGCGTTCCCTGAGGCGGATGGCCTGATGTTGGTACCATCACGCTGATCGTTTTCTCCTTCAGATTCCCCCAGTTGCATCATGACAGCTGTTTCCTTGATTTTTAACATCGACCTCTTCAGTAAACACAGCAGTGGTATGGTAATGCTGACTGAAGAGTTGTCACTGCTCACAAGCAACGTGGATTGCTCAAAATTTTGGAGGACTTGGCAGAGGTCCAACATGTTGGCCCAATCGGATCCACAGAAGCTTGGCAGCTGGCCGGATGCGCCTCGGTACTGCGCCGTCATGTACTGGACCACTGCACTCTTCTGCTCGCAAAAGCGGGCTAGCATGTGCAGCGTAGAATTCCAGCGCGTAGGGACATCACACAGCAAGCGATGGTGGGGGAGATTGAAGCGCTCCTGCATCTTGGCGAGTGCCCCCGAAGCAGTACTGGAATTTCTACAATGTTTGGACACTCGACGCACCTTCAACAGCAGATCGGGCACGCCTGGGTATGTCCTCAGGAACCGCTGAACTACTAGGTTCATCACGTGCGCCAGGCAAGGGATGTGTGTCAGCTTAGCCAACCTTAAAGCGCGAATGAGATTACTCCCATTATCACACACAACCATGCCCGGTTTCAGGTCCAGCGGTGCCAGCCACAAATCCGTCTGTTCCTTTATTCCCCTCCAAATTTCCTCCCCTGTGTGCTGCTTATCCCCAAGGCAGATTAGCTTCAGCAACGCTTGCTGACGCATGCCAACAGCTGTGCTGCACTGCTTCCACGATCCTACTGCTGCTGGGTTAGCGTTTCCGGATGAGGTACAGCTTTGAGATGCGTTGGAGGAGAAGGAGTCAGAGAGGTAGGTGCTGCTGTTATCCAGTGGGAGGGACGGCGGTGCAGCTGTTTGTGGCGTGGGCAACACCCATGCCGTAGCAGGTGAGGAATCGCTGCCAGGCTCCACAAGGTTCACCCAGTGCGCGGTAAGGGAGATGTATCGACCCTGGCCGAACGCACTCGTCCAGGTGTCAGTGGTGAGGTGAACCTTGCAGGCAACGGCATTCTTCAAGCTTCGGGTTATTTTGCTGACCACGTGCTCATGCAACTCAGGCACTGCAGAGCGTGCAAAGTGGTAGCGGCTGGGAACCACGTAACGTGGGATGGCCACTGACATCATGCCCTTGAAGCTGTTTGTCTCCACCAATCGATATGGCAGCAGGCCAGAAGCTTGGCTATGCTGGCTGTTACTGCCACGGCCCGGGGGTCATTTGCTGGCAATTTCCTCTTGCGCTCAAACATCTCCGACACAGACAACTGAACCGTAGCGCTGCACACGGAAGGGCTGTTGGTTGTTGTGTTTGATGAACACTGGGAGACCTCAAGAGCACTACTCCGGAAAGTGACAGTGTCAGCGTCGTCTGATGTTTGTGAATGTTGTGAACCACGCAATGGCTGGGCTACTGCTGCTGCTGAGGCGGGTCTGGTGAACCCAAGGGAGGCAGTGTTGTTTCTGGTACCCTGTCCTGACGCGTTTGCCCAAAGAGTGGGATGTTTGGATAGCATGTGACGGCTCATGCTGGTGGTGGAGAGGTTGTTAATATTTTTCCCCCTGCTCAGGCGGGTCTTGCACACCTTGCAAATCGCCATGGTAACATCCTCAGTGCAGTCTTCAAAGAAAGCCCAGACTTTGGAGCACCTGCCTCCTTGCTGGCGATTTCTGTTTGCTCCTCTTTTGCCTCTCACTTGAACTTCCACGCTTGTGGTGCCTGAAATTGCGCGCCGCCTACCTTGTGGCACAAGGCGAACTCGTGCAGCAGTGTGTTCTTCAACAGACTCATCTGTGCTGCTGCTACGACGGTGATGTTCTCGTTCACAAACAAAATCTGGGTCTCTGTCCACATTGTCCATACCCTCCTCTTCCATCTCCTCAAACTCGTCATATGTCATTGTGGGCCACCGCCGTGGAGTAGAGCTCCCCACAACAACCTCTGCGCAGCACACTCCAACGTCGTCTTCCAGATCTTGTCGGCCGACCTCCTGCAATTGCAACCCCTCCTGCCCAAATTGCTCTGGGATTTGGGTTTCCGAGTCCTCTTCGGACTCGCCTTGTATTTCAGTGCGCGGTGCATTTCCCACAGTTAACGGTTGTGAATCCAGGCACAACATTTCTGGCTTTTCCTCCATTGACCTTTGAAAGGTGGAAGTTTGTTGGGCTGGGAATAGCTCCTGCGAATACCCCATTGTGTCCTGAGGTAATTCATCGGACTGGTTATCTGGCAGTTGTGTGCGTGGTGTCGCTGCCGGTTGTGTCAGCTTTGTGCCCACTGGCTCCTTGTAACTGGCTGAGGACTCGGACCTCGTGCGTGATGTGCTGGTGCTGCTTAACCCACTGCTGGACGCTTGAGAGGTCATCCAAGTAATTATCTGGTCCTGTTCTTTTGGATTTGTGAGGGTTGTTGTCCTGGACAACATGGGCGGTATTGAGTGGGTTTTCTTGGGTGCTCCCGTGGCCTGTACGTGAACCGTCAGGGGAAACACCTCTTCCCTTGCCCCTCCCTCTTTCACCGGATTTCTTCCTCATTTCACTTATCCTTACAGTACACGCTGACTGGCAGCAGTACAGTGGCAGTACAGAAATGCTATACAGTACCACTATTCCCAGCAGCGACACAGAGCACAATGCTATACAGTGACGGGTGAGCGGTGTACCACTATTCCCAGCAGCGACACAGAGCACAATGCTATACAGTGACGGGTGAGCGGTGTACCACTATTCCCAGCAGCGACACAGAGCACAATGCTATACAGTGGCGAACGAGCGGTGTACCACTATTCCCAGCAGACACAGAACAGTACACAGAATGCTATATAGTGTGGCTGAACGAGCGGTGTACCACTATTCCCAGCAGACACAGAACAGTACACAGAATGCTATATAGTGTGGCTGAACGAGCGGTGTACTACTGTTCCCAGCAGACACAGAACAGTACACAGAATGCTATATAGTGTGGCTGAACGAGCGGTGTACTACTGTTCCCAGCAGACACAGAACAGTACACAGAATGCTATATAGTGTGGCTGAACGAGCGGTGTACTACTGTTCCCAGCAGACACAGAACAGTACACAGAATGCTATATAGTGTGGCTGAACGAGCGGTGTACTACTGTTCCCAGCAGACACAGAACAGTACACAGAATGCTATATAGTGTGGCTGAACGAGCGGTGTACTACTGTTCCCAGCAGACACAGAACAGTACACAGAATGCTATATAGTGTGGCTGAACGAGCGGTGTACTACTGTTCCCAGCAGACACAGAACAGTACACAGAATGCTATATAGTGTGGCTGAACGAGCGGTGTACTACTGTTCCCAGCAGACACAGAACAGTACACAGAATGCTATATAGTGTGGCTGAACGAGCGGTGTACCACTGTTCCCAGCAGACACAGAACAGTACACAGAATGCTATATAGTGTGGCTGAACGAGCGGTGTACTACTGTTCCCAGCAGACACAGAACAGTACACAGAATGCTATATAGTGTGGCTGAACGAGCGGTGTACTACTGTTCCCAGCAGACACAGAACAGTACACAGAATGCTATATAGTGTGGCTGAACGAGCGGTGTACTACTGTTCCCAGCAGACACAGAACAGTACACAGAATGCTATATAGTGTGGCTGAACGAGCGGTGTACCACTGTTCCCAGCAGACACAGAACAGTACACAGAATGCTATATAGTGTGGCTGAACGAGCGGTGTACCACTATTCCCAGCAGACACAGAACAGTACACAGAATGCTATATAGTGTGGCTGAACGAGCGGTGTACCACTATTCCCAGCAGACACAGAACAGTACACAGAATGCTATATAGTGTGGCTGAACGAGCGGTGTACTACTGTTCCCAGCAGACACAGAACAGTACACAGAATGCTATATAGTGTGGCTGAACGAGCGGTGTACTACTGTTCCCAGCAGACACAGAACAGTACACAGAATGCTATATAGTGTGGCTGAACGAGCGGTGTACTACTGTTCCCAGCAGACACAGAACAGTACACAGAATGCTATATAGTGTGGCTGAACGAGCGGTGTACTACTGTTCCCAGCAGACACAGAACAGTACACAGAATGCTATATAGTGTGGCTGAACGAGCGGTGTACTACTGTTCCCAGCAGACACAGAACAGTACACAGAATGCTATATAGTGTGGCTGAACGAGCGGTGTACTACTGTTCCCAGCAGACACAGAACAGTACACAGAATGCTATATAGTGTGGCTGAACGAGCGGTGTACCACTGTTCCCAGCAGACACAGAACAGTACACAGAATGCTATATAGTGTGGCTGAACGAGCGGTGTACTACTGTTCCCAGCAGACACAGAACAGTACACAGAATGCTATATAGTGTGGCTGAACGAGCGGTGTACTACTGTTCCCAGCAGACACAGAACAGTACACAGAATGCTATATAGTGTGGCTGAACGAGCGGTGTACCACTGTTCCCAGCAGACACAGAACAGTACACAGAATGCTATATAGTGTGGCTGAACGAGCGGTGTACTACTGTTCCCAGCAGTGACACACAATGACTGGGGGGGACCCTGGCTAGCGTGGCTGGAGCGCGAACTACCCTGCCTGCCTACCCAAAGCTAAACCCACAGACAAATGGCGGAGATATGACGTGGTTCGGGTATTTATTTACCCGAACCACGTGACAGTTCGGCCAATCAGAGCGCGTTCGGGTCCGAACCACGTGACCCGTTCGGCCAATCACAGCGCTAGCCGAACGTTCGGGGAACGTTCGGCCATGCGCTCTTAGTTCGGCCATATGGCCGAACGGTTTGGCCGAGCACCGTCAGGTGTTCGGCCGAACTCGAACATCACCCGAACAGGGTGATGTTCTGCAGAACCCGAACAGTGGCGAACACTGTTCGCCCAACACTACTCTAAGCCCACAGCTGAACTCTGGTCCCCTACCGTTCGTGTCCTTACCTCTCCCTCTAGATTGTAAGCCTTTGTGCAGGGTCCTCCTCCTTTTGTGTCCTACCTGATCATGCACCTCCATTACTGTGCACCCATCCTATGCATCTGAGTGAACCTAACTTGCCTAATCTCCATGCTCTCCTCCAGTGACTGACTAAGCATTACCTTGTACTCATACTGTGCTGTGTGATCTCCATGCTCCCATCCAGTGACTAAGCATTACCTTGTACTAATACTGTGCTGTGTGATCTCCATGCTCCCATCCAGTGACTGACTAAGCATTACCTTGTACTCATACTGTGCTGTGTGATCTCCATGCTCCATCCAGTGACTAAGCATTACCTGGTACTCATACTGTGCTGTGTGATCTCCATGCTCCATCCAGTGACTGACTAAGCATTACCTTGTACTCATACTGTGCTGCATGATCTGGTCTTTCTTGTATTCCTGTATTGTCATATTGCTGTATGTCACCCCTAAATATTGTCTGTAACCTAAATTAATGTTCAGCGCTGCGTAATATGTTGGCGCTTTATAAATATAATAAATAAATAGCAACTCATCAGGGGCTTCGAAGGTGCTGACTGGTCTGTTGAGACCCCAACATCTGGTGAGTGACTTTATGAAGGGGGGCCAAGATGTATGTATGAATACAGTTGCTGAACAAAGAGCGCAATCATTTGAATATATATTTTACTGTACTACTGGCCATAATAACCCAGAGACTGTGCTGCAGCACTTGGTCTTTTAAAATAAGGACACAATCATTGCAGGTCACTGAGAAGTGCATCCTACCAGCTTTTGCTTCTTGGGAGTTAATTGGACTGCAATATAAAGAAAGCGAGCAAAGTTTTATTTTTTACTATCCTTCATTATGAGCTGAGCTCCTAAAATTAGGATGTACATCAAATCCCATTTAAAAACTGAAAAAAAAAAATCACACTAGTGCTGCATTAAAGTGGTCTGAAACTCTGATATAACATTCAATTAAAATGTGTTTTTCTACTTTTTATTACTTATACAGTTATCCTATTTGCTTTTGTGCATAAGTAATATTGTCTGTCTACAAATTACAAGTTTCCAAAGTGTAGTTTATCGTACCCTGAAACCTGCCATTGCATTTTATTCTAACTGTTTTTTATTATATATTAAAATCTTCTAATGAGTTGTTCTGAGCTCTCTGTGTGTGTCTGAAGCAGAGACAGCTTCTCAGAGATTGTTTTTTACTTCTTACACACACATGTATCAACATTGGAATGTAAACAAAGATACTGTTATCTACAGTTTCAATGCGGATTTGAAGCTGAATAGCAGGCCAAAGTGCTTTGTTTAACCATTTTACTGATGTTCTGCTAAAAAAAAAATTTATTGGATAGTAGCTTTGAAGCTGTGAGGAATCTTTTAGAGCAAAGTAGAAATGCTGACTTTCAAACCACTTTAAAGTAAACCTGTAAGGGAAAAAAAGTGCCCTTGAGGGGTACTTACCTCGGGAGGGGGAAGCCTCTGGATCCTAAAGAAGCTTGCCCCGTGGGATCAGCCCCCCCAATTACCCCCCACCCCGAAGATCCGCCAACAAGGGCTTGTCACCATTGCGCGCAGGTGCAGTAGCGGTTTCCCGTTCAGCCAAGCCCTTCGGAAAGCGAGGCAGCTAGAGAAAGTTGGCCCCATCATAGCCTCTAATAAGCTAAATGGCTTTATGGCTAAATCGGCACTCAGATAGCAGTTTGGGCACCGTCAATATAGCAACAATTAACACCACTTGGACTTTTGCAGGAGCAGGGTGAGCCGTTTATCCCGCTTTACCCTGCCCAAAAATTTCCCGGCGGCCTAATTATATGTACGCTCCAAAAGCAGCTACTGTACCTGCGCACACCACTGACAAGCCCTAATCTTCTCACCTTAAAGCGAAGTGAACCTTGTTTTCACCTGCAAAGCAACCAGTATCTTGCACTGTGCATAGAACTTTCAGTACACAAACATTCCGCAGAGATCACCTGGCAGGACTAACGTTGTTGTTGTCACCTGTGATAAATTTCAGAATATAAATCAGGGAGAGGAAAGATTTTACAATGGGCAAACACTGAGCACGGCAATTGTCTTCATTATGTTATTTTCACTACAGTTCCTTTTTAAAGAATCTATGTGTTCACAGTACACAGGAATTAAGTATGGTGACATCTTGTGACCAAAAAGTAAAAATACATCCACATACACTTATATATATATTGTTATCAGTTTTTAATTCCTTTCACTCCTACCCCATAGTTACCAAAGTAAAATACATAAATAGTTATATTAGGGACTTTTTTTAGTATGTATGTCTTGAGGGTATATTACTGTTATTTTTGCAAAGAAAGGCTTGTAATTATTGATATAGTATAAAAAAAAAAATCTTTATTTCCAAAATAAAATATTATCGCCATACATTGTACTAGGGACATAATTTGAATGTTGTAATACACAAGACAAATGGGCAAATAAAATGTGTCGGTTTTATCTACAATAGCACATTTTATTTTAACTATAATGGCTGAAAACTAAGAAATAATGATTTTTTTTCATCTTTTTTCATCTTATTCTTTTTAAAATACATACAAAAACCCAAAGAAAGCCTAATTTGTGGTGAAAAAAACAATATGTAGATCATTTCAGTGTGATAAGTAAGGATAAAGTTATAAGTGAATGAATGGGAGGAGTGTGAAAATTGCTCTGGTTTTTAATGAGAAACCGTAATCAAGAATTGAACTTCATCCCAATCAGTAGCTGATACCCCCTTTTACATGAGAAATCTATTCCTTATCTTAAAGGACTTCCGAGGCCAAAAATCAAAATTTTGATCAGTACCTGTCTCTTTTTCAAATCCATGGGCAAGTTCCTCTTCGCCCTCCACTCTGTTCCGCCGCAAATGTATTCTTTTCTTTGCCCCCAGGTCGGGGCCCGACCCCACTGCACGGGTCGTCTCGTACTCCACTCGCAAGATGGCCGCCGATCAGAGCCGCGGCTGCGCAGTACATATGGAGGCAAGTGTGGCTGCGCAGCTCTCCACTCACAAGATGGCCGCCGATCAGAGCCGCGGCTGCGCAGTACATATGGAGGCAAGTGTGGCTGCGCAGCTCTCCACTCGCAAGATGGCCGCCGATCAGAGCCGCGGCTGCGCAGTACATATGGAGGCAAGTGTGGCTGCGCAGCTCTCCACTCGCAAGATGGACGCCGATCAGAGCCGCGGCTGCGCAGTACATATGGAGGCAAGTGTGGCTGCGCAGCTCTCCACTCGCAAGATGGCCGCCGATCAGAGCCGCGGCTGCGCAGTACATATGGAGGCAAGTGCGGCTGCGCAGCTCTCCACTCGCAAGATGGCCGCCGATCAGAGCCGCGGCTGCGCAGTACATATGGAGGCAAGTGTGACTGCGCAGCTCTCCACTCGCAAGATGGCCGCCGATCAGAGCCGCGGCTGCGCAGTACATATGGAGGCAAGTGTGGCTGCGCAGCTCTCCACTCGCAAGATGGCCGCCGATCAGAGCCGCGGCTGCGCAGTACATATGGAGGCAAGTGTGGCTGCGCAGCTCTCCACTCGCAAGATGGACGCCGATCAGAGCCGCGGCTGCGCAGTACATATGGAGGCAAGTGCGGCTGCGCAGCTCTCCACTCGCAAGATGGCCGCCGATCAGAGCCGCGGCTGCGCAGTACATATGGAGGCAAGTGTGGCTGCGCAGCTCTCCACTCGCAAGATGGCCGCCGATCAGAGCCGCGGCTGCGCAGTACATATGGAGGCAAGTGCGGCTGCACAGCTCTCCGCCCCCCGTCCAGCCTCGGAGAGCTGCGCAGCCGCTCTTGCCTCCATATGTACTGCGCAGCCGCGGCTCTGATCGGTGGCCATCTTGCGAGTGGAGAGCTGCGCAGCCGCTCTTGCCTCCATATGTACTGCGCAGCCGCGGCTCTGATCGGCGGCCATCTTGCGAGTGGAGTACGAGACGACCCGTGCAGTGGGGTCGGGCCCCAACCTGGGGGCAAAGAAAAGAATACAGAGGGACAGAGCGGAGGGCGAAGAGGAACTTACCCATGGATTTGAAAAAGAGACAGGTACTGATCAAAATTTTGATTTTTGGCCTCGGAAGTCCTTTAAACGGATCGGGGGCTCTGTACGGCTGATGTTATGGTTTGTGGTGAAACCCTCCCACAAATGTCAGCGCCTCACAACTCGCCACATCTCACTGAGGTACTGACATCACACCGTGGGAGCCCTGTTGAATTGTGGGAAATAACAGCTGTTTCCAACTGCCAAAAAAGCAAGCAGCATCTCCTTCCACAGACATCACCTGCCAGCAGTAAAAATATCACCATATGATAAATGTCATAATGTAAATCAGGGAGAGGAAACACTGACTAAATCATTTATACATAATTATTTTAAAAATTAAGCACTTTTTTATTACATTATTTTCACTGGAGTTCCTCTTTAAGGGGAAATAACCTGTGATAGGAAGTGGTTAATCATGAAACATTTCAAGTACGTAAGGCCTGGTCTCCTTCCTCATTGCAGCTGCAATAATCCCTATTATATCTATATGTATTTTTAGAGTCTGGAAATATTACATATGTTATCACTTCTTAAACCAGTGGGTTCAGCTTACATATGAACAAAAGACACTTAATTAAAACGCTGAACACTCGTCGCCCTCGCGCGTTTGTTTAACGGCGCTCGGCGCGCTGTAAAAATGACACCGCTCAGCTTGGCGATCCATCCTCTTTCTCTCGCTCTCCCTGACTCGCTGAATGAAAAGATTTATTTTCATGAAATTGTTCACATTAATCTGACTGTTACAAATGGATGCCGTGAATCCGAGCACATAAGGGACATAAATAATGCTGAATCTTAAACAGAACAATCCATAATCATTTACTGGGTTTCGTCACCTCGGAAGACGACGGGAGGGAACATGGAAGTGCCGGAAAGGAGGCTGGAGGAGAGCGGAAAGGCGCAGGAGGATAACTTAGAAGTAGAGGTCATTGTCTATTTATATAACCAGCAAATTGAAGTATGCTGAATCCAAATCTAAATACGGAAGGGTGTGTAAACAGTTGTGCTGAGCAGTGTAAATTATAAGTACGGTAATGCTTTTGGAAATTAACGTTTCAGGCCCATATGCAATTGACAACTTTTTCCCCTGAATTTTCTCCTTGTCACACCTTGTCAAAAAATGCCCTTAAAGGACAACTGTAGTGAGAGGGATATAGAGACTGCCATATTTATTTTCTTTTCATCTCCCAGGCGGTAACACCGAACAGAGCTCGGGGTAGGAAAAATGAGCTGCAAGCGGTAAGCCCGAGCTCAGTCGGGGTAGCTGATTACCTGCTTGTAATGCTCTTTTGGAGTCCTGCGTGAGATCGGCGCAGAGGGACTCCAGCCTCTCTCCCCAGCAGCATGAAGTTTTATCGGGCCGCCGGGATCCCCATACCCCCGCTCTTCTTCCAGGGACCCGGTGGCCAATCAGTGCCTCCCCAGACTGAGCTCCCATGAGCACTTGCTACATGGGACTCAGAATGCCTTGGTCCTGGAGGAGCTGTGGGCGAGGCTTGTTTAGTTTATAGGGAATTAGAGTATTAAAACAAAAAAGAAAAAGTATTTGGCTTGAGGAATGCCATAGAAACTATATGTAAGGGGCACAATTATGCAATGTGTAAAAGTTTATCTCGGATCCCCTTTAAGCCCCATTTTATTGGCTATAGAATACGGAAGCAGTAGATTTGGGCGCATGAGACAAGTGGACAAAAAGGGCGCCCCATTCACTTCCATTATAAATATCGTTTAATGGGCGCTGAACGGGGAAAATAAGGCGCCGGAGATTTTTAAGGATTTATAACGGCGCCCGGAGATTTTTAAGGATTTATAACTATGTTTGTGATGATTTAAGTTTACAAAATGAGCCCGTGACGAATAACGTTTATGAAGATAATAAATCACTATTTCTAAAACATTTCTAACACATTATTATCCACCCAAAAAAATAATTTACATTTTTTTTCTTTACATTTTTTATTTATTAATGTCTGTAAAATATTATTATCCATAGGGGGTCTTAGGTTTAGGCACCAACAGGGGGGTCTTAGGTTTAGGCACCAACAGGGGGGTCTTAGGTTTAGGCACCAACAGGGGGGTCTTAGGTTTAGGCACCAACAGGGGGGTCTTAGGTTTAGGCACCAACAGGGGGGTCTTAGGTTTAGGCACCAACAGGGGGGTCTTAGGTTTAGGCACCAACAGGGGGGTCTTAGGTTTAGGCACCAACAGGGGGGTCTTAGGTTTAGGCACCAACAGGGGGGTCTTAGGTTTAGGCACCAACAGGGGGTCTAGGGGTTAGGGATAGGTACAGGGAGGGTTTTTAATAAACGAAAATATAAGTTTCACTTTACAAACAGGGAAGATTAACGTTTTAAGAATTGCCGATCTCATACACATTATTTAGTGATTTATAAATTCTTAAAACACTATTTATAAACGAAATTCTACACAATAATTTCTATAAACGATATTTCCATTTATCGTTTATACCACGCGCCCTTTTTTCCCGACGCCCTTTTCGTACGTACGCATAGAATACTCACTCGGAATGGCGGGCGGTGACAGGTTAATGAATCTGTGAATGGAGGAGGCCGGATGGGACAGCTCTGCGGAGGCTCTTGTTAGCGAGTGTGGTTAATGAAACTCTTGATCCATGCTGCGGCCCCCTCGGGCCAGGCTTTCTCTAGGAAAGATGGGTGCAGCCTGCACGTTAGTGACATCTGCTCTGACAAATTGTTTGCACACATTTTTTCCGTTCTCTAAGTGTGTGGAGACCCCCGCAGCAGAAATTCCTTTTTGCTCTAATTCATTCTGCATCTTTGCAGATTTAGATCTGCGGGGAACGCAGATAATTCTACCTCTTCATTTATTCCGCCTCAATATCTATTCTCTTTTGTCTTTACGGGGCCATTGTTCTGTAATAAGTCATCTCTATTAAAGCGGAACCCCGCAACTCTCCCAAAAACGTGCCTGCAGGTAGTGTCTATAAATTGCAAGGATTTTAGCAAGCAGTATCAGCGATTCATAGGTTATTACGCAGCTAGTAAGATGGCCAGGATTAGAGGTGTAATATGTGCTATTAATTTAAAGGATCACTATGGAAAAAAATGTAAAAGGCATGTGTAAAGAAATACGTATAAGACATACATTTCTCCCAGATTACAATGCTCTGTACATTACTGGAATATGAATTACTTTTCTCCAATGTTCCTGTCGTTTACAGATGGCAATAAAAATGTGACATATCTGACAGGTTTTGGGCTAGTTCATCTCCTCATGGTGGATTCTCAGGGTTTTCTTTGTTCTCAAAACTACCTACTGCAGCACAGTTGCTCAGTCCAACTCCCAAAATAGCAGTACAAAAAGTAGGCAGACTGGCCAATATCTTTTTAGAGATCTTTTCCAAGGTGAGCTTTTGTAAAGGATAAAGGCGACACTTAGAATCCCCCATGAGGACATGGACTAGTCCAATACCTGTGAGATCTGTCAAGGGTAAAACGTTGTATAGCAGTAGCGTAATTGTGTATGGAACTGTATCTGTATTGTAGTGTTTGTATAACATATTGTGTATTGTGCCCTGTATGCCAAACCCAATTCTGGGCACGACCCAGTCGTGCTTGGAGAAATAAAATGATTCTAATAAAATGATTCTGATTCTGATGTTTATGGCTTATCTTAAGTGACAAGAACATAGGAAAAAAGTAATTTATATTGCATTTTAATCTGGGACATCTTATACTGTATACTGTATTTATTTTTAATGTAACAATTTTTTGTGTTAGTCGACCTTTCTTATATATATTTCACAAAAAAAGCTTATTTTACCCAAATTTGCCGGAAACCAGAAGTACACCTGAAGTGACATTATTATGGAGGCTCCCATATTTATTTCCTTTTTAAACAAATTTTTTTAGACAAATAATTGGTGGCGAAAAAAACAAGATATAGTTCATTTCATTGCGATAAGTAATAATAAAGTTATAGACAAATGAATGGAAGGAGCACTGAAAGGTGAAAATTGCTCTGGTGTTCAAGAGGTAAAACCCCTCATTATTATTATTTAGTATTTATATAGCGCCAACATATTACGCAGCTCTGTACAGTGTATATATGTATATTGTCTTCTCGCTAACTGTCCCTCAAAGGAGCTCACAATCTAATCCCTACCATTGCCATATGTCTATATTATGTAGTGTAAGTACTGTAGTCTAGGGCCAAGTTTAGGGGGAGCCAATTAACTTATCCGTATGTTTTTGGAATGTGGGAGGAAACCGGAGTGCCCGGAGGAAACCCACGCAGACACGGAGAGAACATACAAACTCTTTGCAGATAGTGCCCTGACTGGGATTCGAACCAGGGACCCAGCGCTGCAAGGCGAGAGAGCTAACCACTACGCCACCGTGCTGCCCTCAGTGGTGAAGTGGTTAAAGGGAATCTGAAGTGAAAATAAATGTATGATATAATGATTTGTATGTGTAGTACAGCTAAGAAATAAAACATTAGCAGCAGATATATGAGTCTAATATTGTTTCCAGTGCAGGGAGAGTTATGAACTCCATTTGCTATCTATGCAAAAGAGCTTCACTGATCTCTACGACTTTCAAAGTCACAGAGAGCTCTGTCTGTCTGTCTTCTGAAGCTTATCATCTCAACTGTCTGTCACTGTATTTTGTTTTTCTGCAGAGGAAAGTTCAAAAGGTCATTAGCCTGCTCTGTAAAATCATTTAGAATGCTGAGTAATGTGTAAACTGCAAATATTAGAGAATGATGCAATGTTATAAAAAAAAACCCTATATAACTGAAAATAAAAATATGAAACTATTTTCTTTGCTTCTAATGTTCTATTAATTATCCGTACTACACATACAATTGTTATTATTATTATTTATTGTATTTATAAAGCGCCAACATATTACGCAGCGCAATTCATTATATCATAATTGTTTTTTCACTTCAGTGTCAATTTAATCAGTGGTCTTGTTCATATCATGGTATTTTTACATTTTTGGAAAAAAATTGGAGCTACTTTCTTGTCGGTTCATATTTTTATATCAATAGGCATTATTAGTATGCGTTATAACATATTTAATTGCATATCGTAAGCATCGGAAATGCATGAGCAAACTCGTGTACGAACGCAGTTTATAGTTACAACAAGGCCTTTTTGTCAATAACATACACAATGTAATTTTTTTAAAGAAAATTGAATTACTGTACACTAATAACAGAAGCCTTTCTAATCCCAGCTTCCCACAAACCACTGCTGTGTGTCGTATAGCGTTTTATTCCCGATAGAGCGTGGATTTCTTGTGGCGTGTTTGTGTCATGTTGATAATGTTCAGCTCGCAGTGACACAGAATAAGTGTGCGCACTCACGTCGCCCGCCGTCCAGGTGACTTGATAAGAATAGACGAGGCTGACATCTTGTGCCAGACTGACAGATGTGCGCTCCCCAGACTGCGCCCGTCAAAGACACCTTCGCAAAATCAACCGTGAAGGTTTCGCACAATGGAGTCTCTTCATATGCAAAAGGCCCACGCAAGGTGACATATGGCGGCGCGCGCGTCTTTCTGATGAAAAATTAATTGACTCGTGTTTTCTTTGCTATCTCAGAAAACGGAATCTTGCCTTAGAACAATGGAAAGCAGTATGGGAGATGTAGAGTCTTTGTAGCGTTTTTAGCACAGTGAAAGCATGCATTCAGACGATTACAAACGCAATCAAGGATTCGCAAGAAATTGCCAATACAATCTGGCACGGGCGTTTGTATCAATGAAAGCCGAAATTGTTATGTGACGTGTGTGATTGTAGATTGCCTGCTGTCCATATTCTACCCATTTTATCCTGAAGGCATTAGATTCTATTCTGCAAGGAGTTTGTATGTTCTCTACGTGTCTGTGTGGGTTTTCACCGGGCACTCCGGTTTCCTCCCACATTCCAAAAACAGATAAGTTAATTGACCCTTCTCTCACTAACAGCAGCCAGCAGAGAATGAATCCAATATGGCCACTGCTTTTTTTTTAATAGGGGGGTGGGGGGTCCAGGAGGGGTGCTTGGCTCCGTGTGACTGCCTTGTGTCAGCTGACTGTGAGGTAAGGGGTCAAAGGTTAGCTCCATGATGATGTATAGGGGGTAGAGTGGAGCGAACCTCCGATTTTAGGTTCGCGAACCGGGTTCGCGAACTTCCGCGTACGGTTCGGTTCGCGTAAAAGTTCGCGAACCGCCATAGACTTCAATGGGGATGCGAACTTTGAAAAAAAAAAATTATGCTGGCCACAAAAGTGATGGAAAAGATGTTTCAAGGGGTCTAACACCTGGAGGGGGCATGGCGGAGTGGGATACACGCCAAAAGGCCCCGGGAAAAATCTGGATTTGACGCAAAGCAGCGTTTTAAGGGCAGAAATCACATTGAATGCTAAATGACAGGCCTAAAGTGCTTTAAAACATCTTGCATGTGTATACATCAATCAGGTAGTGTAATTAAGGTACTGCTTCACACTGACACACCAAACTCACCGTGTAACGCACCGCAAACAGCTGTTTGTGTAGTGACGGCCGTGCTGGACTGGTGCGCACCATGGCGAGAGTGCAGGTTTTGGTGGCTTTACAGCCCATAAGGTCGCCTGGCTGATGTAGCTGAATGACAGAACAGTGACTGTCCAGCTGATCAAATTTGGTCTGACCACAATGAGGCAACGACGGGTTCACTGAACAGAACAGGTATGCAGTGGCGGGTTCACTGAACACAACAGGTATGCAGTGGCGGGTTCACTGAACAGGAATACAGTGGCGGGTTCACTGAACAGAACAGGTATGCAGTGGCGGGTTCACTGAACAGTACAGGTATGCAGTGGCAGGTTCACTGTACAGGTATGCAGTGGTGGGTTCACTGAACAGAACAGGTATACAGTGGCAGGTTCACTGAACACAACAGGTATACAGTGGCGGGTTCACTGAACACAACAGGTATGCAGTGGCGGGTTCACTGAACAGGAATACAGTGGCGGGTTCACTGAACAGAACAGGTATGCAGTGGCGGGTGTACTGAACAGTACAGGTATGCAGTGGCAGGTTCACTGTACAGGTATGCAGTGGTGGGTTCACTGAACAGAACAGGTATACAGTGGCAGGTTCACTGAACAGAACAGGTATGCAGTGGCGGGTGTACTGAACAGTACAGGTATGCAGTGGCAGGTTCACTGTACAGGTATGCAGTGGTGGGTTCACTGAACAGAACAGGTATACAGTGGCAGGTTCACTGAACAGAACAGGTATGCAGTGGCGAGTTCACTGAACAGAACAGGTATACAGTGGCGGGTTCACTGAACACAACAGGTATACAGTGGCGGGTTCACTGAACACAACAGGTATGCAGTGGCGGGTTCACTGAACAGAAATACAGTGGCGGGTTCACAGAACAGAACAGGTATGCAGTGGCGGGTTCACTGAACAGTACAGGTATGCAGTGGCAGGTTCACTGAACAGGTATGCAGTGGTGGGTTCACTGAACAGAACAGGTATACAGTGGCGGGTTCACTGAACAGAACAGGTATGCAGTGGCGGGTTCACTGAACAGAACAGGTATACAGTGGCGGGTTCACAGAACAGGTATGCAGTGGCAGGTTCACTGAACAGGTATACAGTGGCGGGTTCACTGAACAGGTATGCAGTGGTGGGTTCACAGTACAGGTATGCAGTGGTGGGTTCACTGAACAGGTATGCAGTGGTGGGTTCACAGTACAGGTATGCAGTGGTGGGTTCACAGAACAGGTATGCAGTGGTGGGTTCACAGTACAGGTATGCAGTGGCAGGTTCACTGAACAGAACAGGTATGCAGTGGCGGGTTCACTGAACAGAACAGGTATACAGTGGCGGGTTCACAGAACAGGTATGCAGTGGCAGGTTCACTGAACAGGTATACAGTGGCGGGTTCACTGAACAGGTATGCAGTGGTGGGTTCACAGTACAGGTATGCAGTGGTGGGTTCACAGAACAGGTATGCAGTGGCAGGTTCACTGAACAGGTATGCAGGTATCCAGTGGGCTCACTGAACAGAACAGGTATGGTGGGCTCACTGAACAGAACAGGTATGCAGCCAGGAACAAGCTAAGCCTAACTAATCTTTCCCTATGAGAGACAGTCTGCAGCAGCTCGCCCTACTCTCACTAACGCAGGCACACGAGTGAGCCTAATGGCCGCCGCTGCCTGCCTTTTATTAGGGGGGGAGTGGCTCCAGGGGCTAGTGTAGCCTAATTGGCTACACTGGGCCTGCTGACTGTGATGTAGAGGGTCAAAGTTGACCCCCATGGTGCATTATGGGGCGAACCGAACTTCCGCAAAAGTTCGCCTGCGGGACCCGAACGCGAACCACTGAAGTTCGCATGGAACCATTTGCAGGCGAACCGTTCGGCCCAACTCTAATAGGGGGCAGGTCAAACACGCCAAATGTTCGCTGTTTGCCGCTCACGCGAACAGCGAAAATTTGGGAACTGTCCGGCCGTCTCTAATAGACATATGACTATGGCAGGGATTAGATTGTGAGCCCCTCTGAAGGACTGATAAGTGACAAGACAATATATACTCTGTACAGCGCTGCAGAAGATGTCAGCAATGCTAATTAAAAACAATCATCTATTAAAACTAGGGATGTGCAGGATTCTGAATTCTGACTTTTGTCTTGGAATTTTGCAATTTCGAGTTGAAACTCACAGAATTCCGACATCCAAATTCCGTAATGTGAAATAATGTGCGATACGTGAAAAAATATAGTGATGCAGTTTGCATAGCATGCTGTGTAAATGGCAGTAACTGTGACGATACATGCTATCGGAACATGCTAAGTTTGCTGACATTTTGTGAATTTACCTCATTGTTCTGTATTTTTTAGGCCGGTTTTACACTTGAAGTTAGCGGTGCAGTGTTCGCACTGCATCACACCATAGAAACCAGCCTTCATATGACCCTGCGCCACTGTGCAACAACAGGGTCATATGCATAGCACCGCCCCCGCTCAGTGATGTACTTCCTGCTGGACAGGAAGTACCTCACTGGGATTCTCGTCGTTGCATGCCCCATCGCACCGACGTCTACACTTACCGCGTTGCCTATAGACTTTCATTACTCCAAGCACTGCGTGTTAAGGGCGTTGCTTACAGTATCACGCTGTATTCTGTGCATCGGGATTGTGGCAGATTCGATACTTCTGGTGCAACGCAATGCCATAAGTGTCAATGCCCACATTCACTTGCATTGCCATTGCGTCACCCTGCAGTAAAACAGGGTAACACAACACACACTTACAATGCAAGTGAAAAAGGGGCTTCAGAGGCGTACATATAAATGAAGCCAGCGGGAAATTTGGATGCAGGGTGAAGCGAAAAAATTTCTCACCCTGCTCCTGCAAATGTCCCGGCGGTTTTAATTACTCTTCCCCCTCCAGGCCGGCATGAACTCAGGGGGTAAGATGTAATGGCTGAATGAAGAGGTTTCTAAAGTAAATTTGGCTCTGTCTTTTGATGGGGCCCAAATTGCTGTGTGAGCTCCACTTTAGCCGTAATTCCTATTATGACCTATGGCGGCGCCAAAATCTCCAGCGCCGTTTTTCTTTTGCTTTGCTTCAGTGATCTACTTTGGGGCGTACAAGAGGAATCGGCGCAGTAGACTTGGGTGCAGGATACAGCCTGTATGGCTGATCCTGCTGCTGCACAAATTCTTATTGATTTTAAATACTATTCCCTCTCCAGGCCGCCATAGATGGTGGGGAATGAAATAATTCGGCTTCCAGCAATTGCTGGAGGCCGAATTATACTGTTTTATAAGTAACTTCAGCGCCGTCTCCTGACCGCGCTAAAGTTACTCACTGCTGCGCCCAAGTCTCCTGCGCTGGAATGGCAATGTTCGACTTCGGGCTGACATTAGTGACTTCAGCAGCTGTTGTTGCTCTTTGTCTCTTGCAGGCCTTCGGGTTATGATAGGCCAAAATCCGACAAAAGTTTTGCTTTCCTACCTGACGGCGCATCTTCTTGTTTCGTGACACGCGTCCCTATTCCGTGTTTCTGAGAAAATAGCTGCAATAACATTATCTGTCATGAAGATCTGCACATTGTCAGAATTACGAGTACCGTAGAGCAGCAGAGTTAGCGGCTGCCAGCCAGGCGTCTCCCAGGTGCCTCGACACGGATGCTTCTGCACCGGCCCCCGATGGTCTATCTAAGCAAAGGATATGGACTCCAGAAAGAAGCCGTTATTATGAATTATTCATGGAAAAACTCTGTTTTTCCCTCCAAGTGACACTTCAAAGTCCATTCTCAGTGACTGCCGCTTCCCCCCTGGTAGAAGCGGTTTGAAAGAGAAGTCCTGTGGGGGTCCCCGGATACTGGAGGGAGACCTGCTCTCTCTGCTGCATGATTTTGCAGAAAACAGCTGACATTTCCAGCGTTCTGAGTTTATTTGTCTCTACTTTCCCATCTTCTCCTCCCTGAGCCCCCCAGTGTTTTATCCCTCAGCTTTCTTGTGCAAATAGTCATGTTTTGAGTCACAGCAGCAAAGTGCAGCTCTCAGAAGTCCCTCGGAGGAGCTCTCAGCCTGACTCACTCCCGGCACAAACATCCTTCCTTTCCACTCCGAGGAAAACTTGTTTTTATCTGTTCCTCAATGGTCTGATGTGAAATCGGTTGTTTATAAAGAAATCGCAGGAGCCCCATCCAGAACGTTGTGAGTAAACTACCCTTTAAAGAGAAGGAAGTTCAGAAGTCCAAGTCAGCGTTAAGTGTCAACCAAAGTATCTGAAACATATTAAAAGTAGGGATGCTCATATGGATTCAGAGGTATTGAAATGACCACATTTGCAATTGGAAAATCTTCATTTCCGATCAGAACTTGGAAATCAGAAAACAGAAATCTAGCACCCAACAATTTACTCTGCTTCATTTAATGTTCTCATATGACAAGCAGCAGCTCAAGACACGAAAAACTGCTCACCCTCAGCCTCTTCATTCCTCCTCAGTCAGGACAGCAGTGCCAGCTCCTCCCTTCTGCTGTGCAAGTCAAATGAAACACTGCTGCTCTCCTGCCTCCCCCCTCCTCACTCATTGTCAGACTCCTCACACAGCACAACAAGCTGCTTTTCCCCAATGATGCTCTCCTGCCTCCCCCCTCCTCACTCACTGTCAGACTCCTTACACAGCACAACAAGCAGCTTTTCCCCAATGATGCTCTCCTGCCTCCCCCCTCCTCACTCATTGTCAGACTCCTCACACAGCACAACAAGCTGCTTTTCCCCAATGATGACCTCTTCACCTCTCTCCTCTCGCTCCTCCTCCTTCTCTGACTGTATGCCGTAAGTGGAAACACAGTACAAACATGCCGCCCCTGTAATATCTGTGCCTGATGCAAGTGTTTCACCTTGCTTCATGAGAGAACCGGCCCTTCTTCCTGGTCAACTCAGAAGTATTGGGCCAAAGAGAGAATGTAAAAATGACAAAAAAAGACTCCACGGGAATCAGAAAATCGTAAATCTGCAAAATCGGTAATTCGCATTGGCGGAAATCTGCATTTCCGTCCATCCCTAATTAAGTGCCACTTATTGTCAAAGAAAATCAAAAAGATATATAAAACTTTAATTAGACCAGACATTACCTATGGAGGCTCAGCAGCAGGAGCAATTTGTCATCCTTGCAAGTTTGCCTCAGGCAGCAAAAAGTCTAGAGCCGGAAGCAGGAAAAAAGGGCGCCGGCAGCTAGTGGACGAAAAGGGCGCCGCCATTCACTCCCATAATAAATATCGTTTGCTGGGCGCCAAACAGAAAAATAGGGCGACGGAGATTATTAACGTTTTATAACTGCGCCCAGAGATTATTAACGTTTTATAACTGCGCCTGTGACAAATCACATTTACTAATATATTAAACATATCCATCGTATTCAAGTAAACCGTAATTTAAAATTTTATCACTTACCGTATGTAAAATATTATTATCCACATATTAAAGCGATCAGTAAGTAAATCGTAATATATGTTTTACAGTCACTATTTGTAAAACATTATTATCCACACAATAAAGCGATCACTAAGCGAGGTCTTAGGGTTAGGCACCACCAGGGAGGTCTTAGGGTTAGGCACCACCAGGGGGTGGATAGGGTTAGGCACCACCAGGCGGGTCTTAGGGTTAGGCACCACCAGGGGGGTCTTAGGGTTGGGCACCACCAGGAGGGTCTTAGGGTTAGGCACCACCAGGGGGGGGGGGGGTTGCGGTTAGGCACCACCAGGGGGGGGGGATAGGGTTAGGCACCACCAGGGGGGTCTTAGGGTTAGGCACCACCAGGGGGGTGGTTGCGATTAGGCACCACCAGGGAGGGGGATAGGGTTAGGCACCACCAGGGTGGTCTTAGGGTTAGGCACCACCAGGGGGGGATAGGGTTAGGCACCACCAGGGGGGGGGGATAGGGTTAGGCACCACCAGGAGGGTCTTAGGGTTAGGCACCACCAGGGGGGGATAGGGTTAGGCACCACCAGGGGGGGGATAGGGTTAGGCACCACCAGGCGGGTCTTAGGGTTAGGCACCACCAGGGGGGTCTTAGGGTTGGGCACCACCAGGAGGGTCTTAGGGTTAGGCACCACCAGGGGGGGGTGCGGTTAGGCACCACCAGGGGGAAGGGGGGATAGGGTTAGGCACCACCAGGGGGGTCTTAGGGTTAGGCACCACCAGAGGGGTGGTTGCGATTAGGCACCACCAGGGAGGGGAATAGGGTTAGGCACCACCAGGGTGGTCTTAGGGTTAGGCACCACCAGGGGGGGATAGGGTTAGGCACCACCAGGGGGGGGGGATAGGGTTAGGCACCACCAGGAGGGTCTTAGGGTTAGGCACCACCAGGGGTGGATAGGGTTAGGCACCACCAGGGGGGGGATAGGGTTAGGCACCACCAGGGTGGTCTTAGGGTTAGGCACCACCAGGGGGGATAGGGTTAGGCACCACCAGAGGGGGGGATAGGGTTAGGCACCACCAGGAGGGTCTTAGGGTTAGGCACCACCAGGGGGGGATAGGGTTAGGCACCACCAGGATGGTCTTAGGGCTAGGCACCACCAGGGGGGGATAGGGTTAGGCACCACCAGGGGGGGGGATAGGGTTAGGCACCACCAGGGGGGGGGGGGATAGGGTTAGGCACCACCAGGGGGGTCTTAGGGTTAGGCACCACCAGGGGGGGATAGGGTTAGGCACCACCAGGGTGGTCTTAGGGCTAGGCACCACCAGGGGGGTCTGAGGGTTAGGGATAGGTAATTATAAGTTTCACTTTCAAAACAGGGAAGATTATCGTATTCACAATTTGCGATTTCATAGACGTTATTAAAGGTTTTCAATATGTAAAACATTATTGTAAACGAAATACAACACAATATTTTTTATAAACGTTATTGCCACTTATCGTTTACACCCTGCGCCCTTTTTTCCCGACGCCCTTTTTGCATGTACGCCTAGAACTGGCCCTCTGCCTACATGCCACTAAGCTGTCTATTCACCAGTGGAAAATCTTCATGCATGAATTTTCATTTGCACCTACTTCTTAGTCTCTACAGTATACCTTCCATGGACATTATGAAGTCAACTAATGTGAATTAGTGATTAGCATCCTGGGTCCACACGGGAGACAGAGTGACGCTATTGGAGCGGCGGGCTGCTGGGAAGTCTTCTCACCGGTTGCTCCTAAATGATGAGAAACCCGCTCAGGCCATCGGCGTGCGCCCAAATCTGAAATGTGATTGCCTTGGAAATGAACAGATGCTGTGAGTTGTGGGCAGCCAGTCTATATTCATTTTCCGAGGTCTCCCGATTTTCAGGACGGCGAGCAGCTATCATTGACTGGAGACTTGGGTGACAATTTGTCTCTATAGAGCGCGGACGTGATAGATCTGATAGCGGCCTTATCACTACAGGCCAAGGATGAATTAAAGTTTCCTGAAGCAGGTGGCTGATTATCGATTGCCATTTTCTCCCTTACATTGATATTGATCCTCTTCCCAGCTCTGTCTTTTCGCACAGTGTGCTTTCTCCGCTCTGCTGTATTCTGAGGAACACGTAGCCTCTCGTCCGCCTGGATCCCGCAGGCTCCGCAGACTGACTTTCCTTTCATCTCAATAAAATTCCAGGAATAAATCTTATTTTCATTAGAATAAGTTGGCCAGATCAAAATCTCAATTACAGGCACAGCACCCGACACCCTCAGATCTTACGTGCACCAATATATGCTCATCTGCGGACAGCAAGATGCCTTTGTGGGGTACACGGGGGGTCCAAAAGATTAACCTGTTCCCTAACAGATTAAGTATTTCTTTACCAAGAACTTTCACTCCTAGGAAACTTTAAAGGATGCCCGAAGTGACATATGACATGATGAGATAGACATGTGTATGTACAGTGTTCCTTTTTTCTTTCTCTGCCTGAAAGAGTTAAATATCAGGTATGTAAGTGGCTGACTCAGACAGGAAGTGACTACAGTGTGACCCTCACTGATAAGAAATTCCCCTTTTTACCTCTTTCTTGCTCTCAGAAGCCATTTTCTGCTAGGAAAGTGTTTTATAGTTGGAATTTCTTATCAGTGAGGGTCACACTGTAGTCACTTCCTGTCTGAGTCAGGACTGAGTCAGCCACTTATATACCTGATATTTAACTCTTTCAGGCAGAGAAAGAAAAAAAAGGAACACATCATAGTTATTTGTGTGCTAGGCACTGTACATACACATGCCTATCTCATCATGTCACATGTCAGTTCGGGTATCCTTTAAGGAAACCTGTAACTACAGGAGTCAGGGGGAATTTGCCTACTCACCTAAGAAGAGGATCTCTTATAGTCTTTTCGGGCCCTTTCTGTGCCCCCTTTTCCCTCCACTGGGCCCCCCATTCCAGTGTCAGATGACATTATTGTCATCTTGTAACGATTGGTGTCAGCACACAGAGTGTATCTGATTATTGATGATCTGCAGTATCACCAATAATACAGAATAGATGTTATACCTGATTATATGGTGATCTGCAGAATCACCAATAATACAAGTATAGCTTGACACAGGACACCTTATGTAATGTGAGTGTTTGGTGCAACAGTAAGAAAGGTTATCTCCCGAGGAGCGGGAGATACAGACTCTACTGCAGCCAAGGATTCCCTGATGGGCTGGGAATCAGACTGTACTGCAGCCAGTGGACTCCTAAAGGTAAAGTCCCCTCACTGGACTGTAAGGAGGACTTCCTGAGGAGCAGGCAACCTTTACAGCTAATGGACACCTATAGTAGAGTTGGTGTCACAGGGAGTACAAAGAGGCTGTTCACCCAAGGAACGAGTGACAGCCAGAAGGGTCATACAAGCCAGGTCGGCAACACACGAGCAGATAAAGTACAGAGACAGAAGACTGATACGGTATCCGGGTACAGGCAAGGTTGGCAACGGGTAGACAGATAGGCAAGGTACCGAATCAGTAAGCAGGAGAGAGGTCAGCAAAGCCAGGGATCATAACAGGTATCAATATAGCACAATCCTAGTCTGAGGTGTGAGGTCCTTGGTCTCAACACCTGGGAACTAGTCTGAAGTATAACAGTAGTAACACAGTAATCTCCTAGTCTTAGGTGTGAGGTCCTTGGTCTCAACACCCGGGAACTAGTCTGAAGTATAACAGTAATAACACAGTGATCTCCTAGACTTAGGTGTGAGGTCCTTGGTCTCAACACCTGGGAACTAGTCTGAAGTATAACACAGTGATCTCCTAGACTTAGGTGTGAGGTCCTTGGTCTCAACACCTGGGAACTAGTCTGAAGTATAACACAGTAATCTCCTAATCTTAGGTGTGAGGTCCTTGGTCTCAACACCCGGGAACTATTTTGAAGTATAACACAGTAATCTCCTAATCTTAGGTGTGAGGTCCTTGGTCTCAACACCCGGGAACTAATCTGAAGTATAACAGTACAATAACACAGTAGCCCCTAAAGCGGAATCTGGCTAAGTGTGAATTCCCAGTTCCAACTGGTTCTAACACTGTAAGGGATAGCGGACCCGTTGCCAGTATGCATGTGGCAGCTCCGCTTCCCAGACTCTCACCGCCGTTGTGCCGCCAAGCGGGGCTGTGCGGATGGCGGAGTCCGCATGCTCGGCGGACTCCGCCGCGCAGTTGCTTCCTGTGGGGGTCCCCGTCGCCGGCCCTTACCCTCCGCATGTTGCGCGCGCGCGCGAGGAGGCAGGATCTTTATGCCTCCAGACGGGGAGTCAGCTGACCAGGCCAGTGAGCTGACTCCCTCTGCTCTGGTGATTGGCTGAGGCTCTGGGGGGGGCGCTGGGCAGCTCGCTTGCTACATATAGGACTTGCTTGTCAGCAGGGGCGGACTGACCATTAGGGCACTCGGGCACGGACCGAGGGCCCGTGGTCAGGGGGGGCCCGCCACCCGCCATAGAACCCTGAGCAGCCAGGAGGGGAGACAGCCAGTGAAGGAGGGCGATGGGCATAGCAGCGGAGAAGGGGGGAAGTTTCCCCCCCCTCCTCTCACCTTGGGGCCCCCCTTCCTGGCTCTCCCCTCCGTAATCTGTAAGACAGCTGGAAGCGGCTGACAGCGGGCGGAGACTCACCGCTCTTCAGCCACCGGAGGCATCGCTGATCTGTGTGCAGCTAGCTGCACACAGATCAGCGATGCCTCCGGTGGCTGAAGAGCGGTGAGTCTCCGCCCGCTGTCAGCCGCTTCCAGCTGTCTTACAGATTACGGAGGGGAGAGCCAGGAAGGGGGGCCCCAAGGTGAGAGGAGGGGGGGGAAACTTCCCCCCTTCTCCGCTGCTATGCCCATCGCCCTCCTTCACTGGCTGTCTCCCCTCCTGGAGACACCTACAAGCCTGGCTGCATATACTGGGGAGACCTATACACCTGGCTGCATATACTGGGGGCACCTATAGACCTGGCTATACTGGGGAGACCTATACACCTGACTACATATACTGGGGGGGGCACTTATACACCTGACTACATATACTGGGGGCACTTATAGACCTAGCTATACTGGGGAGACCTATACACCTGGCTGCATATACTGGGGACACCTATACACCTGGCTACATATACTGGGGGCACTTATAGACCTAGCTACATATACTGGGGGCACCTATAGACCTGGCTATACTGGGGAGACCTATACGCCTGACTACATATACTGGGGGGGGGGCACTTATACACCTGACTACATATACTGGGGGCACTTATAGACCTAGCTACATATACTGGGGGCACCTATAGACCTGGCTATACTGGGGAGACCTATACACCTGACTACATATACTGGGGGGGGCACTTATACACCTGACTACATATACTGGGGGCACTTATAGACCTAGCTACATATACTGGGGGCACTTACAGACCTGGCTATACTGGGGAGACCTATATACCTGGCTGCATATACTGGGGACACCTATACACCTGGCTACATATACTGGGGGCACTTATAGACCTAGCTACATATACTGGGGGCACCTATAAACCTGGCTATACTGGGGACGCCTATACATCTGGCTGCATATACTGGGGGCACCTATACACCTGACTACATATACTGGGGGCACTTATACACCTGACTACATATACTGGGGGCACTTATAGACCTAGCTACATATACTGGGGGCACCTATAAACCTGGCTATACTGGGGACACCTATACACCTGGCTGCATATACTGGGGGCACTTATACACCTGGCTATACTGGGGAGACCTATACACCTGGCTATACTGGGGAGACCTATACATCTGACTGCATATACTGGGGGCACCTATACACCTGACTACATATACTGGGGGCACCTATAGACCTGGCTATACTGGGGACACCTATACACCTGGCTACATATACTGGGGACACCTAAAGACCTGGCTATCTATACAGGAGACACCTATAGACTTGGCTATCTGTACTGGGGACACCTATAGGCCTGGCTACCTATTCTGGAGACACCTGTAGACCTGGCTACCTATACTGGGGACAGCTATAGACCTGGCTATCTTAACTGGGGACATCTATAGACCTGGCTATCTTAAATGGGGACATCTATAGACCTGGTTATCTATTCTGGGGACACCTGTAGATTAGGCTACTTATACTGGGGACACCTATAGACCTGGATACCTGCACTGGGAAAACCTATAGACCTGGATACTTCCACTGGGGATACCCTTTGACCTGGTTACCTATACTGGGGGCACCTATTTTGGGGGAACTGCTGCCAGATTAACTATTTTTGGGGAACTGCTGCTGCCAGATTAAGTGTATTTTGAGAAACAGCTGCCAGATTATGTGTATTTTTGGGGAACCGCTGCCAGATTGTGTATAATGGGGGAACTGCTGCTTCCAGATTCTGTGTATTTTGGGGGAACCACTGCTGCTACATGTATTTTTGGTGATCCGCTGCCAAATTATGTATATTTGGGGGAACCGCTGCTGCCAGATAACGTCTATTTTGGGGGAACGACTGCCATATTATCTGTATTTTGGAGGAACCTCTGCCAAATTGCATGGATTTTTTGTGAAATGCTGTCAGATTACATGTATTTTGGGGGGAAGCACTATGGCAGAGTTCAAACTTCCCCAGCAGACCTTTTACACCACTGCTAAGGTCATGTATATTTTGCCCCACCCATGACCACGCCCACATTCTGTTGCGTGACCATACCCATTTTTTGGCGCGCCGCGCTACGCGCGGCGCAGCAGTTTTTGTCGCTGTGTAATATCTCAATATAACATATTTACTGTTGTCAATAAATTATTATATCTTAGTCTGTAAAAATATAACGTGAAAGGTGGGAAACACTGGTATGGGGGCCCCATAATCTCCTATTGCCCGGGGGCCCCATGAGTTGTCAGTCCGCCCCTGCTTGTCAGTAGCAAGTTGTCTGCTATCGTGAATACATCCGTGTTAGTGCTCAGACCTTAGCTCAGTTTCCTAGGTGTTGATACCAAGGACGTCACACCTTAGATTAGGATTGTATTGTATATTACCTGTGTTTTGACTCTGGCTATCTCTGACTACTCTTTACTCTAAACGTTTTTTTGTACTTCTGCCTATCTGATTCAAGTTGCCGACCCTGCCTGTTTACCGACTCTGAATCAGCTTTCTGTTTCTATACTGCTGCCGCCTTCTCTGTTGCCGAACCGCCGCTTGTCTGACCTTTCTCCCTTCAGTAAAACATCTCCCACTGTAGGGCTATCTCTGAGGCTTGCCTCTCCGAGACGCCTGCCCCAGCAGACGATTACTGCCTGGGGCTGAGATTCCTCTCTTTGCTGGGTTTGAGGATCTCACACACGGGTTTCCCATTCAGCGGTAACCACACCTCTGAGGAATTGCCGTGTGGTGGATATTTCCACGACCTTATGAATTATTGCTGTCGTTATTGTTATTTACTGTGTTAGGTGTTGGAGGTTAGTTTCACTTGTATTATTGGAGATTCTGCAGATCATCAATAATCAGGTGATATCTGTATTGTAGGTGATACTGCAGATCACCAATAATCAGATTCTCCCTGTTCGCTGACACCGATCCTGACAAACACACTGTAAGATCTGACTGAGGTCTGAGTGCTCACATGTGAGTATTTGCAACGGCAGACAACGAGCAATTGACAAGCAAGTCCTATATATACTAAAGCGATCCGCAGCTCCGCCCCAGCCACTCAGCCAATCCAGAGTCCAGCTGGGATCAGCTGATCGGCCCGATCAGCTGACTCCCCTTCTGCTGGCATAAAGGTCCTGTCGCCTGGCGCGCACGCGTGTAGCTCTCCATCTGTGTGCACTAGAAGGACCAGGCGAACTAGAGACATGTTGCTGCGCGGAAAAGGCCGCCGGCTTGAACGCGGAGACAGCCGCCCCGCCGCTTGCCCATGCGGCGGCATCTCTGCTATTCATCACACATCTGCTAACATCAACATTGTGGTTTTTTAGGGGGAAGATGCTGCCTCAGGTTTTTATGTGTATTTTTGTAGGGAAATTATGCCATTTGTGTGTATTTTGTGGGAAACACTTCCTCATTGCATGTATTTTGTGGGGTAATGCTGCCACAATGTGTATTTTGTCAGGTAACGCTGCCACATTATGTGCAATTTGTGTAAGAACCACTGACATACTTTGTGTATTTTGGGGGAAATGCTGCCAAATCATGTGTCTTGCTGTCTGAGGGGGTCTGCCTGTGTAGTTGTTGCCAAAGTGGTCTGGGGGCTGCCATTTGCTGTTTGTGGATGTGGAGAAGGTTGTCTAATTACCATTAGGGTCACTTTGTCTAACTATGATTTGGGAGAAGACTCGGGCCCAGCATTACAGTTACATTACATTTAGCTAAGCCCACATCTTGTCATGGCCACACCCATTTTTCACCTGGTCCGGCCTTTCGGTCAAACTTGAGAACCTCATATGGCCCTCGAGTCAAAAAGCTTGCCCAACCCTGCCATAGAGCCCATATCAATCCCTCTCATGCACTGATGAGGACCAAAAACAGAATGTTGGGATAGTGTTGCTCTGTGAAGCTAGAGGCTTACTATACACCAGCGTACATTGTGCCCTTTGCTGGTGTCAATTGAGCCTGGGCACATCAACATACTAACACTGCATGTGCGGGGGTTTTCAGCACTCGGGGACAAAGACAGATTTTGAGCCCCCTTTGGTAAAAACACAATGTGCCTGGTCACACAGTGGAATGGGGTATGGACATGGGAGGAGCCAAATTTACAAATTTTGCAGAAGATGGCAGTATAGGCAGCCAGATGTGCCCACCTTCCTCCAATATGGGCTGCAGCCAGATATGCCACCATTCCCCTTCCCCATTTAGATAGATAGATATGCCCACTCCTCCCACATAGATAGCCAGATGTGCACCCCGCTTTCCCCGTTTAGATAGCTAGACATGCCCCCCCCCCCCCCATAGATAGCTAGATGTTCCCTTTTTCCATCTATTGATAGCCATATATGACCCCTCCCTCCATCACTATGGACAGATGTGCCCCTCCCCCCTGCAGAGTGCAAGTGGAAACTGCAGCAGAAGACTCACTGGCTCCAACGTTCCAGCGACATATGACGTCATCTCTCCTCTGCAACGTGCCCAGTGTCCCCTCCTTGGTAACAGTGGCATGGGACAATAGAGGCCGCTGTTACCAAGGAGAGGACGCTGGGCGTGCTGCAGAGGAGAGAGGGCGTCACCTGTCGATGTAACGGTGGAGCCGGTGAGTCTTCTGCAGTTGTGGCGGGAGAGAGGGAGGGAGGGAGGGAGAGAAGTAGCGTCACTTTGGACAACCAGCAAAGCGCCTCTTGTGGGCCCTCACAGTGCAGCGCCCGGGACATGTGTACCCCTTTGCCCCCCCCCACGCTACGCCTCTGCTCCACTCCTAGCTATGGCACCTGTATTGGGGCAGCAATGGAGAACAACTGGCGTCTCCCATCCAGTAATTGCTCTGTAGAGAAAATATTGTGAATAAAAGCAATTCTCATTATTATATCAATACCCCTCCAGCTGGTGCACGACACACAACCTAATATAACCCGGCAACATGAACTGCAGTAACCAGAAGGAATTAACACAGAAAACAATTAAGAAGCTACAAGGACAGGAATGTTCACAGCGCGGTTTTATAATTGACTTTGTTATCTGATGTATTGACTGGCGCTGCTATCGGCTGGAATATTCCTCTGCTCTGCGGTTTCGCCTCAATACATTTACAGCGGAGAGATTTCAGCTGAGACCATCCCCCGGCCGCTTACCGGGGGGGGGGGGATATTCCACCGTTCCGGAACTCTGGAGACACTTCTACAGGATGATTGCACGCCTGTGCTGACCTGTTTTAGGGTAACTCCATCATCTCCATTAAAGAGGGACTGTCACCAAAGATTGAACTTCATCCCAATCAGTAGCTGATACCCTCTTTCCCATGGGAAAATAGATCATCAAGGGGGTCCGTATGGCTGATATTGTGGTGAATAGGGATGGTCGGAAATGCCAATTTCCGATTCCGCGGTAAATCCGCATTCCGCCATTGCCAAATACCGATTCCGCTTTCCGCTACCAATTTCCGCATTCCAATGCGGAATTTCCGCCGGAAATCGCGGAAATTCCGCCCGACTTTAACATCGATTTTCTCAAAAACTATAAGGTCATTTTGAAAACTTTTTTTTGCATCTTGTTCAGGAGATTCTGCTTAATAAACCCTGAAAATTTGGTTTCTAGGACTTACGGGGGCTTTGCTATTAACCGCTAAAGTCGGCGGATTTTTACTGTAATGTAAATGCAGAAAATAGGCAGATGCGGATTTTCTGCATTTTACATTACAGTAAAAATCCGCCGACTTTAGCGGTTAATAGCACAGCCCCCGTAATTCCTAGAAACACCAAATTTTCAGGGTTTATTAAGCAGAATCTCCTGAACAAGATGCAAAAAAACGTTTTCAAAAAGACCTTATAGTTTTTGAGAAAATCGATGTTAAAGTCGGGCGGAATTTCCGTGATTTCCGGCGGAAATTTCCGCGATTTCCGGCGGAAATCCGCCTAACACACTTGCATTACCGATTTCCGTATTCCGATGCGAAAATGCAATTTCCGAGCGGAATTTCGGAAATTGCATTTCCGTGGAATCCGAATGAGCATCCCTAGTGGTGAATTCCCCCTGCCACAGTGTGATGTCAGCACCTAGGTGGAAAAGCCACCTGCAGAGAGGCTTGTAAAACATGTACCTATACACAGTAAATCGCAGGAATTGAACAGAGGCGCCAATAGGATAAAGTATGCTAAAAACTTTAAACTGGCTGAGGAGGCAGTGGTGGACTTACCTCCTCAAAGCTGATATCAAACTGTCAATTTTCAAAGGTTTAGATTTATTAATATACTCCAGAAAACAGTTGCCACGCATTTCGCAGGTTTGGCCTCGCCCTTAAAGGATACCCGAACTGAAATGTGACATAATGAGATAGACATGTGTATGTACAGTTCCTAGTACACAAATAACTATGCTGTGTTCCTTTTCTTTCTTTCTTTGCCTGAAAGAGTTACATATAAGGTATGCAAGTGGCTGACTCAGTCCTGACTCAGACAGGAAATTACTACAGTGTGACCCTCACTGATAAGAAATTACAACTATAAAACACATTCCTAGCAGAAAATGGCTTCTGAGAGCAAGAAAGAGGTAAAAAAGGGAAATTCCTTATCATTGAGGGTCACACTGTAGTCACTTCTTGTCTGAGTCAGGACTGAGTCAGCCACTTACATACCTGACCTCACACCTAAGATTAGGAGATTACTGTGTTATACTTCAGACTAGTTCCCAGGTGTTGAGTACAAGGACCTCACACCTAAGTCTAGGAGATCACTGTGTTATTACTGTTATACTTCAGACTAGTTCCCGGGTGTTGAGACCAAGGACCTCACACCTAAGACTAGGATTGTGCTATATTGATACCTGTTATGATCCCTGGCTTTGCTGACCTCTCTCCTGCTTACTGATTCGGTACCTTGCCTATCTGTCTACCCGTTGCCAACCTTGCCTGTACCCGGATACCGTATCAGTCTTCTGTCTCTGTACTTTATCTGCTCGTGTGTTGCCGACCTGGCTTGTATGACCCTTCTGGCTGTCACTCGTTCCTTGGGTGAACAGCCTCTTTGTACTCCCTGTGACACCAACTCTATGGGCTCGATTCACAAAGCGGTGATAACTCAGTTATCACGCCTAAAAGACTTTAGGCGTGATAACCTTTGCACTAGCAAAGTTATCACCGCTTTGTGCTCTAACTCGCGCAAAGCTACCGTGCGTACGCGCGTACATGCGTACGCGTGTACGTGCGCGCGCAAAGTCCCATAGGGCTTAATGGGAGCTTCGCGCGAAGCGCCGGGTGCTGCGCGCGCGCCTGCACGCTTGCGCGCGCAAAACTTTGCGCGCGGAAAATTTGTGCGAGTTTCTTCTTATCATGCCTAAACTGAGTTTAGGCGTGATAAAGGGGTTTTCACTCGCGTGCAAACACTTTGCACCGCTTTGTGAATCAGGCCCTATAGGTGTCCATTAGCTGTAAAGGTTGCCTGCTCCTCAGGAAGTCCTCCTTACAGTCCAGTGAGGGGACTTTACCTTTAGGAGTCCATTGGCTGCAGTACAGTCTGATTCCCAGCCCATCAGGGAATCCTTGGCTGCAGTAGAGTCTGTATCTCCAGCTCCTCGGGAGATAACCTTTCTTACTGTTGCACCAAACACTCACATTACATAAGGTGTCCTGTGTCAAGCTATACTTGTATTATTGGTGATTCTGCAGATCACCATATAATCAGGTATAACATCTATTCTGTATTATTGGTGATACTGCAGATCATCAATAATCAGATACACTCTGTGTGCTGACACCAATCGTTACAAGATGACAATAATGTCATCTGACACTGGAATGGGGGGCCCAGTGGAGGGAAAAGGGGGCACAGAAAGGGCCCGAAAAGACTATAAGAGATCCTCTTCTTAGGTGAGTAGGCAAATTCCCCCTGACCCCTGTAGTTACAGGTATCCTTAAAGGATACCCGAACTGACATGTGACATGATGAGATAGACATGTGTATGTACAGTGCCTAGCACACAAATAACTATGATGTGTTCCTTTTTTTTTTCTTTCTCTGCCTGAAAGAGTTAAATATCAGGTATATAAGTGGCTGACTCAGTCCTGACTCAGACAGGAAGTGACTACAGTGTGACCCTCACTGATAAGAAAGTCCAACTATAAAACACTTTCCTAGCAGAAAATGGCTTCTGAGAGCAAGAAAGAGATAAAAAGGGGAATTTCTGAACAGTGAGGGTCACACTGTAGTCACTTCCTGTCTGAGTCAGGACTGAGTCAGCCACTTACATACCTGATATTTAACTCTTTCAGGCAGAGAAAAAAAAAGGAACACAGCATAGTTATTTGTGTGCTAGGCACTGTACATACACATGTCTATCTCATTATGTCACATTTCAGTTCGGGTATCCTTTAACTGCCTTTAAATTAAATGTTTGATTTGTGTTTGTACTTGTTTTTCCTGCAAAGCCAGAAATGCCGGCATGAAGATTTCACCGCATTTGTGCAGTCTCTGCCCTGTTCATTTTGGTGCCAATTTAAACAGCTGAACAGATAAATAAATGTTCATTTTTTTCATGTTGTAACCGTTTCATAGAACTTACTAGTCTTTACATTTCTTTCTTTATTTCTTTATTATAGTGTTGTGCTGTACTGTATCCAACTGAGACAGGAAACACCTGCTGGACTGCTCTGCCATACTGGGTCGGTCTTTTTTTATGTGTTTGTGCTATAGCCATGGAAAACAAAAATGTGCTTTCTTATAACAGAAGGTATTTGCGATTATTCAGGTTGGAGTGAGCATATCATGTTTCCCACAATGCATCACTGCTGAATATGCAAATCATCTCATTGTTGTCCTTCTAAGCTAACCACACCCCCAGAACTGCTGGAATGCAATAATGTGTCAGCTTGTTATTTGTACAGAGCCATAATAATCCAACATGCATACAGACTGTTTCGGATTGGTTGATCCTCATCAGTGCATGCTATAGCCACCAAACCTACATACGGTGCTACCATTTGTTCCCAAGTAATCTCTTGGTTTGTCGCTTACACCTCACCCGTCACTTCCAAGTCTATTGTGACACGTCCTACGTGCTGGTAAGGCTGTGTGGCCCAGTGCACACCAAAAACCTCTAGCAGATGCCAGATCCGCAAAACGCTAGAGGTTTGTGAAGCAGATTTCAGAGCGATTCTAGGCATGTTTAGGGCCGGTTCACACGGGCGGCAGGCAGCATTGGGGCGGCCAGGAAGTTGCGTCGTCCTGTGACGTCTCGTTCGGTGGCGGCAGTACGGAGATCGTCGCCATCGGCGTTTCTCGTCCCCGCAGGGGGACATGAAGCCGCGCCGGCTAGCCGTCCCTGGACGTTGCATGCGGCTTCTAGGGACGGCCGAAACGATGCATTAAATCGGGATCAGAACGCCGCGTTTATGCAATCGACGGTAATCGACGGTAACCGCGCAATGCTAAACGCTCCTATTCACTTGAATGGGAGAGTTTAGCCGATGGGTCCCGAACGCTTGACGGTAGACGCCGCCAAGCGTCCGTGTGAACCGGCCCTTAGAGAGGTTTCCTAAACATGCCTAGCGGTTTTTGGAGCGTTTTTGTGTAGCAGATTTCATATATTGTTACAGTGAAGCTGTTACTGAACAGATTCTGTAACAAAAACGCCTGGAAAACCGCTCTGATCTAGCGTTTTTCACAGCGGTTTTCCACTTTCCTATACTTTAACATTGAGGCAGAAACGCCTCAGAAATCTCAAAAATGCTGCAGGACAGAAGTTTGCGTTTGTGGAAAAAACGAGCTGCTCTGGTGTGCACCATCCCATTCACTTTCATTAGCCAAGCGGTTTTCCCCCTGCAAGCGTTTTAAAAAGACGCTCCCGAACTGCTCCGGTTTGCACCAGCCCTAAGTGTTGCAGGGGCATAACTAGAGGAGAGCAGCCGCAGAGACTGCTTAGGGGCCCAAAGCTGTCAGCGGGCCCCAGCTTCTACTTCACTCTGTCTGATAATGGGGTCCATCAGAAAGTCGAGCGTTCGTAAGTCGGGGAATACCTGTACAGGAGGAGACTCATTCTCACTGGATACATTGTTATATACAGTGGCTTGCAAAAGTATTCGGCCCCCTTGAAGTTTTCCACATTTTGTCACATTACTGCCACAAACATGAATCAATTTTATTGGAATCCCACGTGAAAGACCAACACAAAGGGCTCTATTCACAAAACCATGTGCGGTAACTCTTTTTTGGGTGAAAAATTACCTCCAGTGATAATTCACTAAAAATAGTGAAAAAAGTGAGTATTCACTAAAAATGTACCAAGTGTGATAAATGTTTGATAAAAGTGCGGTAAAACAGGTGATAAAACAGGTGATAAACAGGTGATAAAACAGGTGATAAAACTGTCAGTAATATGTACGGAAATAAAGCTTTTTTGACCACTGTAGGGCAGCCCATATGCTTGCCACCCATTACACAGAGACGACCCAGGACAGCCTGTCACATTCAAAGTGGGAACTCAACTCTTGCACAGGACAGAAGGAAAACATATAGAAATGCACCACGTATGTATATAATTTAGCCTGTCTAATTCCCCCTCATCTGTGAATAATTACAACTGTAATTTGAGCTCTCAGCTGTGCCAGCTGGCTGCCTCAGCAGAGCAGCTAATGTGTAAACACAGGATGTTAACCCAATGTCTGCTTCCATGAACGCAGGAAGTACATACACTGGAAATTGTTTGCTGGATTTGTATCAGCTGTAACAAAGAAATGTTTTTCTTTAAAGGTAATTATGCTGTTGCTTATCTTTTAGAACAGAGAAGAATTTCCTCCTCGGAATCTATTAAATCATCTAAAAGACTATACTAGGTCTGAAAGTGCGCCTTGAGATTAGACACACTCGTCTTTTCTGCCTTCTATGTAAAACTGACATAAACTCGAGCAAAAAAAAGCTCAAAAGGCTCCATCCTGAAGGCCAAAAACAGAGAAGTGATAATTATCACCTACCATTTGTAGGTGATAAAAACATCCTTAATTAACACCAACTTTTCAATTGAGAATCTCAAATTGGAGATAAATTTGAGGTAATTACCACACTTTTACCTCACTTTTACCGCATGAGGTAAAACATTTTTGTGAATTTGAAAATGGAGATATTTTGGTCGGTGTTTATCACTACCTAATTTAACTCATGCGGTAACTCATTGAGAATAGAGCCCGATTGTGGTGTACATGTGAGAAGTGGAACGAAAATCATACATCATTCCAAACATTTTTTACAAATAAATAACTGCAAAGTGGGGTGTGCGTAATTATTCGGCCCCCTTTGATCTGAGTGCAGTCAGTTGCCTATAGACATTGCCTGATGAGTGCTAATTACTAAATAGAGTGCACCTGTGTGTAATCTAATGTCAGTACAAATACAGCTGCTCTGTGAGGGCCTCAGAGGATGTCTAAGAGAATATTGGGAGCAACAACACCGTGAAGTCCAAAGAACACACAAGACAGGTCAGGGATCAAGTTATTGAGAAATTTAAAGCAGGCTTAGGCTACAATAAGATTTCTAAAGCCTTGAACATCCCACGGAGCACTGTTCAAGCGATCATTCAGAAATGGAAGGAGTATGGCACAACTGTAAACCTACCAAGACAAGGCCATCCACCTAAACTCACAGGCCGAACAAGGAGAGCGCTGATCAGAAATGCAGTCAAGAGGCCAATGGTGACTCTGTACGAGCTGCAGAGATCTACAGCTCAGGTGGGAGAATCTGTCCATAGGACAACTATTAGTCGTGCACTGCACAAAGCTGGCCTTTATGGAAGAGTAGCAAGAAGAAAGGCATTGTTAACAGAAAGCATAAGAAGTCCCGTTTGCAGTTTACCACAAGCCATGTGGGGGACACAGCAACCATGTGGAAGAAGGTGCTCTGGTCAGATGAGACAAAAATGGAACTTTTTGGCCAAAATGCAAAACGCTATGTGTGGTGGAAAACTAACACTGCACATCACTCAGAATGCACCATCTCGACTGTCAAATATGGTGGTGGCAGCATCATGCTCTGGGGGTGCTTCTCTTCAGCAGGGACAGGGAAGCTAGTCAGAGTTGATGGGAAGATGGATGGAGCCAAATACAGGGCAAACTTGGACGAAGCAGTGCTTTTCAGCGCTGCTAGATTTGGGCGCAGCCGGCGCCCCCATAGACTTCAATAGGAATCACTCCTATTGAAGCGCTCAGTGAGTAACGTCGGCTCTTGACGGAGCCGAGGTTGCTTAAAAACATAATAATTCGGCCTCGAGCAATCGCTGGAAGCCGAATTATTTCATTCCCCCACTATCCATGGCGGCCTGGAGGGGGAATCTATCTATATATATAATTCAGTAAGTGCCTCAACCGTCCAGCAAGAAGAAGAAGTAATTTGCATGAGAAAATGTATGCGTGCTCAAAGTCCAAGTTTGAGGCCTCCTTTCCACGGACTGTTGAGCTGTGTGCTCAGCAAGCAGTTACCAGGCACAGGTAAGAAGTTATCAGGCAGCAACAAGCAGTTATCAGGCAGCAACAAGCAGTTATCAGGCAGCAACAAGCAGTTACTAGGCAGCAGTGAGCAGTTACTAGGCAGCAGTGAGCAGTTGAGAGAGTTTGAAAGGCATTTCACTGCCTATCAACAGTCTGTGGAAAGGAGGCTTAACCCTAACAAGTCTGGGTTTGCAAATCTGGCCTAATTGGCTATTCATAATTGAATAAGGGCCTCAACCTTCCAGCAAGAAGAAGAAGTACTTTGCATGAGAAAATGTATGCGTGCTCAAAGACCAAGTTTGATGTCTCCTTTCCACGAACTGTTGAGCTGTGTGCTCAGCAAGTAGTTACCAGGCACAGGTAAGAAGTTATCAGGCAGCAACAAGCAGTTATCAGGCAGCAACAAGCAGTTACTAGGCAGCAGTGAGCAGTTACTAGGCAGCAGTGAGCAGTTGAGAGAGTTTGAAAGGCATTTCACTGCCTATCAACAGTCTGTGGAAAGGAGGCTTAACCCTAGCAAGTCTGGCTTTGCAAATCTGGCCTAATTGACTATTCATGAGGCAATGCTCATGCAAATATGCATTTGCTTTCGCATGTCAAACTATGCAGGGTCAAAAAACCAATACTGCAAAGCGGTCGTGGAGCAGTGCTTTACAGCACTGCTAGATTTAGGCGCAGCAAGTGCCGCCATAGACTGTAATGGGAATCAGTCTATAGCTGCGCTCAGTGAGTAACGTCAGCGCCGTCAGAAGACGGAGCCGAAGTTGCTTAAAAAACACAATAATTCGACCTCCAGCAATCGCTGGAAGCCGAATTATATCATTCCCCCACTATCCATGGCGGCCTGGAGGGGGAATCTTCTATCTTCTATCTATATATATATAATAGAGTAAGTGCCTCAACCTTCGAGCAAGAAGAAGAAGTACTTTGCATGAGAAAATGTATGCGTGCTCAATCACCAAGTTTTAGGCTTCTTTTCCACGGACTGTTGAGCTGTGTGCTCAGCAAGCAGTTACCAGGCAGCAGCAAGCAGTTACCAGGCAGCAGCAAGCAGTTACCAGGCAGCAGCAAGCAGTTACCAGGCAGCAGCAAGCAGTTACCAGGCAGCAGTGAGCAGATACCAGGCAGCAACAAGCAGTTTCCAGGCAGCAGCAAGCTGTTACCAGGCAGTAGTGAGCAGTTGTAAGAGTTTGAGAGGCATGTTACTGCCTATCAACTGTCCGTGGAAAAGAGGCCTACCCTAGCAAGTCTGGCTTTGCAAATCTGGCCTAATTGGCTATTCATGAGGCAATGCTCATGCAAATATGCATTTGCTTTTGCATGCCAAACTATGCAGGGTCAAAAAACCAATACTGCAAAGCGGTCGCCCTGCTACATGCCAGTGATGAGCGAAAATGCAAAAATTTGTTTCGATAAATTTTTACCGAATTTTTGCCTAATTTCGTTTTGACAGGCAAATTTTCCATCTAATTTTTTCACGTTAATTTTCGCCTAAAGCCAGTCATTTTCGCATTACTTGCGTATGGTTGCGGACATTTTCCACATAAGGGCATTAGCGCCCGCATTCAGAGAAGTTTCTTGCGCATTATTGCGGGCATTTTTCCGTATAAACATCCGCATAGATTGAATTTCCATGCGGATTATTGTGGACATTTTTCCGCATAAGGGCATAAGCATCCGCATACAATGAATTTTCGATGCTGGTCGAAAACGCAAATATTTCTGAAGATTTTCGTGAAAATTCGCCAAAAAACGAAAACGGGATTTTCGAGGCGAAAATTTGCAAGCAACACTGCTACATGCTACATTAGCACTATCCAGGAGCGCCACGGGGAGGATTCCCAATGCCCCCCTTTTATACAACCGGGGGGACCACAGGGTCCCAGGCTCTCTCACTGCCTGGGAACCACAGCGACACCCCGGAGGGGGAGGCGCAGGCGACCCCCCCCCCCCCCCCCCCCCAAGCGTGGCCAGCGTCGGGGAGAGCCGTCCACACCCACCTCCCAATATTAAAAACAGGCACTTACCTTAACGTCCATTGCGTTCTGCTACATGCGCATTAACTTGGGGGCACCACATGAGAAAGGAGTGAAGCATGGGTCACCCCGAGCTTTAGAGCTCAGGGCTGGCTCACATACAGCACTCCAGAGGGGGGGGGGGGGGGGGGAGGACAGGTGCAGCCGTGCAGGCAACCCACTCCAGGGCTCACACCACCGGAGCAAGCCATCCACCACCTGCCTCCAAAGGATACAAACTGCAAAAAATGCTTTCCATGAGAAAATTAATGCGCATGTAGCAGAACGCAATGGACGTTAAGGTAAGTGCCTGTTTTTAATATTGGGAGGTGGGTGCAGACGGCTCTCCCTGGCGCTGGCCACGCTTGGGGGGGGGGGGGTCGCCTGCGGCACTTAGCCTCCCCCTCCGGGGTGCCGCTGTGGTTCCCGCGGGCCCTCCGGTTGTATAAAAAGGGGGCATTGGGAATCCTCCCTGTGGCGCTCCTGGATAGTGCTAATGTAGCATGTAGCAGTGTTGCTTGCGAATTTTTGCCTAAGTCATTTTCGCATCGAAAATCCTGTTTTCGTTTTTTGGCGAATTTTCACGAAAATCTTCAGAAATATTTGTGTTTTCGACCAGCATCGAAAATTCATTGTATGCGGATGCTTATGCCCTTATGCGGAAAAATGTCCACAATAATCCGCATGGAAATATAGACTATGAATGTATTTTGTAGGTACTGATCTTTTGCAGGAACGGATCTTTTGCAGATAATGATCTTTTGAATGTGTACAGCAACTTTGTGTGCAGCATCTTGCAAATATTTCTATCTAATGGGGAGTGCAGCTCAATAGAATAGACTGTGTAGGTGTGGCTCTGATACTACATGGAAGGGGGTAAAATTGGTCTGTGATCTTTCATTTTTCCAAAGACTTTTATCTGATGTGTGTACCCACCTTTATTCTTCTTGCTTCAAGGTTGAGGCACGTACTCTATTAGATAGATAGAAGATGCGGCGTATGCTACGACGCGGGACGGCTAGTCTATCTATATATATAATTCAGTAAGTGCCTCAACCGTCCAGCAAGAAGAAGAAGTACTTTGCATGAGAAAATTTATGCGTGCTCAAAGACCAAGTTTGATGCCTCCTTTCCACGGACTGTTGAGCTGTGTGCTCAGCAAGCAGTTACCAGGCACAGGTAAGAAGTTATCAGGCAGCAACAAGCAGTTATCAGGCAGCAACAAGCAGTTACTAGGCAGCAGTGAGCAGTTGAGAGAGTTTGAGAGGCATTTCACTGCCTATCAACAGTCTGTGGAAAGGAGGCTTAACCCTAGCAAGTCTGGCTTTGCAAATCTGGCCTAATTGACTATTCATGAGGCAATGCTCATGCAAATATGCATTTGCTTTCGCATCTCAAATTATGCAGGGTCAAAAAACCAATACTGCAAAGCGGTCGTGGAGCAGTGCTTTTCAGCACTGCTAGATTTGGGCGCAGCGAGTGCCGCCATAGACTGTAATGGGAATCAGTCTATAGCGGCGCTCAGTGAGTAACGTCAGCGCCGTCAGAAGACGGAGCCGAAGTTGCTTAAAAAACACAATGGCTATCATTCATAAAGGAGCTGTCGGTACGGGGGAATCAGTGCGGGAAAACACCGCAGGCGGTGTTTTAGACTTCTGGGTGGGCATTCATAAAGAAACATCCAGGTGCGGTGGCAGTGCGGAGATTCCCCGAACTAGGCAGGCGGTAGGCTGGCGATAAGCAGGCGGAGACACGGAAGTTGCCGAGTTGATACATTTCTCCGTGTTCCGCTCTGCTGCAGCTGCCTGGGAGGTCTGTGTGTCTCTATTCACTTGCATTGGTATCGCCACATCAGAGGGAGCGGTACTTCCCGACCTCTCACCGCTTGCGGTGATCTTTATGAATGAACATTTTGCTACATTTGTTCCGATAATCACCGCACAAGGCGGTGATTTATCACTCTGCTCGGTAGTGTCATTTTTTTATGCGGAAAGAGCCTTTATGAATGCTGACTTTGCCGAGTGGTCGGTAAAGTCAGCTGTTTGTAGCATTTCCGCATGCGGAAATGCTTTATGAATGATACCCAATAATTCGACCTTCAGCAATCGCTGGAAGCCGAATTATATCATTCCCCCACTATCCATGGCGGCCTGGAGGGGCAATCTATATATATAATAGAGTAAGTGCCTCAACCTTCAAGCAAGAAGAAGAAGTAGCGCCCTGCCCCCAGGGCCGGTCCAAGCAAGAAGAAGGGGCTGGTCCAAGCAAGAAGAAGAAGTAGTGTCATATCAAACCAAGGGCAAAGAGGGATAATTTGCATATTCAGTAGCAGTGCATTGTGGGTAACCACAAATGTTCACTTATAGCTGAATTATTGCAGATTTGCTTCTATTTTAAGAAGGAAAATTACACCAAGCTTTGCTTTTTTTAGTAGGAGGGCTTTTTGGTCCCTTTTATCCCCCTATACATTCTTAGTAATTTGGGTCACCCTGAGCTGCTTGGTTACTCTGTTGTACTGGTCCAAGCCCTATCTCATACAGCCATATCAATATCTGCCGTGAACTGATGAGGACTAAAAGTCTGAAATAGGCTGTCACATGTGGGTTTGATATGACTGTATAAAATTTAAAGCTATAGGGCCTGATTCACAAAATGGTGCAAACTGTTAAGCATGGGTGTGCTAAACAGTTAGCACGTGAAGTGCCGGTTGTGGACTTTTGTGCGTGGAAAGTGCTGTGAATTGCGCAATTGCGGTCTTTTGCGTGCACAATTTGCAAAATCGCAGACCTTTGCGTGTGCAAAGTACCGCGATCTGTGGCAAATTGCGCGCGCAACCGACCGCAATCACGCAAATCGCGGCACTTTGTGCGCGCAAAAGTCCGCGAACGGCACTTCACGTGCTAACTGTTTAGCACAACCGTGCTAAACAGTTTGCACCGCTTTGTGAATCAGGCCCATAGGCTTGCTTGACTTACCAAGAGGGAAAAGGAATAGTTTGCATATTTAGTAGCGGTGCATTGTGGGTAACCACAAATGTTCACTTATAGCTGAATTATTGCACATTGTCTTCTGTTTTAAGAAGCCAAATTACACCAAGCTTTGATTTTTTTAGTAGAAGGTCTTTTTGGTTCCTTTTATCCCCCTATACATTCCGAGTGGTTTGGGTCACCCTGAGCTGCTTGGTTACTCTGTTGTACTGGTCCAAGCCCTATCTCATGCAGCCATATCAATCCCTGCCATGTACTGATGAGGACCAAAAGTCTGAAACAGGCTGTCACATGTGGGCTTGATATAGCTGTGTAAAATTTAAAGCTATAAGCTTGCTATACACCAGTGGTTCTGGATGCTTGCTTGGATTACTAAGGGTGAAAAGGGATAATTTGCATATTTAAAAATGTTCACTTATAGCTGAATTATTGCAGATTTCCTTCTGTTTTAAAAAGGCAAATTACACCAATACAGTGGGGAGCATTGCAGGAAGTGACAACAGTGGATCGCACGCTGGAACACGGAAGAGGTGAGGCATCCCCGCCCGCTGCCTCTTACTAATAGTGGCGGCTGCTACTGTGCTTAAGCAGGAGGGGAGCGCACATGGGGGACACAGGTGAGGCAGGGGGGTTCCTGCTGAGCTTAAGCTGCAGGGAGAATGCACATGGGGGACCCAGGTGAGGGGGGGTTCCTGCTGAGCTTAAGCTGGAGGGGGAGTGCACATGGGGGACCCAGGTGAGGGAGGGGGGTCCTGCTGAGCTTAAGCAGGAGGGGGAGCGCACATGGGGGACCCAGGTGAGGGAGGGTGGTCCTGCTGAGCTTAAGCAGGAGGGGGAGCGCACATGGGGGACCCAGGTGAGGGAGGGGGGGTTCCTGCTGAGCTTAAGCTGGAGGGGGAGTGCACATGGGGGACCGAGGTGAGGGAGGGGGGGTTCCTGCTGAGCTTAAGCTGGAGGGGGAGCACATATGGGGGACCCAGTTGAGGGGGGGGGTCCGACCCCCCCTCCCCGCCACTGTGCCCAATACCCCCTTCCTGCCCTCTACCCCCTTATGCGGCGTATGCTACGCTGCGGGTCGGCTAGTAGTAATTAAATCGGCCCGGACTTGTGCAGAAGCAGGATCAGCCATATACCGCTGTATCCTGCGCCCAAGTCTACCGGCGCCGATTTCAAATGTACTCAGTCTTGGAAGAAAACCTCTTGGAGTCTGCAAAAGACTTGAAACTGGGGCGGAGGTTCACCTTCCAACAGGACAACGACCCTAAACATAAAGCCGGGGCAACAATGGAATGTTTTAAAACAAAACATATCCATGTGTTAGAATGGCCCAGTCAAAGTCCAGATCTAAATCCAATCGAAAATCTGTGGCAAGATCTGAAAACTGCTGTTCACAAACGCTGTCCATCTAATCTGACTGAGCTGGAGCTGTTTTGCAAAGAAGAATGGGCAAGGATTTCAGTCTCTAGATGTGCAAAGCTGGTAGAGACATACCCTAAAAGACTGGCAGCTGTAATTGCAGCAAAAGGTGGTTCTACAAAGTATTGACTCAGGGGGGCTGAATAATTACGCACACCCCACTTTGCAGTTATTTATTTGTAAAAAATGTTTTGAATCATGTTTGAGTTTCCTTCCACTTCTCACGTGTACACCACTTTCTATTGGTCTTTCATGTGGAATTCCAGTAAAATTGATTCCTGTTTGTGGCAGTAATGTGACAAAATGTGGAAAACTTCAAGGAGGCCGAATACTTTTGCAACCCACTGTATAAATACAGCAGCTATGCAATACATTACAATGGCAGCTTTCAGTGCAGATAAACTGTACTTTGGGAACTTGCAAACAGACACTTTGACACTATTATTTGGGTAATAAAAAGTAGAAAACCATGTTTTTACTGAATGTTCTGTCAGAGTTCAATCCCTCTTTAATTCTGTTTTAACTCTTCAGAGGCCTGCTGACTTTGAGCTGCCAGACGGATTCCTCTCGATAGCTACAGATCGGTACTGAGCGGTTCGGGTGCAGAAATATGTGACTCTGGAGCTCCGCCCACTTATAAACAGCATTGTATGCAAAACTTTTCCCCACTTCTTTGTTCAGAGTTATGAGTTACGTTCAGAGTTGCCACAAAGTAACCGTGGTGAAAGTTGAGGTCTTCTGAGGTCTCCTCCGTTTCTTTCGCCGAGACGGTCGCCTTGGTTTTATTGTTTACTAAAAGGGCTTAACAATGACGCGCAGAAAATGAAGATGGCTTTTGTGCTCATTAAAACGGAAGCATTTCCCATCACTCTGTTATATTGTATGTCTTTTGTGCAGCATTTTAAGCACAATGAGATTGCAGAGTTTGATGGAAAATTGCATAGATAAGTGTCCTTCAGCCTGGTACTGCCCATCTCACACCCACATGGTGGGCAGACAGGTTACCTTAACACTTCCTTCAGCTTTTGTTTCAGCTTAGACTCATTCTACGTTTATGTCCTTACAGTCATCTATAATGTGATATATGTGCAGAAGAACTACTTTCACAAAACCTCACAATCAGATTCATCTCTTGACTTGCAATTCAGTGCCGAAGCAAAAAAAAGGAGATATTGAGATGTTCAATGAGATGGAGATGCTGTTTGTTAACCTCCTTGGCGGTAACCCCGAGCCAGGCTTGGGGTGAAAAAAAGATGCTAAGAGCGGTAATGCTGAGCCCGGCTTGGGGTGACCCTCCAGGAGGTATCGGGACACAGAACAGCACGGCAGCATTTGCAACTCACTTCCCCTATGATCCAGATGCTCCCCCATGATTTCCCCCATGATTACAGTTCTTGGAGACTCACGATCCCTTGGGGGAGAAACGGCAATCTCGCCATAGGGGAAGAGCACCACCCAGAGGACAGGAGGAAGATCACGGGCAGATGAGTAATGAATATCTTGGTTTCAGCATCAGGAACACTTCCTATACCTATATATTGCATATTGGTATGTCGCCCCGCCCTCCCAGTGATGTCACAGCCTTGGTTGATTAGACTGATTCTCACCCTAGAGCATTGTGGGAGACAAGGTATATTTTGTACTAATGGTTAGCTTTTTACAGTAGGTAAAGGCTGACTAAATATTGTATAAATTAATATTGTAAACAAACAAAAAACAATAATAATAATTTTATTAATTTCGTAATGTTTTTGTGTTATTGGTGAACAGGAAGCTGAAGTGACAAGACAGGAAGCCAGTGGGAGGTTACTAACTGATCACATGATTGAATCATCCCCCTGCATCTCTGTGATTCCTCCTAGGTGAGCAATAATGCATTGATCATCTCTCAAAATATGGTTCCCGGTCAGTCTTTCCATAACCTAAAAACACGGAAGGAATCACAACTGCAACTCACCAGGATAAAGCAACCACGACAGTGCAGTGTGCACTTGAGGAAGTCCGTCTCCTACTGCTGTCACCATCACTGCCTAACTAGTATCGCGGATACCTTCGCTGCGTTAGAGGCAGGCCCGTTATTAGGGCCGTGCGGCTGTGCCGCCGCCCTGGGCGCTGTTGTGAGGGGGGCGCTGTGAAGGAGGGGGGAGCCGGAGCCGCGGGCAGGGCAGCCCGACATCTCCCTCCCTCTATCTCCCTCTCCCCAGGCCGCCCTCCGTGCTCCCCCCTCAGACGCAGAGTAATTACGCAGCAGGAAGCGCTGTGCATAACTACTCACCTTCCTGCGTTCCACTCGCCGCTGATCTCCTCTCGTCAGACACTGCTACACACGCTGCTTCCGGCTAAACAGGAAGCAGCGTGTGTAGCAGCGCCTATGACGAGAGGAGATCAGCGGTGAGTGGAACGCAGGAAGGTGAGTAGTTATGCACAGCGCTTCCTGCTGCGTAATTACTCTGCGTCTGAGGGGGGAGCATGGAGGGCGGCCTGGGGAGAGGGAGGGAGAGGTCGGGCTGCCCTCCCCGCGGCTCCGGCTCGCCCCTCCATTATGGGGGGTGGACCTACCTAACCTATACTGGGGGAAGCTGCCTATCTAACCTAAACTGGGGGGCACCTACCTAATCTAACCTATACTGGGGGGCACCTACCTATCTAACCTATACTGGGGGGCACCTACCTATCTAACCTATACTGGGGGGCACCTACCTATCTAACTTATACTGGGGGGCACCTACCTAATCTAACCTATACTGGGGTCACCTACCTATCTAACCTATATTGGGGGGCAGCTACCTATCTAACCTATACTGGGGGGCACCTACCTAATCTAACCTATACTGGGGGGCACCTATCTAATCTAACCTATACTGGGGGGCAGCTAACTAACCTATAGTGGGGGGCACTTACCTATCTAACCTATACTGGGGGCAGCTACCTTATCTAACCTATAATGGGGGGCACCTACCTAATCTAACCTATACTGGGGGGGGGGGGGGCAGCTACCTATCTAACCTATACGGGGGGAACCTACCTAATCTAACCTATACTGGGGGGCAAATACCTATCTAACCTATACTGGGGGGCACCTACCTATCTAACCTATACTGGGGGCACCTACCTATCTAACCTATACTGTAGGGCACCTACCTATCAAACCTATACTGGGGGCACTTACTTATCTAACCTGTATTGGGGGCACCTACCTACCTAGCTAGCCTATACAGGTGGCAACTATACTGGCTACCTATATTGCAGGCACCTAACTATCCTTTACTGGGGGCATCTACCTATCTAACCTATGCTGGGGGCAACTACTCTGGCTACCTATATTAGAGGCACCCACCTAGCTAACCTGTGGTGGGGCACCTACCTATCTAACTTATACCGGGGGTACCTGCCTATCTAACCTATACTGGGGGGAACTATACTGGCTACCTATACTGGAGGCACCTACCTGGCTAACCTATACCGGGGGCAACTATACTGGCTCACCTATGCCTGGCTACCTATACTGGGGGGACCTATAGTTGGCTACCTATACTGGATTACCTATTCTTGGCTACCTATACTGGGGGGACCTATACTGAGTGCAACTAGACCTGGCTAACCTATACCGGGGGCAACTATACTGGCTCACCTATGCCGGGCTACCTATACTGGGGGCCTATAGCTGGCTACCTATACTGGATTACCTATTCTTGGCTACCTATACTGGGGGGACCTATACTGAGTGCAACTAGACCTGGCTAACCTATATTGCGGGCGCCCATACCTTGCTCGGGGGGGGCGCAATTTCTACACCCTCGCCCTGGGTGCATTTTAGCCTAGAAACTGCACTGGTTAGAGGCCTTGCATTTTTGAAGGCTGATCTGGTATCTATATATTTAGGACAGCATTGTATACTTATTGTTATATATTATTGATTCATTTCTTATTTGTTTGTTTGTATATTTTTTGATCATGATTTTTTTACAAGATTCAATTTTTTTAGTTTTCTTTTTCTTTTTTTGACCAGAGAAATCTGATAGATTGTTTCACTTGATCGAATAATCAGAAAAATGGGACCAATATAGCATAAATTTATGACTGATTTTCCAAAAATATCAAATGAATAAATAGTGTTTTTGAGTTTTTATATTTTTCTATCTGATTTTTCCAACACATCCGAACAGATTTTTTCCTTTTTTATTTCATATACAATGAATCCATTTGGGCTTGAGTCACAAAGTAACCCAGTTAGCACGCCTAAAGACTTTTGGGCGTGATAAGCATTACACTAAGTAGGTTAGTACCGCTTTGAGGGAAAAACTCTTGCGCCGAAGTTTTGCGCGCAAAGTCCGGTGTGCGCGAAACGTCACATAGGGTTTAATGGCGTTACGCGCGTAAACTTTACGCGCATAAAACCTTACGCACAAGACTTTGCGCGCGAGTTTATTTTATCACGCCTAAACTGAGTTTAGGCGTGATAATGGGATTTTCACCAGCGTGCTAACAGTTTGCACGGCTTTGTGAATCAAGCCCATTGAATCCCTTGTATTAAAAAAATAATAATTAATGTATCGTGTATAACCACCTTAAAGGAAACCTGAGATGGGAGGATATAAAAATGGTATACATACCTGGGGCTTCCTCCAGCCCCCTCCGGCCTGATTGCTCCTTCGACGCCGTCCTCCGCTGCCTGCAGCCTCCGCAAATTGCAACGGAAAGTCCTCCAGTCCAGGGCATACTGCACGGTAGTAGTACCGTGCAGGCCCAGAAAGTTTTTGAGGTATGATTTTTTTATATCTTCCGTCTCAGGTATACTTTAAGAGTGTGATTGGTGTGACTGGAGTAAAGGATTAATCTTAGTTCTTTATTCTTTTATTTTCCGCGTGTGGATAGGTTGCCACGCTTTGTCTTACCAGAACAGAGCAGACGGTTAGGCCACACAAGTCCCCCTCTAGTTCATTCTGGAAAGATTGTACGGCAGAAGCGATGGCGGGGAACTTTGAACATCCGGCAGATTCCGTAGAAAAAGGAAAAGAGCTCATCTTCTGTCTTCTTAACGCTTTTTTGAAAAGTTTGTCACGTCCTCCAAAACTACCCTCATTCTGATGTCATTTTCCTTTTATCTCGTCTGCTTCTGAAAATGTCCTGGAATTTGTAATATCGTGAAATCCGCCGTAATGTCTGTCTGGTGAAAGACGTGAAGGGAAAAATCACTTCTTAACCCTTTCAGTTCTGCACGCCATGACAAGTTGTGAGTGGTTTCTAGTATTATAAAGTTGCTGTTTTCGGCATAGGCTGGTATTATAGCTTAGATCGGGACCGTTTTTCTTTCATCAGCTGCGGATAGATTTGATATGCTCATTAGATGTGATATGCAACCTACAGACATCAGATAAAGATTATCCAACCCATCTGTTAGCAAAGGGAAATTATCTGATGTGTGCAGCCTGTTCTACATCCTAACCAAACCCTGTGGGACAGAAAATACAATTGCCCCCCCCCCCCATGTGTACAAATGGCTCTCCCTCATCCTCACCTCCCTCCTGCATAGATATGGTTCTCTGATCTCCTCTCCTCCCTTCTGCACACAAATGGTTTAGTCTGCTAATCTCCTCCCCCTCCCTCCTGCATACAGACAGCTCTCTTGCCTCCGTCCCCTTTCTCATGCATTTAAATGGTTCCCTTACATCCTCCCCTCCCTCCTGCTTACAGATGGTTCTCTGAACCCTCCCCCCCCCCTGCACACACATAGTTGTCTTGCCTCCCCTCCCTCCTGCACACACATGGTTCTCTTGACACCTCCCTCCTGCACACACATAGTTGTCTTGCCTCCCCCCTCCTGCACACACATAGTTGCCTTGCCTCCGCCCCCCCCCCCCTCCTGCACATATAGTTGTCTTGCTACCTCACCCTCCCTCCTGCACACACTTACTTGTCTTGCCTCCACCTCCTGCACACACATAGCTGTCTTGATTCATCCCTCCTGCACACACACAGTTGTCTTGCCTCCTCTCCCCTCCTGCACACATAGATATCTTGCCTCCTCCCCTCCCTCCTGCACACGCATAGTTGTCTTGCCTCATCCCCCTCTTGCATACACATAGACTTCTTGCCTTGCCCCCTCCCCCCGCATACACATACATTTCTTGCCTCATCCCTTCCCTCCTGCACACACATAGTTATCTTGCCTCCTTCCTGCATAGAAATGTTTCTTTTCTCTCCTGCTCCTCCTCCTTCCTGCAACCATCTTTCCCGCCTCCAACCCTCCCTCCTGAAAATAAATGGTTTTCTTGCCTCTTGCACATCCCTATTGTCTGTGGTCCCTTGCCACCCCACCCTCTCCTTCATAGAAAAGGCTTTCTCTGTTACCCTTACCAGCACCGCCATACGCATAGTGCTCCTGCCTCCCTCCATAGGCGTATCGACAAAGGTGCAGGTATGGCATGTGCCTGGGCGCCTTATACTGGGGGTGCTACTCTACAGCATCCTTGGTGCTCTCCATATAGATACTAATTGTTTTCTGTTATTTGGGCGAGATATATAGGCTGGCCTATTGCAGTACTCCATTCTTATAGTCCACACTTCGCTTCAACTTACACACAACCAATTAAACCAAGACTCGATATTACAGAGAGTCTGAAGCATAAAAAATTGCTATTTTTACATCGCAGTCCTCTTCAGCATTAAAGGGAAACTAAACTGAGAAGGATATGGATTTTCCTTTTAAAATAATACCAGTTGCCTGACTCTCCTGCTGACCTTATTTTTCTAATACTTTCAGCCACAGTCCCTCAACAAGCATGCAGATCAGGTGCTCTGACTGAAGTCAGACTGGATTAGCTGCATGCTTGTTTCAGGTGATTCATGCACTACTGCAGCCAAAGAGATCAGCAGGACTGCCAGGCAACTGGTATTATTTAAAAGGAAACATCCATTTCCCTCTCGGTTAAGGTTCTCTTTAATGCCAGAGCTGAAACGCTGCATCTCCACAGCACAACAAGGTTTAATCCCCCCAAAATTCCGAGGCAAAGATCCACGACTTTCCAGCTTGTGGATTTTGCTGCCCCGGGGAGGCAGAGCTTTGTGCTGTAGTTCTGCCTCCAGTCGCGTCAATCTCTGTGGATCTCCGCCTTTCAATGTAGTAAAAGTAAATACGAAGGAGGCACTCAATTGGCTTCAATTCAATATTTGGAGGACGCTCCATCTCTCTCCCTCCACCCTCCATTTTCCAGAAGTACAGTTTTCCCTAGCTTGCCTTCCTCCCCACCACCCCTACCCCCGCAGATACAGGCTTATCATTTGCCCCACCAGGGCAGTTTCAAGGTTAAATTGCACCCAGGGCAAGAGTGTAAAAATTGCACCCCCAGCCCCCGTGGACTCGCCAACCTTTACTCTTTAGGGACAGTCACACAGCCGCAGGTCACAAGTAGATCTGCCTACTTACTAGTGACCAGCCTCTCATCCAGGAGGAAGCAGGGACCAGGAAATCACACAGGGGTAGAGAGCCCGGAAAGCCGACTCCTCCATGGGCGCTGCCCACTAACAGCCTGCAGTACCGCTGCAGGACATCAGGTGTCATCACGCTGGGGTGACGTGATGATGACTTGACATCAGACGCAGGCAGCACAGGAGGAGTCAAGGAAGGTGATTGAGCTGGTAATCTTCTTCTTCCATTTGTCTGCACCGCACATCACCAACTCCCTAGTGCTAATATCCTTCTGCCTGCACCCCCCTTCTTCTACTTGCTAATCTCTACCCAGGGCGGTCGTCCTGCCCACACTGTCCAGGAAACGGCCCTGTGCCCCACACACACACTATCTTCCCCCTAGAAATCCTCCTTTGTACATGTGTAGCTTTACGGATCATGTGGGCACTTTATAAATATGAGGTACAGTATTTACTGCCTGGTGCTGTCCATAAATACAGAGACAGAAATTAACGTCTGCCAAAACCAATCTCATATTCAGCTACCTTGGCTGTTGTTTCTCTCATGCTAGCGTCACCGTTGTGAGATAAAATCGCCCGAGGGTGTGAGAAATCTCTCTTGATTACACAAGCCATTTAAATAAATTAGAGGAAAAAGGACACACTCTGGTCTCGTACATCCTGCGCCGCCTGATTCCGAGGAAACCAGATCACAGGAGTGTTTCAGAGAACATATGAAATGAACATACTGGCCGTTATTAGCGTTCCATTAGGGGAGCGGCCCGAGTCCTCTCCATCTCGTTAATGATCGGGTTTTATGCGGCAGAAATCGTTAATGGAGAATGGATGTGTGTACAGCAGCCAGATTGGTTTGTGCAGAACGCTGGAGTCAGGAGGTCAGACGACATACCAGGTAACCACTCAGCGTTGTACCGGAGCCCCCCCGCAGCTGCCTGCCCCGCCGTTCCTGTACGCCGAGCTCGCCATGCAATAACTGTGATCTAATGTGCTTCTGGAGACCTCATTATGTGCCCTGTTCATTTTATTTCAAGTCCCCGAATCACAAAAGGCTGTGAAAATGGGCAGCATGACAGCAGATGACAAAGAACAGG